>NC_056749.1:783988659-784123156 GCF_019279795.1 Protopterus annectens
CAAGAATATGAGGGGATGCAGCCAACTAGCACAGAGCTTCAGGGTAATGTATGAGTCTGAATGAACAAGTCAGCCAACTAGCACAGAGTTTCAGGGCAATGTATGCATCTGAATGAACAAGTCAAAGCAAGAATCTGAGGGAATGCAGCCAACTAGCACAGAGTTTCAGGGTAATGTATGAGTCTGAATGAACAAGTCAAAGCAAGAATCTGAGGGGATGCAGCCAACTAGCACAGAGTTTCAGGGTAATGTATGAGTCTGAATGAACAAGTCAAAGCAAGAATCTGAGGGGATGCAGCCAACTAGCACAGAGTTTCAGGGTAATGTATGAGTCTGAATGAACAAGTCAAAGCAAGAATCTGAGGGGATGCAGCCAACTAGCACAGAGTTTCAGGGTAATGTATGAGTCTGAATGAACAAGTCAAAGCAAGAATCTGAGGGGATGCAGCCAACTAGCACAGAGTTTCAGGGTAATGTATGAGTCTGAATGAACAAGTCAAAGCAAGAATCTGAGGGGATGCAGCCAACTAGCACAGAGTTTCAGGGTAATGTATGAGTCTGAATGAACAAGTCAAAGCAAGAATCTGAGGGGATGCAGCCAACTAGCACAGAGTTTCAGGGTAATGTATGAGTCTGAATGAACAAGTCAAAGCAAGAATCTGAGGGGATGCAGCCAACTAGCACAGAGTTTCAGGGTAATGTATGAGTCTGAATGAACAAGTCAAAGCAAGAATCTGAGGGGATGCAGCCAACTAGCACAGAGTTTCAGGGTAATGTATGAGTCTGAATGAACAAGTCAAAGCAAGAATCTGAGGGGATGCAGCCAACTAGCACAGAGTTTCAGGGTAATGTATGAGTCTGAATGAACAAGTCAAAGCAAGAATCTGAGGGGATGCAGCCAACTAGCACAGAGTTTCAGGGTAATGTATGAGTCTGAATGAACAAGTCAAAGCAAGAATCTGAGGGGATGCAGCCAACTAGCACAGAGTTTCAGGGTAATGTATGAGTCTGAATGAACAAGTCAAAGCAAGAATCTGAGGGGATGCAGCCAACTAGCACAGAGTTTCAGGGTAATGTATGAGTCTGAATGAACAAGTCAAAGCAAGAATCTGAGGGGATGCAGCCAACTAGCACAGAGTTTCAGGGTAATGTATGAGTCTGAATGAACAAGTCAAAGCAAGAATCTGAGGGGATGCAGCCAACTAGCACAGAGTTTCAGGGTAATGTATGAGTCTGAATGAACAAGTCAAAGCAAGAATCTGAGGGGATGCAGCCAACTAGCACAGAGTTTCAGGGTAATGTATGAGTCTGAATGAACAAGTCAAAGCAAGAATCTGAGGGGATGCAGCCAACTAGCACAGAGTTTCAGGGTAATGTATGAGTCTGAATGAACAAGTCAAAGCAAGAATCTGAGGGGATGCAGCCAACTAGCACAGAGTTTCAGGGTAATGTATGAGTCTGAATGAACAAGTCAAAGCAAGAATCTGAGGGGATGCAGCCAACTAGCACAGAGTTTCAGGGTAATGTATGAGTCTGAATGAACAAGTCAAAGCAAGAATCTGAGGGATGCAGCCAACTAGCACAGAGTTTCAGGGTAATGTATGAGTCTGAATGAACAAGTCAAAGCAAGAATCTGAGGGGATGCAGCCAACTAGCACAGAGTTTCAGGGTAATGTATGAGTCTGAATGAACAAGTCAAAGCAAGAATCTGAGGGGATGCAGCCAACTAGCACAGAGTTTCAGGGTAATGTATGAGTCTGAATGAACAAGTCAAAGCAAGAATCTGAGGGGATGCAGCCAACTAGCACAGAGTTTCAGGGTAATGTATGAGTCTGAATGAACAAGTCAAAGCAAGAATCTGAGGGGATGCAGCCAACTAGCACAGAGTTTCAGGGTAATGTATGAGTCTGAATGAACAAGTCAAAGCAAGAATCTGAGGGGATGCAGCCAACTAGCACAGAGTTTCAGGGTAATGTATGAGTCTGAATGAACAAGTCAAAGCAAGAATCTGAGGGGATGCAGCCAACTAGCACAGAGTTTCAGGGTAATGTATGAGTCTGAATGAACAAGTCAAAGCAAGAATCTGAGGGATGCAGCCAACTAGCACAGAGTTTCAGGGTAATGTATGAGTCTGAATGAACAAGTCAAAGCAAGAATCTGAGGGGATGCAGCCAACTAGCACAGAGTTTCAGGGTAATGTATGAGTCTGAATGAACAAGTCAAAGCAAGAATCTGAGGGGATGCAGCCAACTAGCACAGAGTTTCAGGGTAATGTATGAGTCTGAATGAACAAGTCAAAGCAAGAATCTGAGGGGATGCAGCCAACTAGCACAGAGTTTCAGGGTAATGTATGAGTCTGAATGAACAAGTCAAAGCAAGAATCTGAGGGGATGCAGCCAACTAGCACAGAGTTTCAGGGTAATGTATGAGTCTGAATGAACAAGTCAAAGCAAGAATCTGAGGGGATGCAGCCAACTAGCACAGAGTTTCAGGGTAATGTATGAGTCTGAATGAACAAGTCAAAGCAAGAATCTGAGGGGATGCAGCCAACTAGCACAGAGTTTCAGGGTAATGTATGAGTCTGAATGAACAAGTCAAAGCAAGAATCTGAGGGGATGCAGCCAACTAGCACAGAGTTTCAGGGTAATGTATGAGTCTGAATGAACAAGTCAAAGCAAGAATCTGAGGGGATGCAGCCAACTAGCACAGAGTTTCAGGGTAATGTATGAGTCTGAATGAACAAGTCAAAGCAAGAATCTGAGGGGATGCAGCCAACTAGCACAGAGTTTCAGGGTAATGTATGAGTCTGAATGAACAAGTCAAAGCAAGAATCTGAGGGGATGCAGCCAACTAGCACAGAGTTTCAGGGTAATGTATGAGTCTGAATGAACAAGTCAAAGCAAGAATCTGAGGGGATGCAGCCAACTAGCACAGAGTTTCAGGGTAATGTATGAGTCTGAATGAACAAGTCAAAGCAAGAATCTGAGGGGATGCAGCCAACTAGCACAGAGTTTCAGGGTAATGTATGAGTCTGAATGAACAAGTCAAAGCAAGAATCTGAGGGGATGCAGCCAACTAGCACAGAGTTTCAGGGTAATGTATGAGTCTGAATGAACAAGTCAAAGCAAGAATCTGAGGGGATGCAGCCAACTAGCACAGAGTTTCAGGGTAATGTATGAGTCTGAATGAACAAGTCAAAGCAAGAATCTGAGGGGATGCAGCCAACTAGCACAGAGTTTCAGGGTAATGTATGAGTCTGAATGAACAAGTCAAAGCAAGAATCTGAGGGGATGCAGCCAACTAGCACAGAGTTTCAGGGTAATGTATGAGTCTGAATGAACAAGTCAAAGCAAGAATCTGAGGGGATGCAGCCAACTAGCACAGAGTTTCAGGGTAATGTATGAGTCTGAATGAACAAGTCAAAGCAAGAATCTGAGGGGATGCAGCCAACTAGCACAGAGTTTCAGGGTAATGTATGAGTCTGAATGAACAAGTCAAAGCAAGAATCTGAGGGGATGCAGCCAACTAGCACAGAGTTTCAGGGTAATGTATGAGTCTGAATGAACAAGTCAAAGCAAGAATCTGAGGGGATGCAGCCAACTAGCACAGAGTTTCAGGGTAATGTATGAGTCTGAATGAACAAGTCAAAGCAAGAATCTGAGGGGATGCAGCCAACTAGCACAGAGTTTCAGGGTAATGTATGAGTCTGAATGAACAAGTCAAAGCAAGAATCTGAGGGGATGCAGCCAACTAGCACAGAGTTTCAGGGTAATGTATGAGTCTGAATGAACAAGTCAAAGCAAGAATCTGAGGGGATGCAGCCAACTAGCACAGAGTTTCAGGGTAATGTATGAGTCTGAATGAACAAGTCAAAGCAAGAATCTGAGGGGATGCAGCCAACTAGCACAGAGTTTCAGGGTAATGTATGAGTCTGAATGAACAAGTCAAAGCAAGAATCTGAGGGATGCAGCCAACTAGCACAGAGTTTCAGGGTAATGTATGAGTCTGAATGAACAAGTCAAAGCAAGAATCTGAGGGGATGCAGCCAACTAGCACAGAGTTTCAGGGTAATGTATGAGTCTGAATGAACAAGTCAAAGCAAGAATCTGAGGGGATGCAGCCAACTAGCACAGAGTTTCAGGGTAATGTATGAGTCTGAATGAACAAGTCAAAGCAAGAATCTGAGGGGATGCAGCCAACTAGCACAGAGTTTCAGGGTAATGTATGAGTCTGAATGAACAAGTCAAAGCAAGAATCTGAGGGGATGCAGCCAACTAGCACAGAGTTTCAGGGTAATGTATGAGTCTGAATGAACAAGTCAAAGCAAGAATCTGAGGGGATGCAGCCAACTAGCACAGAGTTTCAGGGTAATGTATGAGTCTGAATGAACAAGTCAAAGCAAGAATCTGAGGGGATGCAGCCAACTAGCACAGAGTTTCAGGGTAATGTATGAGTCTGAATGAACAAGTCAAAGCAAGAATCTGAGGGGATGCAGCCAACTAGCACAGAGTTTCAGGGTAATGTATGAGTCTGAATGAACAAATCAAAGCAAGATTCTGAGAATCTGAGGGGATGCAGCCAACTAGCACAGAGTTTCAGGGTAATGTATGAGTCTGAATCAACAAGTCAAAGCAAGAATCTGAAGGGATGCAGCCAACTAGCACAGAGTTTCAGGGTAATGTATGAGTCTGAATGAACAAGTCAAAGCAAGAATCTGAGGGGATGCAGCCAACTAGCACAGAGTTTCAGGGTAATGTATGAGTCTGAATGAACAAGTCAAAGCAAGAATCTGAGGGGATGCAGCCAACTAGCACAGAGTTTCAGGGTAATGTATGAGTCTGAATGAACAAGTCAAAGCAAGAATCTGAGGGGATGCAGCCAACTAGCACAGAGTTTCAGGGTAATGTATGAGTCTGAATGAACAAGTCAAAGCAAGAATCTGAGGGGATGCAGCCAACTAGCACAGAGTTTCAGGGTAATGTATGAGTCTGAATGAACAAGTCAAAGCAAGAATCTGAGGGGATGCAGCCAACTAGCACAGAGTTTCAGGGTAATGTATGAGTCTGAATGAACAAGTCAAAGCAAGAATCTGAGGGGATGCAGCCAACTAGCACAGAGTTTCAGGGTAATGTATGAGTCTGAATGAACAAGTCAAAGCAAGAATCTGAGGGGATGCAGCCAACTAGCACAGAGTTTCAGGGTAATGTATGAGTCTGAATGAACAAGTCAAAGCAAGAATCTGAGGGGATGCAGCCAACTAGCACAGAGTTTCAGGGTAATGTATGAGTCTGAATGAACAAGTCAAAGCAAGAATCTGAGGGGATGCAGCCAACTAGCACAGAGTTTCAGGGTAATGTATGAGTCTGAATGAACAAGTCAAAGCAAGAATCTGAGGGGATGCAGCCAACTAGCACAGAGTTTCAGGGTAATGTATGAGTCTGAATGAACAAGTCAAAGCAAGAATCTGAGGGGATGCAGCCAACTAGCACAGAGTTTCAGGGTAATGTATGAGTCTGAATGAACAAGTCAAAGCAAGAATCTGAGGGGATGCAGCCAACTAGCACAGAGTTTCAGGGTAATGTATGAGTCTGAATGAACAAGTCAAAGCAAGAATCTGAGGGGATGCAGCCAACTAGCACAGAGTTTCAGGGTAATGTATGAGTCTGAATGAACAAGTCAAAGCAAGAATCTGAGGGGATGCAGCCAACTAGCACAGAGTTTCAGGGTAATGTATGAGTCTGAATGAACAAGTCAAAGCAAGAATCTGAGGGGATGCAGCCAACTAGCACAGAGTTTCAGGGTAATGTATGAGTCTGAATGAACAAGTCAAAGCAAGAATCTGAGGGATGCAGCCAACTAGCACAGAGTTTCAGGGTAATGTATGAGTCTGAATGAACAAGTCAAAGCAAGAATCTGAGGGGATGCAGCCAACTAGCACAGAGTTTCAGGGTAATGTATGAGTCTGAATGAACAAGTCAAAGCAAGAATCTGAGGGGATGCAGCCAACTAGCACAGAGTTTCAGGGTAATGTATGAGTCTGAATGAACAAGTCAAAGCAAGAATCTGAGGGGATGCAGCCAACTAGCACAGAGTTTCAGGGTAATGTATGAGTCTGAATGAACAAGTCAAAGCAAGAATCTGAGGGGATGCAGCCAACTAGCACAGAGTTTCAGGGTAATGCATGTGTCTGAATGAACAAGTCAAAGCAAAAATCTGAGGGGATGCAGCCAACCAGCACAGAGTTTTAGGGTAATGTATGAGTCTGAATGAACAAGTGAAAGCAAGAATCTGAGGGGATGCAGCCAACTAGCACAGAGTTTCAGGGTAATGTATGAGTCTGAATGAACAAGTCAAAGCAGGAATCTAAGGGGATGCAGCCAACTAGCACAGAGTTTCAGGGTAATGTACGAGTCTGAATGAACAAGTCAAAGCAGGAATCTGAGGGGATGCAGCCAACTAGCACAGAGTTTCAGGGTAATGTATGAGTCTGAATGAACAAGTCAAAGCAAGAATCTGAGGGGATGCAGCCAACTAGCACAGAGTTTCAGGGTAATGTATGAGTCTGAATGAACAAGTCAAAGCAAGAATCTGAGGGGATGCAGCCAACTAGCACAGAGTTTCAGGGTAATGTATGAGTCTGAATGAACAAGTCAAAGCAAGAATCTGAGGGGATGCAGCCAACTAGCACAGAGTTTCAGGGTAATGTATGAGTCTGAATGAACAAGTCAAAGCAAGAATCTGAGGGGATGCAGCCAACTAGCACAGAGTTTCAGGGTAATGTATGAGTCTGAATGAACAAGTCAAAGCAAGAATCTGAGGGGATGCAGCCAACTAGCACAGAGTTTCAGGGTAATGTATGAGTCTGAATGAACAAGTCAAAGCAAGAATCTGAGGGGATGCAGCCAACTAGCACAGAGTTTCAGGGTAATGTATGAGTCTGAATGAACAAGTCAAAGCAAGAATCTGAGGGGATGCAGCCAACTAGCACAGAGTTTCAGGGTAATGCATGTGTCTGAATGAACAAGTCAAAGCAAAAATCTGAGGGGATGCAGCCAACCAGCACAGAGTTTTAGGGTAATGTATGAGTCTGAATGAACAAGTCAAAGCAAGAATCTGAGGGGATGCAGCCAACTAGCACAGAGTTTCAGGGTAATGTATGAGTCTGAATGAACAAGTCAAAGCAGGAATCTGAGGGGATGCAGCCAACTAGCACAGAGTTTCAGGGTAATGTATGAGTCTGAATGAACAAGTCAAAGCAAGAATCTGAGGGGATGCAGCCAACTAGCACAGAGTTTCAGGGTAATGTATGAGTCTGAATGAACAAGTCAAAGCAAGAATCTGAGGGGATGCAGCCAACTAGCACAGAGTTTCAGGGTAATGTATGAGTCTGAATGAACAAGTCAAAGCAAGAATCTGAGGGGATGCAGCCAACTAGCACAGAATTTCAGGCTAATGTATGTGTCTGAATGAACAAGTCAAAGCAATAATCTGAGGGGATGCAGCCAACCAGCACAGAGTTTTAGGGTAATGTATGAGTCTGAATGAACAAGTCAAAGCAAGAATCTGAGGGGATGCAGCCAACTAGCACAGAGTTTCAGGGTAATGTATGAGTCTGAATGAACAAGTCAAAGCAAGAATCTGAGGGGATGCAGCCAACTAGCACAGAGTTTCAGGGTAATGTATGAGTCTGAATGAACAAGTCAAAGCAAGAATCTGAGGGGATGCAGCCAACTAGCACAGAGTTTCAGGGTAATGTATGAGTCTGAATGAACAAGTCAAAGCAAGAATCTGAGGGATGCAGCCAACTAGCACAGAGTTTCAGGGTAATGTATGAGTCTGAATGAACAAGTCAAAGCAAGAATCTGAGGGGATGCAGCCAACTAGCACAGAGTTTCAGGGTAATGTATGAGTCTGAATGAACAAGTCAAAGCAAGAATCTGAGGGGATGCAGCCAACTAGCACAGAGTTTCAGGGTAATGTATGTGTCTGAATGAACAAGTCAAAGCAATAATCTGAGGGGATGCAGCCAACCAGCACAGAGTTTCAGGGTAATGTATGAGTCTGAATGAACAAGTCAAAGCAAGAATCTGAGGGGATGCAGCCAACTAGCACAGAGTTTCAGGGTAATGTATGAGTCTGAATGAACAAGTCAAAGCAAGAATCTGAGGGGATGCAGCCAACTAGCACAGAGTTTCAGGGTAATGTATGAGTCTGAATGAACAAGTCAAAGCAAGAATCTGAGGGGATGCAGCCAACTAGCACAGAGTTTCAGGGTAATGTATGAGTCTGAATGAACAAGTCAAAGCAAGAATCTGAGGGGATGCAGCCAACTAGCACAGAGTTTCAGGGTAATGTATGAGTCTGAATGAACAAGTCAAAGCAAGAATCTGAGGGATGCAGCCAACTAGCACAGAGTTTCAGGGTAATGTATGAGTCTGAATGAACAAGTCAAAGCAAGAATCTGAGGGGATGCAGCCAACTAGCACAGAGTTTCAGGGTAATGTATGAGTCTGAATGAACAAGTCAAAGCAAGAATCTGAGGGGATGCAGCCAACTAGCACAGAGTTTCAGGGTAATGTATGAGTCTGAATGAACAAGTCAAAGCAAGAATCTGAGGGGATGCAGCCAACTAGCACAGAGTTTCAGGGTAATGTATGAGTCTGAATGAACAAGTCAAAGCAAGAATCTGAGGGGATGCAGCCAACTAGCACAGAGTTTCAGGGTAATGTATGAGTCTGAATGAACAAGTCAAAGCAAGAATCTGAGGGGATGCAGCCAACTAGCACAGAGTTTCAGGGTAATGTATGAGTCTGAATGAACAAGTCAAAGCAAGAATCTGAGGGGATGCAGCCAACTAGCACAGAGTTTCAGGGTAATGTATGAGTCTGAATGAACAAGTCAAAGCAAAAATCTGAGGGGATGCAGCCAACCAGCACAGAGTTTCAGGGTAATGTATGAGTCTGAATGAACAAGTGAAAGCAAGAATCTGAGGGATGCAGCCAACTAGCACAGAGTTTCAGGGTAATGTATGAGTCTGAATGAACAAGTCAAAGCAAGAATCTGAGGGGATGCAGCCAACTAGCACAGAGTTTCAGGGTAATGTATGAGTCTGAATGAACAAGTCAAAGCAAGAATCTGAGGGGATGCAGCCAACTAGCACAGAGTTTCAGGGTAATGTATGAGTCTGAATGAACAAGTCAAAGCAAGAATCTGAGGGGATGCAGCCAACTAGCACAGAGTTTCAGGGTAATGTATGAGTCTGAATGAACAAGTCAAAGCAAGAATCTGAGGGGATGCAGCCAACTAGCACAGAATTTCAGGCTAATGTATGTGTCTGAATGAACAAGTCAAAGCAATAATCTGAGGGGATGCAGCCAACCAGCACAGAGTTTCAGGGTAATGTATGAGTCTGAATGAACAAGTCAAAGCAAGAATCTGAGGGGATGCAGCCAACTAGCACAGAGTTTCAGGGTAATGTATGAGTCTGAATGAACAAGTCAAAGCAAGAATCTGAGGGGATGCAGCCAACTAGCACAGAGTTTCAGGGTAATGTATGAGTCTGAATGAACAAGTCAAAGCAAGAATCTGAGGGGATGCAGCCAACTAGCACAGAGTTTCAGGGTAATGTATGAGTCTGAATGAACAAGTCAAAGCAAGAATCTGAGGGGATGCAGCCAACTAGCACAGAGTTTCAGGGTAATGTATGAGTCTGAATGAACAAGTCAAAGCAAGAATCTGAGGGGATGCAGCCAACTAGCACAGAGTTTCAGGGTAATGTATGAGTCTGAATGAACAAGTCAAAGCAAGAATCTGAGGGGATGCAGCCAACTAGCACAGAGTTTCAGGGTAATGTATGAGTCTGAATGAACAAGTCAAAGCAAGAATCTGAGGGGATGCAGCCAACTAGCACAGAGTTTCAGGGTAATGTATGAGTCTGAATGAACAAGTCAAAGCAAGAATCTGAGGGGATGCAGCCAACTAGCACAGAGTTTCAGGGTAATGTATGAGTCTGAATGAACAAGTCAAAGCAAGAATCTGAGGGGATGCAGCCAACTAGCACAGAGTTTCAGGGTAATGTATGAGTCTGAATGAACAAGTCAAAGCAAGAATCTGAGGGGATGCAGCCAACTAGCACAGAGTTTCAGGGTAATGTATGAGTCTGAATGAACAAGTCAAAGCAAGAATCTGAGGGGATGCAGCCAACTAGCACAGAGTTTCAGGGTAATGTATGAGTCTGAATGAACAAGTCAAAGCAAGAATCTGAGGGGATGCAGCCAACTAGCACAGAGTTTCAGGGTAATGTATGAGTCTGAATGAACAAGTCAAAGCAAGAATCTGAGGGGATGCAGCCAACTAGCACAGAGTTTCAGGGTAATGTATGAGTCTGAATGAACAAGTCAAAGCAAGAATCTGAGGGGATGCAGCCAACTAGCACAGAGTTTCAGGGTAATGTATGAGTCTGAATGAACAAGTCAAAGCAAGAATCTGAGGGGATGCAGCCAACTAGCACAGAGTTTCAGGGTAATGTATGAGTCTGAATGAACAAGTCAAAGCAAGAATCTGAGGGGATGCAGCCAACTAGCACAGAGTTTCAGGGTAATGTATGAGTCTGAATGAACAAGTCAAAGCAAGAATCTGAGGGGATGCAGCCAACTAGCACAGAGTTTCAGGGTAATGTATGAGTCTGAATGAACAAGTCAAAGCAAGAATCTGAGGGGATGCAGCCAACTAGCACAGAGTTTCAGGGTAATGTATGAGTCTGAATGAACAAGTCAAAGCAAGAATCTGAGGGGATGCAGCCAACTAGCACAGAGTTTCAGGGTAATGTATGAGTCTGAATGAACAAGTCAAAGCAAGAATCTGAGGGGATGCAGCCAACTAGCACAGAGTTTCAGGGTAATGTATGAGTCTGAATGAACAAGTCAAAGCAAGAATCTGAGGGGATGCAGCCAACTAGCACAGAGTTTCAGGGTAATGTATGAGTCTGAATGAACAAGTCAAAGCAAGAATCTGAGGGGATGCAGCCAACTAGCACAGAGTTTCAGGGTAATGTATGAGTCTGAATGAACAAGTCAAAGCAAGAATCTGAGGGGATGCAGCCAACTAGCACAGAGTTTCAGGGTAATGTATGAGTCTGAATGAACAAGTCAAAGCAAGAATCTGAGGGGATGCAGCCAACTAGCACAGAGTTTCAGGGTAATGTATGAGTCTGAATGAACAAGTCAAAGCAAGAATCTGAGGGGATGCAGCCAACTAGCACAGAGTTTCAGGGTAATGTATGAGTCTGAATGAACAAGTCAAAGCAAGAATCTGAGGGGATGCAGCCAACTAGCACAGAGTTTCAGGGTAATGTATGAGTCTGAATGAACAAGTCAAAGCAAGAATCTGAGGGGATGCAGCCAACTAGCACAGAGTTTCAGGGTAATGTATGAGTCTGAATGAACAAGTCAAAGCAAGAATCTGAGGGGATGCAGCCAACTAGCACAGAGTTTCAGGGTAATGTATGAGTCTGAATGAACAAGTCAAAGCAAGAATCTGAGGGGATGCAGCCAACTAGCACAGAGTTTCAGGGTAATGTATGAGTCTGAATGAACAAGTCAAAGCAAGAATCTGATGGAATGCAGCCAACTAGCACAGAGTTTCAGGGTAATGTATGAGTCTGAATGAACAAGTCAAAGCAAGAATCTGAGGGGATGCAGCCAACTAGCACAGAGTTTCAGGGTAATGTATGAGTCTGAATGAACAAGTCAAAGCAAGAATCTGAGGGGATGCAGCCAACTAGCACAGAGTTTCAGGGTAATGTATGAGTCTGAATGAACAAGTCAAAGCAAGAATCTGAGGGGATGCAGCCAACTAGCACAGAGTTTCAGGGTAATGTATGAGTCTGAATGAACAAGTCAAAGCAAGAATCTGAGGGGATGCAGCCAACTAGCACAGAGTTTCAGGGTAATGTATGAGTCTGAATGAACAAGTCAAAGCAAGAATCTGAGGGGATGCAGCCAACTAGCACAGAGTTTCAGGGTAATGTATGAGTCTGAATGAACAAGTCAAAGCAAGAATCTGAGGGGATGCAGCCAACTAGCACAGAGTTTCAGGGTAATGTATGAGTCTGAATGAACAAGTCAAAGCAAGAATCTGAGGGGATGCAGCCAACTAGCACAGAGTTTCAGGGTAATGTATGAGTCTGAATGAACAAGTCAAAGCAAGAATCTGAGGGGATGCAGCCAACTAGCACAGAGTTTCAGGGTAATGTATGAGTCTGAATGAACAAGTCAAAGCAAGAATCTGAGGGGATGCAGCCAACTAGCACAGAGTTTCAGGGTAATGTATGAGTCTGAATGAACAAGTCAAAGCAAGAATCTGAGGGGATGCAGCCAACTAGCACAGAGTTTCAGGGTAATGTATGAGTCTGAATGAACAAGTCAAAGCAAGAATCTGAGGGGATGCAGCCAACTAGCACAGAGTTTCAGGGTAATGTATGAGTCTGAATGAACAAGTCAAAGCAAGAATCTGAGGGGATGCAGCCAACTAGCACAGAGTTTCAGGGTAATGTATGAGTCTGAATGAACAAGTCAAAGCAAGAATCTGAGGGGATGCAGCCAACTAGCACAGAGTTTCAGGGTAATGTATGAGTCTGAATGAACAAGTCAAAGCAAGAATCTGAGGGGATGCAGCCAACTAGCACAGAGTTTCAGGGTAATGTATGAGTCTGAATGAACAAGTCAAAGCAAGAATCTGAGGGGATGCAGCCAACTAGCACAGAGTTTCAGGGTAATGTATGGGTCTGAATGAACAAGTCAAAGCAAGAATCTGAGGGGATGCAGCAAACCAGCACAGAGTTTCAGGGTAATGTATGAGTCTGAATGAACAAGTCAAAGCAAGAATCTGAGGGGATGCAGCCAACTAGCACAGAGTTTCAGGGTAATGTATGAGTCTGAATGAACAAGTCAAAGCAAGAATCTGAGGGGATGCAGCCAACTAGCACAGAGTTTCAGGGTAATGTATGAGTCTGAATGAACAAGTCAAAGCAAGAATCTGAGGGGATGCAGCCAACTAGCACAGAGTTTCAGGGTAATGTATGAGTCTGAATGAACAAGTCAAAGCAAGAATCTGAGGGGATGCAGCCAACTAGCACAGAGTTTCAGGGTAATGTATGAGTCTGAATGAACAAGTCAAAGCAAGAATCTGAGGGGATGCAGCCAACTAGCACAGAGTTTCAGGGTAATGTATGAGTCTGAATGAACAAGTCAAAGCAAGAATCTGAGGGGATGCAGCCAACTAGCACAGAGTTTCAGGGTAATGTATGAGTCTGAATGAACAAGTCAAAGCAAGAATCTGAGGGGATGCAGCCAACTAGCACAGAGTTTCAGGGTAAAATGTATGACAGAAAAATAAAGTGTACAAAACAGTGGTGAGGTCAGTATGACTATGTGGTACAGAAACCTGGGCAGTTAAGCCAGGGCAGTTCAGTAAGCTAGAGTTGATGGAGAAGAAGCTCTGAGATGGGTGGTAGGATGCACACTGTCAGACAAATGGAGAAATGAGGGTGTAAGGGCGTAAGCCAAAGTAACTCCAATTGCAGAAAAGTTCAAAAAGAACTGATTATGGTGGTTCAGGTGCATGTGCAAAAAAGTACAAGACAATATGGTGAAGAAGATTGGGGACAGACAGGAAGAAAGCAAGAGGAAATGAGAGCTTCCAGCAAAGAGGTGGGTGGATTGTGTGAGACAGGACTTGTTCCAGTCAGGCATAAGCGTCGAAGAAGGTAGTAGACTGGAACTGAATAGAGAGAGAGATGACAAGAGTTGACACAATACGACAACCTCATTTGGAAAATTGGAAAAAGGGGTTTGATGATGATAATGCTGATCTATAGATTTCTTGGTGAAGGTAGTTCTAAGCATATGCCTATGATGGCACCTATTGCTCCCCAGACCAACTTCCTAAAGAAATGCAAGGAGAAAAGTATGAAGAAGAGGAAAATCAGTTTGTTTAGTGACATTGTGGGTCTGTCCAACTACCCACTCTAGCCTGAAAGTTTCAACAGAGATAACACAGATTTGCAGCCCCTTTTACCAACAACTTATGGTATGTGTCTCCTGATATAGCCCCTTGAGATGCTGCTATGTCCTCAGCCCTGTCAATGTCCTCACAATTTCAAACCTGGTGCACATCAGTCTGTTTATGGAGGTAGAATATGAAATCTATCCAGACAAAACAAAAACAAAAACATTCACAGGGGCTAGTCTGATTACCAGGTGAAATGTATGTATTGTGAGCCCTTGTTGTCCTTCAGACCCAAGCCCAAGCAACTTAAACTGAAGTGGCAACCCAGGTTGCCCCAACCTATGCTGCCAAGGTTGGTGGCTTCTACAGCCCTGGTAACTCTGCAGGACTTTGTCAGCCTGGAACAGGATTTCATGAGCTTCCCTGGGAAAGGAATCTGTTGTGGGCACTTCCTCTAGGAAAAGAAAAAGGGATATCTCCCCCCAGAAGGACTCAGATTCCTGTGATTCTGATGAGGAAGACTGACTTTTGTGGCACACTTACCTATTAATAGCTTGACTTGAATTCTGAAGACACTTTGTCCTCAGCTTCATCTTCTTCATGTTCATCACTTGTTCACACCCTTCATATAATAAAGGGGTTATTTAAATGAGAGTGTAAGGAGCTCTATCATGTGAAGACCTGGTACAGACAGTTTTTGTGCCTGCCTAAACCTGCACCTTTGGTGATTCCTTCAGTTCATGAAGGCTTGGATGATGTGCTCTCTGACATATCTCTGTAGCCTGATTCCCTGCTCTCTGCTCCAAGGAAGCCAGATTGCTTCTATCTGGTGCGTGACACCCATAAACATCTTTAGAAGAACCCAATGGAGGTGTTTCTGGAATCCTCCAAAGGATCCACAAGTTTGTATCCAGAAATCCCTTGACAAATGTTAGGAAAAGTAGGGTCTTAGACCAGTTTGGAAATAAAACAAACACTTCTGCTACTCCAGCCATGAGAGCTCGCAAATATGAGTTCCACATGCTCACATACCATCAGGCAATGCAGGAGCAGATTAATCTAATGCAGAGAGTTTTCAAGGCTGGGCCCTCAGTATGAACATCTAAGATTTCCCAAGTATTAGCCCTCAGGTGTACAGGCACTCACTTAAATGTGACTGCGATGCTCCAAATGCATCATGCAGGGCAGCTGATACTGGGTCTGTCACTCACAGACATGTCTGGTTGAGGAATTAACCCTTTTCAGAGTATGTAAAAGCTGAGCTCCTTAATGCTCCTTTCACTAAGGAGTTTTTATTTGAATCCCCCTGTTGAGAAAGACAAAAATGGAAAGAAAAAAAAAATCATTTAAAGAACTCTACCTTTTCCTACCTCCTAGATACAACATAAATTATCAGGCTAAGCCTTGGCCCTTTCCCTCCAAACAAGACAAATCTACAACTTCCAAGGAGAGTGAGAGACCAAGTTCCATAAAAATTGGCAAACTGACACTCAACCTAGACTGGGAGTGGGTAGTTGGTGGGTGGTGGGTGGTGGTAGTCTAAGGACCAAGAACCCAAGAGGGTGCAGCCATTACAATTCCAAGCACTTCCCTTCTTTCCCTTTAACTCCCAACCAAACTCCAAGCCTTCCTCTCAACCCTTCCAGAAACAAAGGGTATGGTTTCCTACTTTACTTCAGTCTGGGAACAAATCAGACAGGAGAAGTAGGCACTCCAAACCATAAGGAAAGGCTACTCCTTCAACTTTGGAAGATTCTTCCTTTTTTGGAATTCTGTGAGTCCCAAAGCAACAGAAGCATTTAATTCCCTCTCAGATTCAGAGTATTCTATAACAGGGATCCATTCAGTTCTCACAAAAAAGTCAGATATAGGATTGTATTCAAAACTCTTTTTGATCCCCATAAAGGAAGGTTCATACTTATCCATATTAGACCTTCCCAGGTTAAAATAAAAAATCCAGTGGTGCCCAAGATATAAATACTACCCCTCCACAAACTATTACCTTGCACTGTGCCAGGGGCAAGGACGTTAACCTTGGACCTGAATGACTCCCATTTTTAAGTTCCTATTGCACAGAAACACAGAAAGCTGAAATAGACGATGTGTGTAGGGGGGAATCCACCTTTAGATCTATGCCTTGTCATTTAGCTTATCTGCTGCACCCAGAGTTTTCACCAAATGTCTGGCACCAGTCATTGCCTTCTACAGGACAGTTATCATGGCTTCATAGGTAGGCTATCGGCCCTAAGACCTAGACAAGCCTAGCCAAAAAGGTATCCTGGCTTTCGCCACCCACAAAAATTATTTTCCTGTGCCCCTGTGAAGCAGAGCCACAGAGATGATCCCCGGGGTGAATTTCTTATTTCCCATCCAATCATCAAGATTTTTCTTGAAGGGTGCTAATGAGGAGCTTTGTTTGATATAGATAGGTAGTTTGTTCCAGAATATGGGAAGTCTCTGGGACAGGAATCTATCCTTCCAGCATGTTCTGTTTATTGTGGTGACAAGGTTTAGCTCCCTAGAGCATGTAGCTTAGAGGGATTGGGATTTCTTTAAGTGGAGCATGTCCAACAGCTCTAGGTTTGACATAGCTTTGTATGTTAGGCAGAAATTGACTCTGAGTAGGCAATATGCAATGGAGTAAAGCTAGAGTTTTTTGAGACGGTCAGCATAAGGCATCTGTTTAAGGCTGGTAATCCTCTTTGTGAGATATTTCTGTGGCCTTTCCAGTTGTTGTAGATGTCTTGTGAGGTACATACCAAAAGGGGCATTGTACTCTATAATGGGTCTAATGAGCGACAAGTAGAGGGGAACAATGACCTTTTTTCCTGGGTGAGAAACCTTTTGTGATGAGATGTGCCACGCTGACTACTGTGGCAATGTGATTATCAAAGGAGAGACTACTGTCCACCTGTGTCCCAAGGTTTCATCACACTTTCAGCGTTAAGTAAACTACCACCTATGTGGTAGCTCATGGGTACAGAGTTTTTACCAAAGTGAATGACAATGCACTTTTTGGCATAGAGCTTGAGGCCATGGCTTTGACACCAGGCATCTGTCTCACTGAGGCCTTTTTGTAGGATGTCCACATCATTAGGAGTTTCAATTATGGCACCTAGTTTGCACTCATCTGCGAACTTCATTAGCCAAAGACTTTCTGTGTTAGCCTGTACTTCAGAGAAGGAGAGGATCCAGGACTGAACCCTGTGGTACTCCACTTGTCACTGGTCTGAAGTCGGATTTGGAGTCTGTTACTTTCACAGTGTGGGTTTGGTCAGTGAGCCAGTTGGCAACCCATCTTGTGACATAGGAATTTATACCTATTTTAGTGAGTTTATCTATAATTTCAGAGCGGGAGATGGTGTCTAAAGCTTTGGCAAGATCTAGATAGGCTGTGTGAACCACCTTACCCTCATCTACGGCTTTGGTGACTGCTTCAAAGAAGTCAATAAGATTTAGGAGGCATGATCTGCCTTTTACAAACCCGAACTGTGTGGAGTCCAGAGTTTGGAGATTACCAATGTCTTTGTTTATAAGTTTCATTATGATACATTCCATGGCCTTGCAGACCAGGCTCATTAGGCTAATGGGGTGGTAGTTCCCGAGGTCCGTGGTGGCTCCCCCTTTGTGGAGTGGGATAACCATTGCTGTGCGCCATTCAGTGGGCACAAAGCCTGAGGTGAGGCTATGCTTGAACATGGTACTTAGGTGGGGTGCCAGTTCGTTCTGTAGTTCGTATAGAACACAGCCTGGGATGTTGTCTGGTCCCATGGATGCTGTGTTCTTGGCTTTGGAGAGTGTGTTTTTTACCTGTGCAGCCATGATTATAGGAACTTTGCATTCTTCCAGTATAGAGATGGGCCCTTTAGGGGGTGAGAGAGGGGTAAAGTTAGCATTGAACCTATCTGCCAGGATGTTGGCAATATTAGTTGGTTCTGTATATTTATTGCCATTGTGCTATAACTCAGAGCAGACCTGAGTGTTGCCATTGAGATGTTTGACACAGCTATAGAATGCTTTGTGGTTGTCTTTAGAATCAGTGGAGATTTTGTTTTCATAACTAGCTTTGGAGGGTTTTATGAGGGATCTCAAATATTGTTTATTTTCTGTATTTGATCTTAGTTCATTCCCCACTAAATACTCAAATATTATCTGTATTTGATCACAGCTTAATATTTTATATTAATATTGTATAATAAGTTTCTGCCTATGCTTGGAGCTTTTCTCCCCGGGCCTCTACTAAAAATGGACTTGTGTCCAGTTAGACTAGCCCGGTCAACAAATGTAAATAAATTAATATAAATAAATCTCTGCTTCTTACTGAGGCTGACCAGGGAGTTCTTCCAGTCACGGGATTTTACTCTTTTTTGCAACAGTTTCTTTCTTCTGTTGTAGAGTTTGTTTATGGCAAGGGACCACAAGATTGGCTTCCTTCTTTTGGAAGATCTGTTTCCATCAGTAACTAGATGATGGCCTGATGCAACCATCACTAGAAGAGCCACACACACCTCTATGGAATGCTTTCCGAAGGTAGGCCTTATCCTATAGTCTAAAAGTACCTGTTATCTCCCTGTACTCCACTCACTTTTTTGGGATAAACCTGGACTGTATCCTACAGAAGGTTATTCTGCTGCAGGAGAAAATCCTGTCTCTCTCATATTACTTCAAAAACACATGCAGCCAGAAAGCCATCTCAGCCAGAGATTTTCTCAGGATAATAGAGCATATGGTATCTGGTTCTCCTGGTCAAGCTTCATATGAGGAAGCCACAATGTTTACAAAAAACTGCAAATCCCAACATCAACATTCCCTGTTGGCTACTATTCCACTAGTCTCTTGGCTAAACAAGGAATTCTTGTTGTGGAAAGAGAGCATCAGGGAAAATCAGTGCCCCATTCAAAACTCAGGAAAAAATGTTAGGTGTTAACTGAAAACAGCTCACATTTGGCCTGGGGTCCATTTGGGAAATCTCATAGCTCAAGGGACTTGGGGCAGGTATATGTCAAAACAACACATAAATAAAGAACAAATCCCAGGAAATTAGACCCTTCTAGCATAGACTCTGAGCAGATCTCTCTTTTTTGGACCCACAATGAATGGATATTGAAGAGAGAATTTTTTTCTTGACTTAATATACCTGTGGTGTTTGCCAGACATATACTTAATTGCATCTACCCAGATCACAGAGCTGAGAAAAAAAGAACTTCTCATATGGGAAAGTGGAAGATGGATGCCTTCTTCTTACATACAGGATTTTTTTCTATATGCCTCATCTTCATTTCTCCTCATCCCCATGTTATTGCAAAAAATCTGTTAAGATAGATAGGCCAAAGATGATCTTGACTACACCAAACTGATCCAGAAAACAATGGTTCACCCTCCAGCTCTTGATCAGTGGGGGTGGGGGGGCAAAACCTTCCCATTATATGGGGACCTCCTTCCCCAAAACAAAGGCTATGTCATTCTCCGACAATCTCAAAACACTGCACCTCACAGTTTGAGTGATTTGGTCTTATTTCCCTCAAGGCATATATTTTCTGAGTGTGTCTCACAAATCTGAACTCCAAACACAAAGCACCAAATGTTCTAAATAACCATATAAAACTTTCAGGCTATTGCGTATTCTCAGTGCTTACAAAAAATAAACCAGTGTCCATTTAAATAACCAATAAACTTTCAGAATTCATTAACATCATGTCAACATTCTTTTAAAATATTAAAGCTATAAAAAAACTATGAAAAACAATAAGAAACTATAGATAAACAACCAGGATATAAAATTTTGTATTACATTCAATATATACATAATCAAAATATACTTTACTAGCCAAACCTTTTTTAACATCACATAGTTATCATGTCAAATTCATTTGTTTCTTCAATAATTCTTGACAGATCTTTTGTCAGCGTTGAGCATTGTAATATAATTATAATCAGCAATCTCTGTTTCAAGTATAATATGTTTCTCTTTTTAACTTGGGGTGATTTTCTGTTCAACTCTAAATTTAAAAGCATGGGCTTTGCAAGAGAGTTATTGGCAACATTTAGCCTAATATCAGACAGATGTTCAGACATTCTCTACTTCCATGTCCTATTACATTTTCCTATATAGAGACTACAGCAAGCATTACAAACTGCTTGATAAACTAAACTTTTAGTTTTGCAAATAAAACTATTAAATATATCTCTTCCTACTCACAGGATGAGGAAACTCAGTATTTCTTAAAATATATTTACAGAAAGAACAATTATAGCAGGGGTGAGTACCCTCTATTTTTATCAATATACCAATTTTTCTTGGATACAAATCATTATACCATAACTGCTGTTTTAAAGTCTTACATATTTTGTTAGCAAACTCTGATGTGTCGCCTATCCATATCTCATATTCTGGCATTGTATTAAATATTGCCCATTGTTTCTTAATAATATCCATAACTCTATACTTCTTGAGTTATACTGTATTAGATATTGCAGGTTATCTATAGTTCTATTATGGGATGTAAAAAATTCTGCTCCCCTATTATCTGAAAAATAAGGTTTCACCATACCTTGTCTCTCTCTATTTGCATAATCTATTTCTTCATCTAAAATACAGCCTTCATATACTCTTTCTTCAAATCCATCCTTCATCTCCCTCATTTATACTACAAAATTCCCATCTGTTATAAGACTACTAGTTCCTTTGAACTGACCTTAAACTATCCCCCTATACACATGTTTAGGATGCATACTTCATCTATGTAAATATCTATTTGCCTGTACTTCTTTTTCTAAATATCTTAGTTGATAGATTATAGGTTCATAAGTAGGTACTAGGCTATTGGCCCAAGGGCCTATGTAAGCCTAGCCAACAAGGTTTCCTGGCTTATGCCACTCAAGAAAGTTATCTTCCTGTGCCACTGTCGAGCAGAGACACAGAAGTGATCCCCAGGGTGCATTTCCTATTTCCCATCCACTCATCAAGATTTTTCTTGAAGAGTGCTAATGAAGAACTTTGCTTCACATAGATGGGTAGCCTGTTCCCAAGTATGGGAAGACTCTGGGACAGGAATCTATCCCTCCAGCATGTCCTGTTTATTGTGGTGACAAGGTTTAGGTCCATAGAGCATGTAGCTTGGACGGATTGGGATTTCTTTAAGTGTAGCATGTCCAACAGCTCTGGGTTTGACATAGCTTTATATGTTATGCAGAGATCACCTTGGAGTAGGAGATATGCTATGGAGTAAAGCTGGAGTTTTTTGAGACGGTCAGTGTAGGGAAATTGTTTGAGGCCAGTAATCCTTTTTTGTGAGATACTTCTGTGGCCTTTCCAGCTGCTGCAGATGTCTTGTGAGGTACATTCCAAATGGGGCGTTGTACTCTATAATGGGTCTAAAGAATTTCAAGTAGAGGGGAACAATGACCTCTTTTTTCCTGGATGAGAACCATTTTATGATGAGGTGTGCCATGTAGAAGAACTTCCTGACTACTGTGGCAATTTGACTATCAAAGGAGAGACTACTGTCCACCTGGGTCCCAAGGTCTCTTACCACACATTCGGTGTTAAGTAGATTGCTGCCTATGTGGTAGTTTATGGGTACATAGTTTTTACCAAAGGGGATGGCACTGCACTTTTTGGCATTGAGCTTGAGGCCATGGCTCTGACACCAGGCATCTGTCTCAGCGAGGCCCTTCTGTAGGATGTCCACATCATTTGGGGACTTGACTATGGCTCCTAGATCGCAGTCATCTGTGAACTTCATTAGCCAGAGGCCTTCTGTGTTAGCGTGTACTTCAGAGAAGTAGATACCAAACAGGAGAGGTCCCAGGACTGAACCCTGTGGTACTCCACTTGTCACTGATTTGAGGTCAGATTTGTTGTCTGCAACTTTTACAGTGTGGGTTCTGTCAGTGAGCCAGTTGGCAACCCATCTTCTGATGTAGGGATTTATACCTAGTTTAGTGAGTTTAGCTATAATTCCAGAATGGGAGATGGTGTCAAAAGCCTTGGCAAGGTCAAGATAGGCTGTGTGAACCACCTTACCTTCGTCTATGGCTTTGGTGACTGCCTCAAAAACGTCTATCAGGTTCAGGAGGCATGATCTGCCTTTCGAAAACCTGAACTGGGTAGAATCCAGAGTTTGGAGACCAGGCTCATCAGGCTAATAGGTCAATAGTTCCCAGGATCAGTGGTGGCTCCCCCTTTGTGGAGTGGGATAACTGTTGCTGTGCGCCATTCAGTAGGCACAAAGCTTTATGCCAGGCTATTATTGAACATGGTGCTTAAGTGGAAGCCAGTTTGTTCTGAAGTTCATGTAAAATGCAGCCTGGGATGTTGTCTGGTCCCATGGATGCTGTGTCTTTGGCTTTAGAGAGTGCAGCTTTTACCTGTGTAGTTGTGATTACAGGGACTCTGCATTCTTCCTGTATAGATATGGGCCCTTTAGGGGGAGGGGGGTAAAGTTAGCACTGAACCTATCTGCCAGGATGTTGGCAATATCAGTTGGTTCTGTAATTTTCATGCCATTGTGCTGTAACTCAGAGCAGATCTGGATGTTGCCAACGAGATTCTTGACTTAGCTATAGAATGCTTTGTGGTTGTCCTTAGAATAAGTGGTGATTTTGTTTTTGTAGCTAGCTTTGGAGGATCTTATAAGGGATCTCAGCTTGTTACTGAGGCTGACCAGGGAGCTCCTCCACTCATGGGACTTTACTCTCCTTTGCAACAGTTTCTTCCTTCTGTTGTACAGTTAGTTTATGGCAGGGCACCACCAGATTGGCTTCCTTTTTTTGTAGGATAGCATCTTGGTTCTGTTTGGGATAGCACGATCCATGCACTCGTGTAAGTGCTTATAGAGTGCATTTGTCCAGGATTCAGCAGTTGTAACTATAGTGTCCATCTGCATGGGTGACATAAAGTTCACCACTTCTGTCTTAAGAAGCAGGAAGTTGGCTTTGGAGAAAATTTTTACTGTGATTTCCTTAATGAGAAGTGGGGGAGGGATGTGGATATCAAGAGTGATTAGCTTATGGTCGGATCGGACCAACGAGGAATTGACTTCAGAGGTAGAACACTGGTCACTAATGTTGGTAATGACTAGGTCTAGGATATTGTTGCCCCTCGTGGGGGTGTGGATAAGTTGAAACAGGGAATTGGAGTTTGTGAAATCCAGAAAGTGTTGAACTAAGGAGTTGGTACACAAGTAGTTTTCCCAGTTAATGGTGGGGTAGTTGAAATCGCCTATTATTAGAGTGTTTGGTTGAACCCTAATATTTTTCAGTACATCAAGAAAAGAGGAGTGGGAATCCTTGGGCATGGTGGGGGATCTGTAGCAAGCTACAATTTGGATTGCAGTTTTGCCCAGAGTTAGTTGCACTTGGATAACCACGGATGCATTATGCTGAACAACTAGCCTGAAGGTGTGGATATCCTTAATGAATATGGACACACCACAGCCATTGGTGTTTCGGTCCAGGTTACGTGGCCAAAAATTGTGTTATGAGTTATAGCCTGGTAGCGCAGGGGTGGTGTCTGGAGCTTTGAACCAGGTCTCAGTCACTGCACAGATATCGATGTTCTCCATTTAAAGGAGTGCCTCGAGTGAGTGCATTTTGAAATTTAGACTTCTAGCATTGAGTAGCATTACCCTAGTTTTTGCTTGCCTGTTCCTGTTACAGTGGTGAATTTGTCATTTGAACCTTGACTAAAAAAAGCACTATAGGGGTGGCAAGATCCTTAGCCAGTATCCAAAATCCCAGGGGCAACAGGTGCAGGCCATCTGTGGCAAAGCATCATGGTCTGTCAACCATGTCATCCCAAGCAGACAGATAGTGGATCTCCTTAGAATGACACCAGAAGCTTAGCCAATTGTTGAAGTCAATCATTTTGTCCTTGTACTGTGGTATCATTCTGGGCAATGGCAAAATGCTACACAGAGCTAGGGTCATACCTGCCTGGGCTACAAGATCGGAGAGCTCTTCTATGTCTCTTTTCGTGTAGTCCAGGGAGGTACATCAGGTCATTCACACCAACATGGACAATGACAGAGTCATATTTGTACTTGTTGTGGAGTGACCTGAGTGCATGGGTTATGTGGTAGATCCTAGCACCTGACAGGTAGTTGACAGTAACCTTCTCCTTGTTTAGCCTGGTGAGTGGGGCATCAGTGTGCTTGACTATAGAGTCACCTATGACTAGTGTGTTGGGCACGTATTTTTCCTTATTGGCTGTGGTTGAGTGGCACACTGAGTCTGTTGGCTATGTGTCACTTGGGCTGTGTTGGGGGATGGAGGTTGCTTGTGTTTTTGCTTTGGAGGTCTCTGTTGCTTAGACAGATTATTATTGAGAGCTTCCACAAATGTTTTTGTGTTACTATGTGTGGATTTTGGTGGTGTAAATTTAGTGAGACTATGTGATGAGTGTGGTGTGGTGCAGATGTTTACCTTCTCCTATTGACTGTCAAGTTCAGTCTTGGTTGGAGAGAGCTTTACCTCCAGTTTGGCTAGATAAGTACAGGTTGTAGTGTCGGGTGGTAGGAAGAGAGGGTTGTCTGTGTACATGAGGCAATTTCTACATTGCTTCAAGATGTCCAGATTCATCAGATAGACAGGAGAGAACACTGGGAGCTGACCCTTGGACATGCCTGAATAAAAAACTATTCTCCTCTAGATAAGTGAGGAAAGTGAGTACAAGAGCTGTTTTTCTCTAAGCAAGTGAGAAAAGTAAGTACAGAAACTGTTTTCCTATAGGTAACGAAGAAGCTTGCGTGCTACAGTAATTAGTAGCTTATTTAGTGATTACAAGTTCTGAACAAGTGCTGAGCATGAATAAACAAATTTAGGTGCTAAAACTAAGAATCTATATATGCACTAGATGAGTTACAAGACAGAAACAAGTGCAAATGCAGGCTTTCAAATCAGAAAGTTGAGAGAGATGGAAAAGATTGCTCAAACAGCCAATAACTACAATTTCTGGGCCAGAATGTGGTAGACAGGTTAACTAGTGCTTACCACTCCCACTGATAAGCTAGAAGGCTTCCCTGCAACACAGAAAGGCTTGGGGGCTCCGAAGCTTACATACATTCCTGGATACAGCAAATCTGTATCTGGAACACTAGTTACAGGAAAGGTAGGAAACAGGTTTACAGTATTTTTTTTACAGAAAAGTAGCTAAAACAGCAGTAATAACAACTCACATGTAGTGCAAGCTAGCACACTTGAGTATGTAGCAATATTAGACCAAACACAGTTTAAAAATGCAATTAAAAAGGACTAAAAGCAAGTGCAGAAAGAGTTTATTAGGTAGAATTTGGTAAAGAGATGGGACTGGGGAGTGTCCCAGATCAAATCCACAGTGGGGCGGGCAACCGCAAATGCCACCAAATTTAAACTACAAGCCAGAAATAAGGAGGGTGGGTGGGACAAAACAGTTTCAGCAGAGATCTGAAAAACTATAAGCAACAATTAACAGTACAAACTCGAAAACCAAAAAATATATACTCAGCTCTGTATATTTGCAGATAGAATGAAAAGCAATCTCTCAGAAGACAGGTTCCAGCAATGAAATGCAGGCTGTTACTAACAGGACTAATTTTATGCAAGTGATCCTTGAGTTAGAAAACACACAAGCTGTAAAACAGTTATACCAACTGAAGACACAGCAGAAAATAGGGGGAGGTGGGAAAAACAATTTCAGCAGAGATCTGAAAAACTATAAGCAACAATTAATAGTACAAACTCTAAAACAAAAAATATACACTCAGCGCTTTATATTTGCAGATAGATTGAAAAGCAGTCTCTCAGAACACAGGTTCCAGCAATGAAATGCAGGCTGTTACTAACAGGTTTAATTTTATGCAAGTAATCTTTGAGTTAGATAACACATAAGCTGTAAAAAACAGTTATACCAACTGAAGACACAGTAGAAAATAAGGGGAGGTGGGGAAAACAGTTTCAGCAGAGATCTGAAAAACTATAAGCAACAATTAGTGCAAACTCTAAAACCAAAAAATATACTCAGCTCTGTATATTTGCAGATGGATTAAAAAGCAGTCTCTCAGAAAACAGGTTCCAGCAATGAAATGCAGGCTGTTATTAACAGGTCTAATTTTATGCAAGTGATACTTGAGTTAGATAACACACAAGCTGTAAAAAATAGTTATACCAACTGAAGACACAGTAGAAAATAGGGGGAGGTGGGGAAAAAAAGTGTCAGCATTGATCTGAAAAACTATAAGCAACAATTAACAGTACAAACTCTAAAACCAAAAAATATACTCAGCTCTGTATATTTGCAGATATATTGAAAAGCAGTCTCTCAGAAGACAGGTTCCAGCAATGAAATGCAGGCTGTTACTAACAGGTCTAATTTTATGCAAGTGATCCTTGAGTTAGATAACACACAAGCTGTAAAAAACAGTTATACCAACTGAAGACACAGCAGAAGATAGGGGGAGGTGGGGAAAACAGTTTCAGCAGAGATCTGAAAAAAATGTAAGCAACAATTAACAGTACAAACTCTAAAACCAAAAAACTATACTCAGCTCTGTATATTTGCAGATAGATTAAAAAGCAGTCTCTCAGAACACAGGTTCCAGCAATGAAATGCAGGCTGTTACTAACAGGTCTACTTTTATGCAAGTGATCTTTGCGTTAGATAACACACAAGCTGTAAAAACAGTTATACCAACTGAAGACACAGCAGAAAATAGGGGGGAGGTGGGAAAAACAGTTTCAGCAGAGATCTGAAAAACTATAAGCAGCAATTAATAGTACAAACTCTAAAAACAAAAAACTATACTTGGCTCTGTAAATTTGCAGACAGATTAAAAAGCAGTCTCTCAGAACACAGGTTCCAGAAATGAAATGCAGGCTGTTACTAACTGGTCTAATTGTATGCAAATGATCCTTGAGTTAGATAACACACAAGCTGTACAAAACAGTTATACCAACTGAAGACACAGCAGAAAATAGAGTGAGGTGGGGAAAACAGTTTCAGCAGAGATCTGAAAAACTATAAGCAACAATTAACAGTGCAAACTCTAAAACCAAAAAATTATACTCAGCTCTGTATATTTGCAGATAGATTAGAAAGCAGTCTCTCAGAACACAGGTTCCAGCAATGAAATGCAGGTTGTTACTAATTAATGTCCTTCTTTTTTACTTACATTATCATTTAGTTAATCATTAGTAATAAATATCATTTAATTACATTAAATATGATTATTACTACTAATTATTTCCTTCTTTTTTAATTAAAATATTTTTAAAAGCTTTTATCTCTGAGAGGTTATGTTTAAACTTAAAAAAAGTTTGTAATATTGTCCAAAAATTAAATTATTTTAAATCTACTTCATCGCTCCTCCAGGCAAAGAATCTGTCATCCACAAATCATTTAAAGAACACATTGTTGCTTGAACGTGCAAACAACCTATAATAAATATGCTTTTCTTCCCACTCACTAAGGGCTATATTAGCATATTTGGCCTCAGAGGTGCCCATTGCCACTCCTGAAGTTTGACAGTATAACTGCTCCTTAAATATAAATACAATACTATTAAAAACTGTTTATAATAAAAGACAAATTGTTTCAGTATTTCTTCCTGTGAGGTCACTATTCTTACAATGATGGTCCCTAACCACTTAAATTCCATACTGGTTAGGTATCAGTGTAAATAGAGAGTTAATTTTCAGTGCTACTAACATGAGCTCTCTTTCACCCACCTCCTTATACCACTCATATAACATTCTCAGAAATTCATTGGAATCCCTTATATAACTTTTAACATATTTTAAATATGATTATCTTCTAGATACAGGGAGATAAGGTCAGCTACCCATCCTCTCCCTGATACATAGGTTGCACAGGAGGATGTAACAGGTCTTTCTGCATCTTAGGTAGACCTTATAGCACCACTACTTTCAGGTGTACAACATGCATAACAATATATAATTCCAAAGAGATATCATTATGACTCTGTAAATCAAATATCATACTTGTCACTGAAAAAATAGTATTACTTATACATATGTCCACTTCCACAATTACATCAATGTCATTACAAACTTTGTTATAAACTGTTTAATAATCCATTCTATTCATTATCAATATAGCTCCACCTTTATCAGCTCGCTTAATAATTATTTCTGGATTATTACATAATTTACCAAAAATTCATGTTCACTCTTAGACAAATACTGTAATAACTGGTTGACTAGCAGGCACAAGTACATCTGACCATTTACAAGACTGGTTTGCATTCACAACATTACTTTGAAATAATTACTTTAAATTTAAGTTTCTTGTAAACATCCTCCTTTCTAATATGTCTTCAGTCAATCTGTTGGTACCAGAAGGTACAAACTGAAGGCCTTTCTTTAAAAGTAACATATCTGAATTTCTGAGTTGAATGCTGGGCAAATGCACTGTTGCTGATGTTCTTTAAACTGTTGTTATTCGAACGAGTGCTACTTAGCATTGTCTCTATAAATTACAAAGGAACTTGGTTCAGCTGTTCAAGGAACATCTTTGGCTTCAGACTGCTAATTATGTTATAATATTTCCTTTACTTATTATTGATTTTTGGGCATCTGCAGTGAAGTGTGGGTAATCAACAGATGCACAGTGGTTAATCAATGAAGTGTGGGTAATCAACAGATACACAGTGATTAATCAATGAAGCGTGGGTAATCAACAGATGCACAGTGGTTAATCAATGAAGCGTGGGTAATCAACAGATGCACAGTGGTTAATCAATGAAGTGTGGGTAATCAACAGATGCACAGTGGTTAACATTCTGCCCAGTGGACACTATGACCGCTGCCCAATCATATCTTACTGGCTTTCAAAGCAATTAAACCTATAACACAAATACTTACATTAAGATCATTATCTGAAAAAATAAATACACACTCTTTACCAGATACTGCATACTTTGGT
The DNA here is from genome assembly GCF_019279795.1 of Protopterus annectens. Classification (NCBI taxonomy): domain Eukaryota; kingdom Metazoa; phylum Chordata; order Ceratodontiformes; family Protopteridae; genus Protopterus; species Protopterus annectens. The sequence goes on from NC_056749.1 coordinate 784,017,587, forward strand.
CTTGTCACCTCTCTACCATATGCAAGACTCAGTAACTGTGTTATCATTCTTTATTGCCACTATTACTACAACTCAGGGTGCCCTCTTCTCTAGTACTCATTGGAGAATCTTGGATCAAAAATGCACATGAATCACAAGTAGTATCAGTAATATTCTAAAATAAAGCAATAAGGTATGACCAGACTGGAAGCAAAATGTACCAAATGAGGAATTGCACCAAGCTTATATGTTTCTCAGAAAACAGGCCAGAATAGCCACCAGCTCTTCCCATGCCCTAGTCTTAAGGCCACTGAAAATCTTAAATATTTTTGGAAATAAATAGTCTCTCATAGGCAAAATTGCTAGCCAGTCATTATCTTATAATAACATATTAGCAGATGACTACAAACATTTTCTTATCTCCTCTATCCAAGCCATCACCAATACACACACCACCCTGAAACGCACATATGTACTCTGGCCTTTCAGGAGACAACGCAAAATCTCTACTATATGCTATCCAAGCCATCACAACACACACACACACACACACACACACACACACACACACACACACACACACACACACACACACACACACACACACACACACACACATACTCTGACAGACAACACACACACACGTATGTACTCTGACCTTTTAGGAGACAACGCACAATCTCTACTATATGCTATCCAAGCCATCACAACACACACACCACCCCAACACACACACACACACACACACACACACACACACCACCCCGACACACACACACATGTACTCTGGGAGACAACACACACACACGCATGTACTCTGACCTTTCAGGAGACAATGCACAATCTCTACTACATGCTACATTCTTTCTACTTCATAAAGGAAACTAAATCCTTGCCAAAAATGTAAAACATTCTTCTGCTAATATAAATTCACAATACTCCACCTTCTTTACAAGAATAGCAGACAAATTACCAAACCTCTTAGCTTCATTTTCAACCTGTCCGTCTTTACAGGAATTGTTCTCTCACTGCTAAAACACACCCTCATTATTCTACTTCCTAAGGTACATCTCCCAAAATGCACAAAGATTTCAGACCAATATCCAACTTACACCCACTAGTCAAAATATTTCAGAAGATCCTACTCTGTGATGACCAGCATTGTCACAGAAATGTAATTAATCACTTTTATAGCCATTCTGTCTGCAACAGACACAATCTACACTAATGTCAATAATGAGCACATTACAGCAGGTGTATTTTGTGATATGACAAGGACGTTTGAAACTGTAAACCATCTACTCCTCAACAAGCTACAAAAATTCATGTTTGGATGCAACAACATAACATGATTATAAAGTTAACAGAAACAGATGTAAAGTCCCTTGAAATCAAAGGGCAAAAAATCCAGGCTGAGAATGATTCCAAAATAACAGCAAAGAATCCACAGATATACGTGCAGGTACCAGTTTATTCACAGAAGACACAAGCGCTTTCACAATAGCTTCTTCAGGTGTAACTTCTCCATGAAAATACACACCTTATATACTCTACCTAATTAATCCAAACAATCAATTAACATACTAAAACATTTTTAAAAAGATATTACACCTAAAGACATGAATAAATAAATGTTACCTAATTGAAATGCATACATTTATAATGCTAGTACAATAAATAGTGGACAGTGAATTATAATTGATAGTGAACTATCCATGTATATATATGTATATAATTATAAGAATATAATAATATATAAATTCATAGAAATACAAAAATATACATATATATAAGTTAATCCTCTAGCTAAACATATTAGTGCTATGGGAGATGACCATGTATTCAAGTTTAGAGTTTTATCTCTTATATATGAGAATGGCAGAGGTGGTGACATGAGGGTTAGAACTGAGGATACTGAAGCAAAATGGATTGTGAGGCTCAGGTCTACTTTTGGGCATGGCCTCAATGAATGCATTCCTATTAAGCCTGTACTTCGTAGTAGACCATTGAATAGATGAATTTTGATATATTTTTAAGTATTTTTAAATATAAGTGTAAATATATTTATGACTTTATAATTTTGTTACTTATGTATAAATATATATTTTACATAAACAAATGTACATATTTTAATTTTATATATATGTATATATTTTTGTATTTCTATGAATTTATATATTATTATATTTTTATAATTATATACATATATATACATGGATAGTTCACTATCAATTATAATTCACTGTCCACTATTTATTGTACTAGCATTATAAATGTATGCATTTCAGTTAGGTAACATTTATTTATTCATGTCTTTAGGTGTAATATCTTTTTAAAAATGTTTTAGTATGTTAATTGATTGTTTGGATTAATTAGGTAGAGTATATAAGGTGTGTATTTTCATGGAGAAGTTACACCTGAAGAAGCTATTGTGAAAGCGCTTGTGTCTTCTGTGAATAAACTGGTACCTGCACGTATATCTGTGGATTCTTTGCTGTTATTTTGGAATCATTCTCAGCCTGGATTTTTTGCCCTTTGATTTCAAGGGACTTTACATCTGTTTCTGTTATATTGCTGCATTTTGGGCTCTGTTTTTGCTGATGATTATAAAGTTATCTAGAAAAGAGAACCTTTCATGTCACCAACTTTCTGCAAAAGTTACATTTAACATAGGGGTCCCACAGGGATCAGGGTTAGGACCCTCACCATTACCAGTATTTACTAATGATCTCATACAGAATTTACCAGCACTGAATCTGATCTTATATGCTGACGACATACTAGGAGTCGACTCTCATGAATCCTCCTTCTGCATAAAAACCCATCTCTAATAACCCTTGTCATCACTCTGCACCTAGGCTGAAACTAACAACCTCCTCATTAATCACAAAAAGACTAATATGTTTTTTTTTGTTTCCCCCAGGAAAGCAGATGATGTGCCTCACTGCACCATAACAGCTAATCATAACAGTATTCCCATCATCTCAGAATACAAATACTTTTGTATTACCTTTGTGTTACTCTAGACCATGCACTCTGTATGCCTTGACACTTTCCTACTATTTTAACTGTAATGCTTTTCCTGAGTTAGTGTTCTAGCCATATTTCATAACTTCTTAAGCCATATAATATAATTTATTAAATCAAGAAACAAACTGCATACTTCAATTTTTGTAAAATTTATACAATAATAAAACAAACTGCATATTAAAATCCATGTCATGTCTGCTAACTACTGGCTAGTCACCTCATCCTCCCTCAATAACAGTCCTTACTAATCTGTTAACTACTGGCTAGTCACCTCATCCTCCCTCAATAACAGTACTTACTAATCTGTTAACTACTGGCTAGTCATCTCATCCTCCATCAGTAACAGTATTTACTAATCTGTTAACTACTGGCTAGTCACCTCATCCTCCCTCAATAACAGTCCTTACTAATCTGTTAACTACTGGCTAGTCACCTCATCCTCCCTCAATAACAGTCCTTACTAATTTGTTAACTACTGACTAGTCACCTCATCCTCCATCAATAACAGTACTCACTAATATGTTAACTACTGGATAGTCAGCTCATCCTCCCTCAATAACAGAACTTATACTTATTCATCTGTTAACTGTTGGCTAGTCTCCTCATCCTCCATCAATAACAGTACTTACTAATCTGTTAACTGCTGGCTAGTCACCGCGTCCTCCATCAATAACTTACTAATATGTTAACTACTGGCTAGTCACCTCCTCCTCCCTCAATAATAGTACTTACTAATCTGTTAACTACTGGCTAGTCACCTCGCCCTCCATCAATAACTTACTAATCTGTTAACTACTGGTTAGTCACATCATTCTCCTTCAATAACAGTACTTACTAATCAGTTAACTACTGGCTAGTCACCTCGTCCTCCATCAATAACTTACTAATCTGTTAACTACTGGTTAGTCACATCATTCTCCTTCAATAACAGTACTTACTAATCTGTTAACTGCTGGCTAGTCATTTCGTCCTCCATCAATAACACTACTTACTAATCTGTTAACTACTGGCTAGTCATCTCATCGTCCCTCAATAAAAGTACTTACTAATCTGTTAACTGCTGGCTAGTCACCTCATCCACCATCAATAACAGTTCTTACTAATCTGTTAACTGCTGGCTAGTCACCTCATCCACCATCAATAACAGTTCTTACTAATCTGTTAACTGCTGGCTAGTCACCTCATCCACCATCAATAACAGTTCTTACTAATCTGTTAACCACTGGCTAGTCACCTCATCTTCCATTAATAGCAATACTGCTGTAAGCAGTATCCTCTTCATCAATTAATTTAGTTAAACATGTGTTATGGTACACCTCAACTCTCCAAATTGCATCTTCAAGGACACATTAAAGTCTAACTTCTCTCTTTCTTGACTAGATGCAAACCACACATTGCCACATCTCAGTTGCACCTACTCTGTCAGCCTAAATTATTTATATCTATATCTAAAGATATAGATACATATAGATTCTCAAACCCCTTTCGTGTATGGCACAGATATTACTATATCTAATAGATAAAAGCATAGTAGCCCATAGTTTCAATTTCTTGTTTATCCGTAGCTGTTTTATGTTTCCAATGTCTTTTTTCAGTGAATAAGAACACTCCCTTTCTCCAGTATTATGAACTAAAAAAAATATTTCAAACACTTATGTGTTGTTCTCCTTTAAGCCAGTCAAATATTTTAATTTAAGCTCACAAGGTTTCATTTGCAATTGGTATAACATTGTCTGCTGATCAGCATAACAGCATAGACAGGGTCTTAGAAGCACAATACATCAATTCCATTTCCAGCCACCAGCTTTTCCTAGGATATGTCAGAGGTAGGGTTTCTACCATCTCCCAAAATCTATAATTATATTTCAGAAGACAGCCTAGAGAAGGTAGGTATTGGGAAAGGCTGTCACATAAAGTATCAGAGGAAGAAAAATATATATCAGGAATTAATGCTGCATTCCATTTCCTATAGTCAGCTCTTTAAGGCCTCACTAACTACACATAATTCTTAAACACTGAGCCATTTACTAAGTTTCCCATCCAAGATCACAGATAGAGTCCAGGATCATCACAAGTCTTTTGTACATAAATAGGTACTTGCAACATATCCTAAAGAGTGAAAAGAAGTATGGGAAATACTAAGCAAAATTAAAAAGACTGATCTTAGGAGAGAGCAATCAGGTACTTGACAAATAGTGATAGTACACAAAGACAGAGATGCATAAGGATATAACGTTGAACACTCTCATTTTAACAAGAAAACATTGCTGGTGTGATTTCTAAGTGTACATCAGCAGTGATTCACTTATTTTGCAGGTCTATCCCTTCTTCCAATAAGTGTGACTGTTTAGTCGGTATATATATAATTGGGAGAAATTGCCACCTGCTGAAGAACCTTTAAAATAGCTCTTTCATCCTTCTGTGTTCTGGGTATTATTTTTGGCTTTTCTGTTACACTGTTGCTGCTCAGTGATCAGACCAGTCACAGAGGTTACTGTGCTGGTGATGCCTTAAGCCTGCTAGACTGTTTTTGAAAGGTATGAAAAATTAACATCTCTGTTAACTACTACTACTAGCCAATAACTTTAGATCTATACCCCTCTCTGACTTCTATCCGTTCCTCAAGATATAATTTCAAGCTGTCACACAAAAGCAAGTCCTAAATGTGCTATCAAAAGCTAAAAATACTGCATTGATGGATCCTGGCAATATCCCTGGATGCATCTTAAATAGCATGAAACAGAATTTAGTCACACCCGTAACAACACTGTTCAACCTCAGCCTTCAAACAGGTTTTGTACAAAGTGAATGGTGAAGAGCTACAGTCCCCTGCATGAAGAAGAACCACAAAGATTAAGGCAGTTATAGCATCAAAAGTCTGACTAGCCTCATATGCAAAATCATGGAAAGACTTATCATGGAGTCGATCAAGCAGGACACAGGGAACTTCCAAACACTGGACCAGTGGACCTGTCTCAGTTTGGATTCATCAACGGCAGGTCATGCTTACTCAACCTGGTGGATTTTCTTTTAAAAAAAGTCACCAAAGCAATGGATGAGGGCAAAATGGTACACACCGCATACCTCATCTGGACAAAGCCTTTAACACAATTCCCCACTCAGGCATGGTAGAAAAGCTAAGTAAACTGGGACTAAACTTCTATGTTACCCACTGGATTGTCAACTGGTACACAGATACAATGCAGATAATTTAAATAGGGGAAGTTACCTCCAAAAAGAGACCAGTCGTCAGTGCCAAAATCATGGTTTGAAACTAAATGCCAAAAAATGCATTATCATATCCTTTGGGAAGTCATCTATCCCAGGGAACTACCACATTGATAATACGCCCATAAGAGTTGAACCAGTTATTTGGAATTTGGGAACTTATGAGGACAGTGACCTAACTTTTGGCCAACAAGTGTCTATTGTTAAACTCCTATGTTACCCACTAGATTGCCAACAAGCTCACAGATACAATGCAGATAATCTAGATAGGGGGAGTTACCTCCAAAAACAGACCAGTCATCAGTGTCAGAATCATGGTTTGAAGCTAAATGCCAAAAAATGCATTATTGTATCCTTTCAAAAGTCATCTACCCCAGGGAACTACCACATTGACAAGACCACCATAAGAGCTGAACCAGTTATTTTGAATTTGGGAACTTATGAAGATAGTGACATAACTTTTGACAGACATGTGTCTATTGTTGTAAGAAAGTAATTCTATATTGCACAGCCTATAAGCAAAGGGATTGTGTCTAGATCTAGAGATGTGATTATCCTGTTTACAAAGGCTGGTCATTGACTCTAATGCCCCCTTTGGCATGTATCTGTTCAGGCACTTATAACAACTGGAATACCCACAGATACCTTACTAAAAGCAACTTAGATCTATGGGTGGGAAGCAAAAATGTTACTTCAGGACTGCTCCCTCTACTATTATTGGACAGCTGTAGCTCCTAAATGCTTTATCCCATGCATGGGTCCCCTAAAATTTTCTATGGTATGATCCCAGTTGCGCTCATTAAGAGTAATATATAATTATTGAAAATGGGATGGGTAAGACCAGTCTATAACTAAATGGAATAGGTTATTCAGAACACAAAATGGGAGAATGGCTAGGCTTAAAATAGCCCAGAAGTGCAGCTATGCTGGTACTTGCCTATGAACCTGTAACTGAATACAGCAGATCAAACTAATTCTTTGCGTATATTTTGGTCGTGTATAGGAGCTAAAACTAAATGCCTGAAAGTGTGTGAAATAAGGAAGTCAATATTAGAAAGAGAAATCTCCCTTACCCAGGAGTCTTGCTTATGGGGGCAGTACAGGAAAACGACCATTTTTTAACCAAAAACAATTTGAAAGTTAGAGAAATTCTGTCATTCATAACTTGCTTCTTTTTCTGTGGTTTAAGTCTGGTTACTGTGGAGATCCATACCTAAATCTGTTTTGGCTAAGGAAATTAAATATAAAATTGATTCACCTGTTCCAAAAATGATGTCAGACACATCTAAACTGTTGAGAGGAGCAGTAAAGCTTGATTTTTTAATTTTTTTTATTTTATCATTTGTTGACCGGGAAAGTCCGATTAGGTTCCACAGAGCCTGTTTTCAGTGGAGGCCCGGGGAGAAATGCTCCAGATCACCTGAGAAATTATAAAATGAATGGAAAACATGTTTGGATTGTTTCTTATAGATTTTACTGTAACTGTATTTTGATAACTGTTGTATTCAGTGTCTTTTATAGAATGTATGGCTTTACATGTATGCTGTGCTTCTAGAAAATATTCATTTACCACTGATAATCTTATATTATAAACACAGAGGGACAAAATTAATATCAAACTGATACTTGAAAACCTGAATGACAGAGAATCCAAGCATTATTTCCAAGTCCCTGTACCTTAAGAAAACCATAATGTCCAAACTATGTTGTTGCAAGGCCTCATACGTAGTGCTAGGAAGCCTAGTATTTGTCACAAACTGAGCAAGTCTTTGAATATTACAGCGGGAACATCTTCAGGTTATTGCAGTCAATGTTTTCGAATGTCAGAACTGGCTGAGTCTGGAAACTGTGATGTGTTGAGCTCAGAAGATAGGAAAAAGGTGAGTTTATGTTTGCTTTCCATTGTTTTGGTGAGTTTGTGTGACCTCAGAATTGGCATATAAAAGCAATTGTGGTGTTTCTCTCCACATCGGGGTGTAGGGGTGCTAAAATTGTTTTGAAGTACTTATTAGGAATGTGATATTTTGTGACATTAGCTTAGTATTTATAAATCACAAATCAATTATATGATGCAAGATAATGGCAGATCAGTCATCGCTAATGAGTACATCTATGCAATTTATTTAACATTTGTTTACCGGTAAAGTGCAACTTGGAACAAAGCCAATTTTTAGCAGATGGTTGGGGAGAAATACTCCAGATGTATGTCTTTGCAACATGGGAGGAAACTCACACAAATGCAAGGAAGGACATGCAGACTCCACACAGAAGGCACCCCAGACAAGAATTCAACTAGAAAACCTCTTGCTGTGAGGTGACAACACTACCACTGCACCACTGTGCCATCCGAGAATTCACATGTTCCCCATCAGGGAATCGAATACTGGTCTCCTGCGTGACAGGCAGGGATACTCACCACTATACTAATGAGGAAGATGTTTGGTTCTTCGGCTTGCATGGCTGGAAATATTAACACACAACACATTTATGCTAGTTAATGACACAAATAATACATTATCAGTTGTTGGCAACAAATTGTTACAAGATGGGTTTTAAAGGTAAGGTTTTTATTTTGCACTTAAAAGAAAAATCATTTGATGTTAGTCTGCACACACAAAAATTCCAAGTACCTTCCCATTTTGTTTAACAGCAGGGCCTTTTTAGATAGTTATTTTATCTAGCTAAATGTGAAATGCTTAAAAGTGGCATGTTGTTGTGTCTTTATTCTTAAATAAGCAAATGGGAATATAAAGTGTAGAAAAGAGTAACTGTTTTATTTTCTTTTTATACAGTTTATTACACAACAAGGGGGAAAATTAAGCACACTAATTACATAAAAGATGATTTGTTCTGCACGTTTTTGGAATGAAATACAGCCCAATCAACAAGAAAAGGGTATTGTGACAGGAACTGCTGTGAAGAGAAGATTTAAGGCTTAATTATCATTCTGATCCCAGGCAGCAATCTGTACAAAGTGCAGCTGTTAAAATGCACTGAGCAAACACGGCATATTGATGGAATTTATTTAGTATTCTGACTGGCATTTCTTTCCTGTAAACATGTCTTCATATCTGTGTGAACTGCTTTTTTCAGAGTAAGTGTTTTGAGCCAATAAATAGTACATAATGAAATAAAATATGCAAGGCTACTAGCTGAATAAACTGTCACCTTGTAGTGCTATGATAGTGTCTGTGTAAGAAAACAAATAACTCTAAGTTTCTATCCAGAGACCAAACATCACCATGTACAAAATTAAAAGACTCTTTTAAAAGAAGCCTAAACACGATACACTTTAAACAGTTGCTATGAAAAGCAGAAGCTCCTGTTTCAGAAATGTTTACAAACTCTGGGATTATGTCACCTACATTAAATGGTACCCATATACTTTTCATCTGTAAAGGATGTATCATTTTACAACTTTCCCACCATTACAGGTTTTTTCCTGAGCAAGAGGACAGATTACTAATCTGGTAAACTTTGTTTACAGTGGAAAAGACTGTGTGCTTTTGTTAACCGGTGTTTTTCTGCTAATGTTTGGAATAATACATTGGTGAATAAAGTTATATATGTGTTAATAAACACACACACACACACACACACACACACACACACACACACACACACACACACACACACACACACACACACACACACACACACACACACACACACACACACACACACACACACACACACACACACACACACAAAGTTCCTCAGAGGTCTGTATTAGTTCCTATGCTTTTATAATTTTCAGGTTCATCTTCTTTTTGGCTAATGATCTATGGCTAAGTATGTTTGCCAATGAGCCACAAATTGTGAAGTAGTCACTGATATTGTGGATCAGCATTTTGTTCAAAAGTATTGGGATAACTTGAAAGTTTGGTCAACTTCATTTAATATGGATATTAATGCTAACAAGTCAAAGGTCATGCATTTTGGTAACTCCAAATCACAGTTATCCATATTCTTTGAAAAACACACTCATAAATGAGGTAGATACTGTAACAGACTTGGGAATAAACACTGAGAAGGATTTTTTCCTACATGCAGTTTAGTGGTAGTCATTAAGAAATGTTATTTCATCTTAAATATTTTTTGTACAATAACCAGTAGAGATGCTAGAATCTGGTTCCAGTTTACTTATCTGTGATTAAACTGACAATATAATAGGGAGCATCTATTTGTTCATATAACTGCTCCAAAGTTAGTCGCTTAGAGAGGATTCATAGGTGCTTCACTAGACATATAAGGAATGTTAAAAATTTAGTTATCACAAGAGACTGGAGGGAGTGTATGTATACTCTATTATCTACTGCTTGCTGAGGGGGGACATTTTCGTGATCTACAAAGGTGTGCATAAGCTAGCATTTATGCACCTGTGAGATTTATCCTAAAGAACCTATTTTAACCTATTTAAACCTTTCATTCTGACTGATATTTGTGAGACATATTTTAAGATCTGGGAGAAATTGCATATTTATTTGGTGACACTGTGTGGGCTATTCCTAATAGCCTTGCTCTTGGTCAAACTACCGTTTAGATTAATAGTAATATTACACAGTAAAATTGGACACCCTTTGTTAAGGGCCTTAAAGTAGTTGATAAAGAGTGGCTGTTGGCAGTCAAAACAACCTTATAGTCTGGGCAAAAGGGAGAATAGCTAGTAAACCTGTGTCAGCTTTTCTCTGGTGTATGTGTATGTTTGTGTAGAAATCAAATCTCAAAAGGTATGTGTGTCAGGTACTTGGGCAGGGACATGAAGCAGTGGTTGGACAGAGAGGGTGCCGGAGGTCTTGGCTTGGCCACTCAGCTGAGATCTCAGCTCTATAGCTGTGCCGGTGGGAGTCTTGTTGAGAATCTGAAGAAAGAGATAGAAACCAGCCCCAGACTGACTGTGGTCTCTGTGTCCTCTTAAGGGAAATTGTACTTTACTGTTTCTGTACTTGCCATCCTCCCAGTGTGTAAATCCATCACTGTTGCCAGTGGTGAGGATTGAGGCTGCTTGATTACTGGGCCAGTAGTGGGGACATTACAGTAATGTCAGACAAACGTTGCCTGAAGTAGTGGGAGTGTTACTGGGATGAGAGAAAGAAGCAGGTCCAGGGTATGGTTAGCACCTATTAATAAGGATGAGTATGGATGCCTCACCTCCCACACCACCTAAGTAATGAGCTCTAACAGTAACCCTTACTCCACTCATGCCCCTAACTCAAACCATTACTTTTACCTTAGAAAAAAACTTTCCTTTACAAAAGCCACTCAGACACACACCACATACAGAAACACACATGCACAGCAATAAATCTATCCCCGAACCTCAGCCCTTTCTCTAAATCTAACACATGTACAGTCTTACACACACACATGCACATAGTCATACACACCCACATAAACTAATTCCAAATATTTTGGTATCCATAACTTCAGAGTTAACACCCCAAGCCCCCACTTGCCTTCCATAACCAATCATTCTCATTTCAAAGTATATTCTCCACTTGACCATACATTCACTCAATCAAAACTGCACGTGACCAGTTGTGCAACACATAAATGTGTCAGCTAGATGAAAATGGTTGACAGAATGAAGGTAAAACATGTACAAATATACAGATACGTTTGATATTAGCTAATATATATATATGTGTGTGTGTGTGTGTGTGTGTGTGTGTGTGTGTGTGTGTGTGTGTGTGTGTGAGTGTGTGTGTGTGTGTGTGTGTGTGTGTGTGTGTGTGTGTGTGTGTGTGTGTGTGTAACTACAAGCTTATAAGTTTGATATTAGCTAAAATGTTACTGTACTCTTCATTTAACTATTATGTTTTCATTAACTGTCATATCATTACTATTCTGTGTATGAATGTACATTTATTATGTAAATTTTGTATAACTGCCTTCTACCCATTCTGCAAAATGAAGCATTTCTCCCAAGGCCTCCACTTAATATAAGATCTGTACTTTTTTAGACTGTCCTGCTTAACAAAAGCAATAAATAAATAAATAACAATACACTTAAAGATGTACATATATACCTAGCTGCATCTGATAACAGTGCATGCTCTAAATATTGAATATTCTTTTTAGTTTACTTTACTGGCTTAAGAAACTGAAGCAGGGTGTGTTCAGAGCACAGCCCTCCAACGTAGCTTGGCACAACAAATCTTATGCTATCCTGAAAATAAACCCTGCCCTATCCGGCATCATAACCTTCTGCAATTCAAATAGGCAGTTGCGATCTACTAACAAAGCTCTAATACAGCATATTCAGTGTGAAAATAACTCAGGCGAATCTCTCTTCACTAACAAAGTTGCTAAAATTTGGAATAACCTGCCTCCTGACCTCAGACTTCAAAAATGTGTAAACAATCACCTTCAAAACCCAATTAAAATCCTACCTGCACACCAACCATTTATGTATCTGCAAAGGACCTCCCTGAAATCCCATCCTGCTGAAAGAGGGTACCCCGTATGCTTTAGTCAAACACATGATATTGTATTACACCCTCTCTCTTTGTACATATTGTGAATAGTTTGCATGCCTATACTATACTAAAATTCTGCATGTGTATAAAGTGTGTGAACACATGACTGTACTTATCTCTGTAATATTACCATGTTACCCTTCTACAGTGGTACCTTGATTGTTGTGTATAATTAATTATTGATATTGTTACCTTCTACAGCTGTACCTTGATTGTTATGTATAATTAATTATTAATATTGTTACCCTTCTACAGCGGTACCTTGATTGTTATGTATAATTAATTATTAATATTGTTACCCTTCTACAGTGGTACCTTGATTGTTATGTATAATTAATTATTAATATTGTTACCCTTCTACAGCGGTACCTTGATTGTTATGTATAATTAATTATTAATATTGTTACCCTTCTACAGCGGTACCTTGATTGTTATGTATAATTAATTACTAATATTGTTACCCTTATACAGCGGTACCTTGATTGTTATGTATAATTCATTATTAATATTGTTACCCTTCTGCAGCGGTACCTTGATTGTTATGTATAATTAATTATTAATATTGTTACCCTTCTACAGCGGTACCTTGATTGTTATGTATAATTAATTATTAATATTGTTACCCTTCTACGGCGGTACCTTGATTGCTATGTATAATTAATTATTAATATTGTTGCCCTTCTACGGCGGTACCTTGATTGCTATGTATAATTAATTATTAATATTGTTACCCTTCTACAGCGGTACCTTGATTGTTATGTATAATTAATTATTAATATTGTTACCCTTCTACAGCGGTACCTTGATTGTTATGTATAATTAATTATTAATATTGTTACCCTTCTACAGCGGTACCATGATTGTTATGGATGATTAATTATTAATATTGTTACCCTTCTACAGCGGTACCTTGATTGTTATGTATAATTAATTATTAATATTGTTACCCTTCTACAGCGGTACCTTGATTGTTATGTATAATTAATTATTAATATTGTTACCCTTCTACAGCGGTACCTTGATTGTTATGTATAATTAATAATTAATATTGTTACCCTTCTACAGCGGTACCTTGATTGTTATGTATAATTAATTATTAATATTGTTACTCTTCTACAGCAGTACCTTGATTGCTATGTATAATTAATTATTAATATTGTTACCCTTCTACAGCAGTACCTTGATTGTTATGTATAATTAATTATTAATACTGTTACCCTTTTACAGCGGTACCTTGATTGTTATGTATAATTAATTATTAATATTGTTACCCTTCTACAGCGGTACCTTGATTGTTATGTATAATTAATTATTAATATTGTTACCCTTCTACAGCGGTACCTTGATTGTTATGTATAATTAATTATTAATATTGTTACCCTTCTACAGCGGTACCTTGATTGTTATGTATAATTCATTATTAATATTGTTACCCTTCTGCAGCGGTACCTTGATTGTTATGTATAATTAATTATTAATATTGTTACCGTTCTACAGCGGTACCTTGATTGTTATGTATAATTAATTATTAATATTGTTACCCTTCTACAGCGGTACCTTGATTGCTATGTATAATTAATTATTAATATTGTTACACTTCTACAGCGGTACCTTGATTGCTATGTATAATTAATTATTAATATTGTTACCCTTCTACGGCGGTACCTTGATTGTTATGTATAATTAATTATTAATATTGTTACCCTTCTACGGCGGTACCTTGATTGTTATGTATAATTAATTATTAATATTGTTACCCTTTTACGGCGGTACCTTGATTGTTATGTATAATTAATTATTAATATTGTTACCCTTCTACGGCGGTACCTTGATTGTTATGTATAATTAATTATTAATATTGTTACCCTTCTACAGCAGTACCTTGATTGCTATGTATAATTAATTATTAATATTGTTACCCTTCTACAGCGGTACCTTGATTGCTATGTATAATTAATTATTAATATTGTTACCCTTCTACAGCGGTACCTTGATTGCTATGTATAATTAATTATTAATATTGTTACCCTTCTACAGCGGTACCTTGATTGCTATGTATAATTAATTATTAATATTGTTACCCTTCTACAGCGGTACCTTGATTGCTATGTATAATTAATTATTAATATTGTTACCCTTCTACAGCGGTACCTTGATTGCTATGTATAATTAATTATTAATATTGTTACCCTTCTACAGCGGTACCTTGATTGCTATGTATAATTAATTATTAATACTGTTACCCTTCTACAGCGGTACCTTGATTGCTATGTATAATTAATTATTAATACTGTTACCCTTCTACAGCGGTACCTTGATTGCTATGTATAATTAATTATTAATATTGGTACACTTCTACAGCGGTACCTTGATTGTTATGTATAATTAATTATTAATATTGTTACCCTTCTACAGTGGTACCTTGATTGTTATGTATAATTAATTATTAATATTGTTACCCTTCTGCAGCGGTACCTTGATTGTTATGTATAATTAATTATTAATATTGTTACCCTTCTACAGCGGTACCTTGATTGCTATGTATAATTAATTATTAATATTGTTACCCTTCTACAGCGGTACCTTGATTGTTATGTATAATTAATTATTAATATTGTTACCCTTCTGCAGTGGTACCTTGATTGTTATGTATAATTAATTATTAATATTGTTACCCTTCTACAGCGGTACCTTGATTGTTATGTATAATTAATTATTAATATTGTTACCCTTCTACAGCGGTACCTTGATTGCTATGTATAATTAATTATTAATATTGTTACCCTTCTACAGCGGTACCTTGATTGTTATGTATATTTTTCATACTCTGTAACTTTTTTCTGGAGCTTTTCTCCGCAGGACTCTGCTGAAAACAGACACTAGCTGTCCATCTGGAACATCCTGGGAAACAAATATTTAATAAATAAAATAGATAAATAAATTAAGGGAGGCACAGTGGGACTGAATCTTCCAGAAAATGGTGCTTTTTATGCTTTTTATTGCTATTTTTGATTCATCATTTTATATTGATATTTTTGTTTCACTCGTGCACATCTGCTTCTCATTAGGTAATTTTATATATATAAATCTACCTATCTATATCTATCTATATATCTATCTACATCTATATCTATATATATATATATATATATATCTATATACATCTATATATGTGTGTGTGTGTGTGTGTGTGTGTGTATATATACCACACACACACACACACACACACACACACACACACACACACACACACATACACACACACACACACCCACACACACACACACACACACACACACACACATACATATAAAACAATTGTGCATGCTAGGCACCTAAAAAGATAAATTATACAGTACAGAGTCCTGTGCTCCCACTGGCGAGAAGCTTGTTTGATTCACCCTCAGAGCAGCTTCAGTTTATTTCAAATAAAGCTCTGTTTTGTAGTCTTAGCACAAGCTTGCAAACTGGTGATAGAATAGTATGCACACCCAAATCTGCCTGGTGTTTTATATCCCTACATATATCAGAAACACCCAGGACAAGTGACTTTCCAAATACCTCGTGTGTCTTTCTATCCAGTGTGTCTTATTACAGAAACTTCTAATAACATATCTTACTACCTCTCATATTTACTTATCATCAATTAGACAGAAAGATCTGTTTATTTATTTCACATTTGTGAACTGGGTTGGTCCAACTGAGCACAGGCCCATTTTTCTGTCCTCCTCCCACTGTGATAATTAAGCCCCTCCTTCTTCACATCCCTCATCCTCCCAGCATGATTATTAAACTCCTCCTTCCTCACATCCCTCCTCCTTCCACCATACCAACTAAGCCCCTCCCTCCTCACATCTATTGTCCTCCCACCATGATTAAACTCCTCCTTACTCACATCCCTCCTCCTCCCACCATGATACTTAAACTCCTCCTTCCTCACGTCCACCTTCCTCTACTCACCATACCTATTAAACTCTTCCTTTCTCACATCCATCTTCGTCCTCCTACCATACCAACTAAACTCCTTCTCCTTCGTCACATCCCTCCTCCTCCCACTATGCCAATTAAACTCTTCCTTCCTCACATCCATCCTCCTTCTCTCACTATGCCTATTAAACTCCACCTCCTCATATCCCTCTTTCTCCCAGCCTGCCTACTAAACTGTTACTTACTCATACCATCTACCTTCCACAATGCCTTTTAAAATTCTCCTTACACAATATGTAGGAGATGATGACACAGTGGAGACATCGCAGTACTTGCTATAAGAGAAACCAATAAACAGTGCATTCAGAGGTGACACAGAGTAGGTATTAAAGCAGTGAGAAGGACCTAAAGATTTGGGTGATAATGGAGAGCACTGAACTGAAACAGTGTCTTTGTGTGCCTGCTGAAGTGCAGTTGTAAGCATGTGCGCTGTTGTCATACCATTTTAAATTATGATCAGAAAGACACTCTTTCAGTTAAGTGTTCTCCAGTATGGCTGGTGCATGGGTGCTTATTATCACCATAAAGAATTTACTGTGGTATAACAAAGTATACCTTGCAGCATCTGTTTCCATGTGGAAGTTGTCCTGCTTTGTTTTAAGAGTTTTGTAATTGTAACTCAAAGATCAGTTAGGAAGCATGCAAAGCCAGGTTCATATAAGATAATAGAAAATGACATATTGCAAGAAAGCTCCTTTTTCAGGCAGTTAGATAAATGGTCATTGCTCCTTGTTTCAAAATTTACTGAAAGTGCTTTGGGGTGGGGAGTTCATGTCAAAATGGCTCATCATGCCTCACGTGTTTTTTAATGTAGGACTTGCATTAAAAATAAGCATTCAGGAAGCTGGTACAATAGGTCTGATGGCATTAGTGCTTCCTTTAGAAAATACCATTTATGAGGTCTCTGCCAGTTGTAGTGCTGTCATTTCCCTTCTGTGAGGTCATTCTCTTTATTAGTACTACTCAGTAATCTTTATAGCAATAATGGAGAAGACAGCACTAAGCATAACTCATGTTCATATTCATAGACATGAGTTACGCTCTGTCCAGTATTCTCCATTATCACCAAGATTCGTATGCTGATGGCCTGATCTTTGCACTTATGTAGCTCCTCCTTTACAACTGATCAAGTCTCTGTGGATATGAATGTAGTATTCTTTAAGATCACATGGGAGAATCTGCAGGATTGCAGGTTGGCACCTTACTTACCAATGTATGCATCTGCAAGTAGCTTTACATATTGTGTGCATGGTAGGGACTACATGAACACAGTGTGTGTCTCTACTCTCTGGCCTCGTGATAAGTTAGAAGACACTTGCATTTCACTGTTTACTCAGATCCTAGAAGTGACTTACAGCTACACATAGATCTGTGCCCAGCATATATTTTGTCTGACTTTGAGAAGGCAGTTATAGTTTGTCAGCTGTTACTTGCCTGGTTTGACATCACAAGACTTCTGGTTTTATTTCCACGGACTGTGCAGACACAGAAGAATAAGACTGGGCCTTGTAAAGTGTAGAACAAATGTTAAGGCTTCCAGCTTAAGATCAGCATGCTTTCTGCAATGGCCTTCCCTGAACATAAAGTCATGTAAACAAGCTTTGTAGAGCTCTAGAAAAATATGCTAGCAGAGGCCGATGTTTAAAGCTTATTATGTGTATGGAAACCCAGAATGTATGAATATGGAGTGTACTGACTGCAAAAACTGCCCACAGTGTTCTTCCAATCATTCTGTTTTTAGGAAGGAACTGCATATCACAGCAAGAAATACTGCATTCTATGCCTCGTTTCCTCTCACATATACCACCTTCATGAAAAGATAAATAAATAAAATAAGACAAGGAAGACAGAGAGGAAGAAGATGTCTGTAGGTAAATCCCACTGCCGTGTTACTTACAAGACAATGGCATCTTCATTTCATTAATAGAAAGTGCATTGCTCAAACTGCACCCTTAGGCACACTATACTTCCAGATGTTTACAGTTCTCTTATAGTCCTACCAAGCTAGGCTAAGCAAACAAAAAAATACAAAAAAAAAATGGATATTGAATGATATAATCTGTTGCCTTTATGGATAGATATTATGGTTGTTAGTGAATGCACAGCACATATGCATAATATGACATATAGTCTGTTAGATGTTGTGGTTGTTAGTGAAAACACAGCACATACGCATTATATTACTTATAGCCTGTTTGTTATTGTGGTTGTTAGTGAATACACAAGACATATGCATTATATGACTTACAGCCTGTTAGAAATTGTGGTTGTTGATTTCTGTGGTGGTGCAGTAGTAGCGTTGTTGCCTTACAGCAAGAGGTTCTCCCGTTCGATTCTCGGCTTGGGTTGGGAGTGCCTTCTGTGTGGAGTCTGCATGTCCTCTCTGCGGTCAAGTGGGTGTTCGAAAGACATGCATTGAATGGGCGTACCTTCGTTGAAGTTTGGGCATTGGGCTGGCTACTCGACACCATAAAAACTAACTGCCAATCATTAGCGGACCGGAGTTCCACTGTAGCGACCCCTAACTGGGAAAAGCCGAAAGACAAACAAACAAACAGAAATTGTGGTTGTTAGTGAATGCACAACACATATGCATTATATGACATATAGCCTGTTAGATGTTGTGGTTGTTAGTGAATACACAACACATATGCATTATATGACTTTCAGCCTGTTAGAAATTGTGGTTGTTAGTGAATGCACAACACATATGCATTATATGACTTATAGCCTGTTAGATGTTGTGGTTGTTAGTGAATACACAACACATATGTATTATATGACATCTAGCCTATTAGTTATTGTGGTTGTTAGTGAATACACAACACATATGCATTATATGACTTATAGCATGTTAGATGTTGTGGTTGTTAGTGAATACACAGCACATATGCATTATATGACTTACAGCATGTTAGAAATTGTGGTTGTTAGTGAATGCACAACACATATGCATTATATGACATATAGCCTGTTAGATGCTGTGGTTGTTAGTGAATACACAACACATATGCATTATATGACTTACAGCCTGTTAGAAATTGTGGTTGTTAGTGAATACACAACACATATGCATTATATTACTTATAGCCTGTTAGTTATTGTGGTTGTTAGTGAATACACAGGACATATGCATTATATTACTTATAGCCTGTTCGTTATTGTGGTTGTTAGTGAATACACAACACATATGTATTATATGACTTATAGCCTGTTAGTTATTGTGCTTGTTAGTGAATACACAACACATATGCATTATATAACTTATAGTCTGTTAGTTATTGTGGTTGTTAGTGAATACACAACACATATGTATTATATAACTTATAGTCTGTTAGTTATTGTGATTGTTAGTGAATACACAACACATATGCATTATATGACTTATAGCCTGTTCGTTATTGTGGTTGTTAGTGAATACACAACACATATGCATTATATAACTTATAGTCTGTTAGTTATTATGGTTGTTAGTGAATACACAACACATATGTATTATATAACTTATAGTCTGTTCGTTATTGTGGTTGTTAGTGAATACACAACACATATGTATTATATGACTTATAGCCTGTTAGCTATTGTGGTTGTTAGTGAATACACAACGCATATGCATTATATGACTTATAGCCTGTTAGTTACTGTGATTGTTAGTGAATACACAACGCATATGCATTATATTACTTATAGCCTGTTCGTTATTGTGGTTGTTAGTGAACACACAACACATATGTATTATATGACTTATAGCCTGTTGGTTATTGTGGTTGTTAGTGAATACACAACACATATGCATTATATGACATATAGCCTGTTAGATGCTGTGGTTGTTAGTGAATGCACAACACATATGCATTATATGACATATAGCCTGTTAGATGCTGTGGTTGTTAGTGAATGCACACCACATATGCATTATATGACTTACAGCCTGTTAGAAATTGTGGTTGTTAGTGAATACACAACACATATGTATTATATGACTTATAGCCTGTTGGTTATTGTGGTTGTTAGTGAATACACAACACATATGTATTATATGACTTATAGCCTGTTGGTTATTGTGGTTGTTAGTGAATACACAACACATATGTATTATATGACTTATAGCCTGTTCGTTATTGTGGTTGTTAGTGAATACACAACACATATGCATTATATGACTTATAGCCTGTTAGTTATTGTGATTGTTAGTGAATACACAACACATATGTATTATATGACTTATAGCCTGTTCGTTATTGTGGTTGTTAGTGAATACACAACGCATATGCATTATATGATGTATAGCCTGTTAGTTACTGTGATTGTTAGTGAAAACACAGCACATACGCATTATATGACTTATAGCCTGTTAGATGTTGTGGTTGTTAGTGAATACACAACACATATGCATTATATGACTTTCAGCCTGTTAGAAATTGTGGTTGTTAGTGAATGCACAACACATATGCATTATATGACTTATAGCCTGTTAGATGTTGTGGTTGTTAGTGAATACACAACACATATGTATTATATGACTTCTAGCCTATTAGCTATTGTGGTTGTTAGTGAATACACAACACATATGCATTATATGACTTATAGCATGTTAGATGTTGTGGTTGTTAGTGAATACACAGCACATATGCATTATATGACTTACAGCGTGTTAGAAATTGTGGTTGTTAGTGAATGCACAACACATATGCATTATATGACTTATAGCCTGTTAGATGTTGTGGTTGTTAGTGAATACACAACACATATGCATTATATGACTTACAGCCTGTTAGAAATTGTGGTTGTTGATTTCTGTGGTGGTGCAGCAGTAGCGTTGTTGCCTTACAGCAAAAGGTTCTCCCGTTCGATTCTCGGCTTGGGTTGGGAGTGCCTTCTGTGTGGAGTCTGCATGTCCTCCCTGTGGTCAAGTGGGTGTTCGAAAGACATGCATTGAATGGGCGTACCTTCGTTGAAGGTTGGGCATTGGGCTGGCTACTCAACACCACAAAAACTAACTGCCAATCATTAGCGGACCGGAGTTCCACTGTAGTGACCCCTAACTGGGAAAAGCTGAAAGACAAACAAACAAACAGAAATTGTGGTTGTTAGTGAAGCACAACACATATGCATTATATGACATATAGCCTGTTAGATGTTGTGGTTGTTAGTGAATACACAACACATATGCATTATATGACTTACAGCCTGTTAGATATTGTGGTTGTTAGTGAATGCACAACACATATGCATTATATGACTTATAGCCTGTTAGATGTTGCGGTTGTTAGTGAATACACAACACATATGTATTATATGACGTCTAGCCTATTAGTTATTGTGGTTGTTAGTGAATACACAACACATATTCATTATATGACTTATAGCATGTTAGATGTTGTGGTTGTTAGTGAATACACAGCACATATGCATTATATGACTTACAGCGTGTTAGGAATTGTGGTTGTTAGTGAATGCACAACACATATGCATTATATGACATATAGCCTGTTAGATGCTGTGGTTGTTAGTGAATACACAACACATATGCATTATATGACTTACAGCCTGTTAGAAATTGTGGTTGTTAGTGAATACACAACACATATGCATTATATTACTTATAGCCTGTTAGTTATTGTGGTTGTTAGTGAATGCGCAGGACATATGCATTATATTACTTATAGCCTGTTCGTTATTGTGGTTGTTAGTGAATACACAACACATATGTATTATATGACTTATAGCCTGTTGGTTATTGTGGTTGTTAGTGAATACACAACACATATGCATTATATGACATATAGCCTGTTAGATGATGTGGTTGTTAGTGAATGCACAACACATATGCATTATATGACATATAGCCTGTTAGATGCTGTGGTTGTTAGAGAATGCACAACACATATGCATTATATGACTTACAGCCTGTTAGAAATTGTGGTTGTTAGTGAATACACAACACATATGTATTATATGACTTATAGCCTGTTGGTTATTGTGGTTGTTAGTGAATACACAACACATATGTATTATATGACTTATAGCCTGTTGGTTATTGTGGTTGTTAGTGAATACACAACACATATGTATTATATGACTTATAGCCTGTTAGTTATTGTGATTGTTAGTGAATACACAACGCATATGCATTATATGACTTATAGCCTGTTAGTTACTGTGATTGTTAGTGAATACACAACACATATGCATTATATGACTTTCAGCCTGTTAGAAATTGTGGTTGTTAGTGAATGCACAACACATATGCATTATATGACATATAGCCTGTTAGATGTTGTGGTTGTTAGTGAATACACAACACATATGCATTATATGACTTACCGCATGTTAGAAATTGTGGTTGTTAGTGAATGCACAACACATATGCATTATATGACTTATAGCCTGTTAGATGTTGTGGTTGTTAGTGAATACACAACACATATGTATTATATGATGTCTAGCCTATTAGTTATTGTGGTTGTTAGTGAATACACAACACATATGCATTATATGACTTATAGCATGTTAGATGTTGTGGTTGTTAGTGAATACACAGCACATATGCATTATATGACTTACAGCGTGTTAGAAATTGTGGTTGTTAGTGAATGCACAACACATATGCATTATATGACATATAGCCTGTTAGATGCTGTGGTTGTTAGTGAATACACAACACATATGCATTATATGACTTACAGCCTGTTAGAAATTGTGGTTGTTAGTGAATACACAACACATATGCATTATATTACTTATAGCCTGTTAGTTATTGTGGTTGTTAGTGAATACACAGGACATATGCATTATATTACTTATAGCCTGTTCGTTATTGTGGTTGTTAGTGAATACACAACACATATGTATTATATGACTTATAGCCTGTTGGTTATTGTGGTTGTTAGTGAATACACAACACATATGCATTATATGACATATAGCCTGTTAGATGCTGTGGTTGTTAGTGAATGCACAACACATATGCATTATATGACATATAGCCTGTTAGATGCTGTGGTTGTTAGTGAATGCACAACACATATGCATTATATGACTTACAGCCTGTTAGAAATTGTGGTTGTTAGTGAATACACAACACATATGTATTATATGACTTATAGCCTGTTGGTTATTGTGGTTGTTAGTGAATACACAACACATATGTATTATATGACTTATAGCCTGTTGGTTATTGTGGTTGTTAGTGAATACACAACACATATGTATTATATGACTTATAGCCTGTTAGAAATTGTGGTTGTTAGTGAATGCACAACACATATGCATTATATGACTTATAGTCTGTTAGTTACTGTGATTGTTAGTGAATACACAACACATATGCATTATATGACTTTCAGCCTGTTAGAAATTGTGGTTGTTAGTGAATGCACAACACATATGCATTATATGACTTATAGCCTGTTAGATGTTGTGGTTGTTAGTGAATACACAACACATATGTATTATATGACATCTAGCCTATTAGTTATTGTGGTTGTTAGTGAATACACAACACATATGCATTATATGACTTATAGCATGTTAGATGTTGTGGTTGTTAGTGAATACACAGCACATATGCATTATATGACTTACAGCGTGTTAGAAATTGTGGTTGTTAGTGAATGCACAACACATATGCATTATATTACTTATAGCCTGTTAGTTATTGTGGTTGATAGTGAAAACACAGTACATACGCATTATATTACTAATAGCCTGTTCGTTATTGTGGTTGTTAGTGAATACACAACACATATGCATTATATTACTTATAGCCTGTTAGTTATTGTGGTTGTTAGTGAATACACAAGACATATGCATTATATGACTTATAGCCTGTTAGATGTTGTGGTTGTTAGTGAATACACAACACATATGCATTATATGACTTATAGCCTGTCAGATGTTGTGGTTGTTATTGAATACATAACACATATGCATTATATGACTTACAGCCTGTTAGAAATTGTGGCTGTTGATTTCTGTGGTGGTGCAGTAGTAGCGTTGTTGCCTCACAGCAAGAGTTTCTCCCGTTCGATTCTCGGCTTGGGTTAGGAGTGCCTTCTGTGTGGAGTCTGCATGTCCTCCCTGCCGTCAAGTGGGTGTTCGAAAGACTTGCGTTGAATGGGCGTGCCTTCGTTGAAGGTTGGGCATTGGGCTGGCTACTTGACACCATAAAAACTAACTGCCAATCATTAGCGGACCGGAGTTCCACTGTGGTGACCCCTAACTGGGAAAAGCTGAAAGACAAACAAACAAACAGAAATTGTGGTTGTTAGTGAATGCACAACACATATGCATTATATGACGTATAGCCTGTTAGAAATTGTGGTTGTTAGTGAATGCACAACACATATGCATTATATGACTTATAGCCTGTTAGATGTTGTGGTTGTTAGTGAATACACAACACATATGTATTATATGACTTCTAGCCTATTAATTATTATGGTTGTTAGTGAATACACAACACATATGCATTATATGACTTATAGCATGTTAGATGTTGTGGTTGTTAGTGAATACACAGCACATATGCATTATATGACTTACAGCGTGTTAGAAATTGTAGTTGTTAGTGAATGCACAACACATATGCATTATATGATGTATAGCCTGTTAGATGCTGTGGTTGTTAGTGAATACACAACACATATGCATTATATGACTTACAGCCTGTTAGAAATTGTGGTTGTTAGTGAATACACAACCCATATGAATTATATGACTTATAGTCTGTTAGTTATTGTGATTGTTAGTGAATACACAATGCATATGCATTATATGACTTATAGCCTGTTCGTTATTGTGGTTGTTAGTGAATACACAACGCATATGCATTATATGACTTATAGCCTGTTAGTTATTGTGGTTGTTAGTGAATACACAGCATGTATGCATTATATGATTTATAGCCTGTCATTCATGAATACACAACACATATACATTATACGACTTATAGTCTGTTAGATATTGTGGTTGTTAGTGAATACACAGCATGTATGCATTATATGACTTATAGGCCTGTCAGTCTCATCATTCATGGTTCAGAATCACATTGAGACATTCACTCATGCCTTTAATATACAAATCGGTTGGAATCAGTATCAGGTTTAGATGTCAGTTCCACTACCATGGTGCCATGGTGATACCTGAGAACCCGGAGACTAATTAAGGCCACTCATTCTTTAACTACAATGAAGACCAAAGAGTGTCTTTTCATAAGGAGGTAGTGTATAAGACATCAGTCTCATAAATCTTAAAATATTAAAGTAGAATACCACATAAGGATACATCAAAGTACTACTGTTACCTATTTGTAAGTTATCATTTAATGTGAGCTTTGTGAGCTTTTAAACCTTGCAATGCAATCACAGTGCTGTAATTGGTACTTTACAATACACACATATAGACACACAGAGACACATAGCATACATCTGCTCTCTCTCACACACACACACACACACACACACACACACACACACACACACACACACACACACACACACACATAGAGTTATCTGTATACTTTATCTCCAGGTAGTAGAATCAAAAATGCTAAACTTCCAGGTTATTTTATAGGTGTATATTAGGTTAACTGTCATGAAAATCTATTTTAAGTCTAACCAAGAATCAAACCTTGTACCTTGTGTCTATGAGGTGAAGACCTTAACCATTATGCCAAACCTTCCTCCTTCTTAAACTTTTCTTAAGATTATACTTTTGTCTCTTCATGACAATGAATTGAGTTTCATGATTAATACTCCATCCCTGTGGCTGTATTTTGACTCAGTGGACAACTGCTTAGTTTTACAAATATGGACAACCATATACACATGTTATGGATCATGTAAGCAAACTTTAAACCATGTAAAATGTATGCAAATTAAGTTTTATGAAAAATATGCTCTGTTTGAAGAGCATCATGCACCACAGCTTTTAACTGTCTAAGATAAGTGGACGGTACCTTCTGAAATCAGTGCACAAATCCACTATAAACAGAGCAACAGTCTCTGCACACAGCAATTTAAAGGACACAAACAGGAATAACATAAATGGTAAAAGGAAAATAAAAGTTCTATTTGCCAAGCAAACAAGTTAACACAGCAGGTAAGGCTACTTTGTAAAATATTGTGTGAATACTTTATTATGTATGTTAAGGTTTTGTAACATAGCTGTGGCTCTCATCCTCGGATCTGTCAAAATTGATGTTGTGTACACAGTTTTGTAAGTAGTATTGTGGCAGCCTAGGATATGTTAATAGCCCATAAATAATATTATAAACATTGCTATACAGGAAATATGTTTTCTTTAAGAATATCAGCAAATACCTGTAATAAGTAGATATGTTCTTTTAATGAATGGTTGCAAAAAAACACTGTATAAAACAGAATAATTATTGTTCTGCAGCTCAAAGAAGTTGGACGTTCACTGCAGATGTAGGACAGTGGTCCTGAGATATGTGCTGTGGAAATGAAGAAACAATCTGGAGGAGCCTGACATGCTCCAGTGATAAGTGAGAATCTTGCCAGTGGGAAGCTCTCAATTTATTTTATGACTAGATCTCTAATGATATGAGGGTCTTTAGAATTTTTCAGTTATGTTTCTTTTTCTGTCCTAAAGAAGAGTTTGCAGCACTGAACTTGTTATTTTGCCCTCTGCTTTAATTAAAACAAACAAATAAATAAATAAAACCTTTGAAGGCACGGTGCCTTTGAAGCCTTGTTTTTGACATCACATTAAATACAGTATATCTCTACCATTTGCATGATAAGGAGGAGCACTGTATCTCTCCAGTATACAAATCTGATGCTAAAGTCATCCATTATAGTGTCATTTTGTATGAATTAGGAAGGAAACAAATGTGACTAATGGGAAAAAAGAATTGCAGTTAATGACAGTACTTTATAATCAATCTGTGATCATAATTAAGCTGTATGTACAAGACAGTGGTGTCAAAGAATCATCTTCACAGAAGAATAAATAACACGTTGGTTATGAACACAGAAAATAAATAATAATTCTTTGCAGCACATGAAGCTTTAGCTGCTCCAATGTACTATAAAAAATAAAACATAAAGTACTTAACACTGCCACAAAGGCAATGGCCAGAAGCTAAGCATCCCTTTTATGGGCTAATAGCTATCAAACCTTTTAAACACTTCAGTCTGTCTTTTTCATGTGATAGCAAGATGTGATTTATAGCATTTGAAAGATGTTTTAGACTCTCACTGCTCTTTGGTAGCTCTTGTATATTTCATAGTGTAAAATTAGACAATATTATCTCTAAGTGTATAACACAGATTATAAATTCACCTTGAAAGTGAAACCCAAGAGAGCAATCCTAGCATCTATGCTGAGCACACATAATTTATTTATTTCCTTTAGTTTTAATTTTTTTAACTGGGGAGAGTGGACTGGTTTACAGACACTTTTTAGTTATACCATGGGCCACAAGGCACTTACAAACAGTGCATTTATATGAAAGCTGAAGTAGCTATCCCAGAGCTGTTGAATAAATATACTAAGCTTTTTAACAAAGATACAAAACAAACAAGTTAAAGGACAAGAAGATTAAAAGCAGGATTAAAAAAACTCCATGTAGGGTTTGTGTAGAGCTGTGCAATATATATCTTAATGATGTGCAGTGCACTTAAACAAGACCTTGAGGTGTACAACAGTGATTTTACAGCTGAGCAACCTCTTTGGGAATGTGAATAGCATTTCTGTGTAAGGTTGCTGTCTGCAGTGTGGCAATCAGACTTCTCAACCTCTTATAGCAAAAAATCTGAACAAAGCTATACATAATAGGGGGGGGGGGAGCAAAGGCCCAAAAATAGGAGTAATTTTTAAATAATGCTCTTATAAATTTAAAAGGTTGATAAAATAACAGATTTGGTATTAGCATGAATGTTCTGAAAGGTATGAAATCTGAATCTTGAATGTCTGTCTTGAATTTCTGAATGCAATCCCCAATGATTTGCCAGTGATTTGCCAAAAAAACTGAAATTTTATGAGAAGAAGATCAAAAATATGAAGCACAAGTCTGGGCATTCTTTGAAAATCTGTAAAGATGAGGCATATGATGGCAATTACTTTCCCTTGATTGAAATTTGGCAGGGTCCCGAACACATTTAAATATGGAAAATTTGCACAAGGAACCCTGCCATACATATGTCATTCTGCATTTATTAATTTAATTTACGTTATTGTTTTTCATTTCTCTCTTTTTTTTTCACGTTTGCATGATGCTTAGCTCATTTGTGCATTATGCAGTTTTTATATTTTCTGTTTTTCACATGTTTGCATGATACTTAGCTCATTTGTGTGACTGGAACACCCATGTATCAGACATGACCCAGACAGCCAAAAATAAAAACTGGATGCATTCAAATAATACCACTGGGCATTGCATAAACCAGGTAAGCAAGGCTGCACTGTGCTAACAACATCAAGTTAGCAATGAATATCAATATAGGGTATGTCATGGAAGAAATCCTGTGGTAATAGGTAGTAAGTCTAAGTCTCAAGTGCAAATGCTTCTGGGTCCTAGAACAGGGCAAAAAAAACTTTTTTTACTGTGTTGACATTGCACATTATACAAATGAACTTCAACATAGAGAATGCTATGGTTCTTTCCTACACCCTTTCTGCAATTTCCTGCCCTCCTTTCACTTAATTTTCCCCCTGCTTGTTTCCCATTTCACTACTTTCCTATCTTCTCCATTTCTTTTATTTAAATAATCATTGCACAAAGAGCCAATGGTGAAAGGCAGCAGTATCAGTAAATGTATATAAAATTAGCATACACACTTATAAAATTCATGCCATTTCATACCCAGTGCCATCTGCATCCAACAGCAAAGCAGTAACCCATCCAGACACAGAGTCACTTTTTTAGCAGGTGTATTTTCTGCAATCAATATTAAGTGTCACATGCTATATTTATATTTACCCTTTTTACTCCCCACTGCTTTGTCTTTATATCAGCAATGTTATATTTTCAACATTAACTGTGTATAAAGCATTATTGCACAAAAGATAGGCATCAGTGTTCTATAAAGCCTTAGTGCACAATCCCTGTTTATTTTTATAAAGCATGTGTGCAACATGCAACCTCATTAAGAAAGGTAAATAAAAATGTTAATAAATAACAGAAATGAGAATAGTAGGGAATGCTATTAGCTACAGATTTATTTGGAACTAGTTCTATGTGGCCAAAAAAGGAACTTATCAGGGGCTGTAGTCGATTACTACCTGCATCCTAAGATTTGGTTAAGTAGCAGGTGTATGCAGCAACAGTGAAGTCAACAATTTTCTATTCAGTGTGTAAAGTACAGCTATTATTCAACTGACTCTGTAGCACCCCCTGTTAATGCATTGATCCAACCTTGGTTTGGTTGAGATGATACTTTGTTCAAATACTGATGTATGTAACAGTGTCACATACTTTTAAGTGCAAATGAAATTTATAAATTGAGATACTTATGAATCTGTGTCATCATTTTTATGGAACATGGTAGTGGTTTCAAATACAAGATTAATATAATAGTTGTAAATGCTCTTGCCATAGGTGCACTTTGTTAAGTGGTGTGTACTATCACACACCATCTCACACAGACTCTCTAAAAAAAAGAAATGGGAAAGACAAAAAAAGTGGTGAAATGGGGAGCAACATGGGGAAAACAAAGTAAAAGGAGGGCAGGACTGTGCAGGAAAGGTGTAGGAAAGAACCAAAACCTGACAATATATGAAGAATATTAGCTGAATTTGGATTGTCACCTCCAGAGAGAGAAGTGAACACAACATAATCATGTTGTATAGCCGATATACATACATATATATATATATATATATATATTTTTTTTTTTTTTTTTTTTTTTTGAGACAGGTGCTCTTTTTCTGTTTTGGCAGAGAGAGAGAGGAATGTTATGGTAGGGACCTAGGTATGTGTGGGTAAGTTAAGGTGAGTAGGTGATGAAGCAGTAGCAGACAGACAGCACATCCAAGAAGAGACACAGGGATGATGAAGGACACTAGAGGTAAGTGAACACCTTGGCTGAGGAGGGAGGAACATCAAGAGCCCATGGGCGTCAAGTTTGGAGACAGTGAGAACTGAGTCCTCACCCAGTGGACTGTCATCACTGTCACCTCACTGAGCTAAAGGCTGCAGTCTCTGACATCTGTGTCTCCTTGTGTTATTCAGAACAATGATGGAGAACAGTGTCTCCATCTGGCATAGGTGCGCACCAACTGTGTGGCACACCAAACCTGGCAGTTCATCGTGAGTGATAAAATCACCACCTCTGCCACTGCTCCCAGAGGTAACCACTGGCCTGTCCTGGGGGCAGAACTACCTGAGGGCCCAGGTAGTGCAGAGGCAGCACAGGGGGTGCTACCAGGATCTGTTCCTGACATGGTGGGATGTGATGCCTGTGGAGTGGGGGCAAGTGGCTCCCTTGGGACAGGCCTACCCTGCTGTGCTGTGGAGAAAAAGGGAAAAAATCATAAGGGGTGGGGAGACAGAAAAAAAAGGGAGAACATTAGTAACATCATAAGTGACATACAAAGCAGTAATACAATTATTTCACTCTATTATGTTACCTTTACTATAAACAACCTTTTTATAACATTTCTGAATACACAGTTAATAACAGCTGCACACTATAGTGCAGATTTCAGCCAGCAATCCTTGGTGTGTGTATATATTGCCTATATGCAGGCTCCAATTCTACTAATTACAGTTTCCAGCAGGCCATTTCTACCACTGCTAGAGAGATCTGCAGTTACAGTGCAATAATGATGAAAACAACGCTACCTGTTCATTTGGTAATTATGGTGTTTGAACCCATGACTGCTGACTACTCTCTGCTACCATAGTGTTCTGTGTAACCACAGAGTACTGCATGCATGCTTTCCTTTTACAGTTGACGATATATGGTTTATTTTATAGTGCTGTATTCATAGGGATCAGAATCAAACTCTTACAGCAATAGATGTAGATAGTTATATGTAACAGGGTGTCAAAGTGTAAAAAATAGGGGTGACTCTTACATACTTGCTCTTTCAAACTAACTAAGGTGATACAGCAACAGGTTTTGCACTTGCATGACTTTCCCGAAGGGTCTTGCATCTGAATCTCACATGTCTAACATTATGTAGTGATGTCATTCTTCAACCCGTATGCAATTATTTGACTGAAAACCACAATTATATCTGTAACTATACAAAGACTGGACAATATATGACAACCTGTACAGTTTGCTGGTATTACTGCATTACACACCAATTAAAACCACACCTCACAACCAAAGCAAATAATGGGGAGCAAGCCACAAATAATGGGGAGCAAGCCACAAATAATGGGGGTGCAAAGGGGCAGAAATAGAAACACATTTTACATGTTCTTCTACAAACCTAGAAAAGTGATACAATAACAAATTTTGCATTAGCACAGATGGTCTGAAAACTATGAAGTATTAGACATAAATGTCCTTTTTGGACTGTAGTCTTCAATGCTTTGGCTAAGATTTTCCACACAAACACAATTTATGAGAAGCAAACCAAAGTTATAAGGCAATAATCTGAACATTCCACAAAACCCATCCAATTGAGAGGTACTGCTTTTAATGCTACAATAACAGTGCTGTTGTGATGCACACATACCACATGCTGCTCACATCCATGCCAACTGACTTTCATGGGCTCTAACATTCAGATCATGATCTGCCTCAGCTGTGGGAAAAAAACAGAACAAAATACCATTAAGAATACCAAGCCTGACTTTAAATTAGTACACGTAATGTCTGAAAGTCATACTTACACATCTGTGGGGTGCCACCAGTCCAACATTCCTTAATCCAATGGTCGAGGCTATCCCTCCTCCTCATCCTGAGGTCTCAGTAGCAGTTCCTACACTGCTCACCAGTGTGGGAAATACCAGTAGCATGGATCAGAGCCTGGGCCAGACTATTCCATGTCTCTGTCCTTGATTGTGAACCATGATAGTGCCTCTGCAGGAGATGGGGCCCATGGTCTTTCAGTAGGAGTGCAACAAACACTCTAGACTCCTGTACATCACACATTTCAGCCACAACTCTCAAACCCCATTCCAGAAATGCCTTCCATGCCTGTCACAGAACACGTCCAATGTAGAATTATATTTTCCTGCCAAATGCATGTATCACGTTTACTCAGAGGGTGCACTTTTTGATTTGGCAAAATTTTAAAATGCTGTGCACCACTTACTGTCATATAAACAGAGTGCAAAGGGTGCAACATGTTTGCATGATGGTAAGCAATGCAGAAGTTTGGTAACTCGTGCAATTTCTATCTTATTTGAGATACATGCCATTTTTTAAATGTGTTAGTTCAACGGGAAAGGCATGCCAAGCCACATAGCAGGAATATACTTGTCTGAACGTAGTACACATTACACCCACATACCTTTGCTATTAACTAGACAATACATAGATTAATAAATAATTACAACACTTTTACAATATTACTGTGTCAGTCCTAAGTCATATAAATATTATATAAGCTACATTAGTTCACCTGCTATAAGAGAGAGTGACTATAATGTGAATTGGTACAACATTAAAACTGAATGGCATACGCTGTATTTGAACTCTGGACCATATGGGTGTTAGTCCTGCACTGACAGATATTGTCACAGGAAAGCTAGGAAATCCATTCTGTATGAGTCAGTTCATTGCTAAATAATGTAGTGTCACAACAGTGAAACAAAGACCGCATACCTTGTACTTGAACCCAGGACCACCTAGACTTCAGACGTAAACTTAACACCTTCTGCCACAAAGTAAGGTACACAACATCCCCTAAGTTAGTATTCATTGTTAGGTTCTTGCTGTTAACTGCACAGCAGTGATGCTTAGCAGGTTTGCACAATGCACAATTACATTACTAGAAAGCATCTGGTTTGTATCTTTGGCTGTCTAGATCCTGTCTGCTATCTGGGTGGTCTAGCTGTCCATTTTGTGCAATGCTGCTCTGCAGGCAAAACTGATTAGCATAGCCAAACCTGTTTATCCTAAGCAGCACATTGCACAAACAATGCACCCCCATCACCCAAGAAGTAGAAAAAAAAGGAGAAATCCAGTTTGTTACTAACAGGAGATATAAACACAGTGGGTGCCTTATCCATGCTTGTCACACAAACAGCTTGGCAGCAAACAGTTTTAAGTTCTCCGTCACACAACAATCTTCCACAGTGTATTTTAACTGATATCAAACCATCAGCTGTTATTTATTCATGTATTATATGAAACAGATTTGGATGTACTGCACTTAGTGATCGCACAACCTGTTAGGACAATTGCTTGAAATTATACCAATCTATGTTGGTTGGCCATTCAGCAGTTATCTGACCAGTATTCAGAGATATGCAGTGTGAAACCCAGTCTACCTCATTTACCTTATATTGTGTGTGTATATTAACTGGGAATAGTATGGTATGCAGTTGTCAGTAAATGAAGGCCAGGATGGATGGCACAAACAACCATACACTGCTCTTTTGGTGGTGGGAGCAAAGGTGAATTCCTGTTATGGCACATGCAAGGCTACACTGTTCTTTCAAGGGGGTGGGCCAAGCTGAGGTCATGTTATGGCACAACTTCTCTATGTAAATATATTCCTTTACAAACACGTGATGCTAAACTGAGGCCAGGCATTGATCACCAGTATTTTGGAGAGTTATGAATGTGTGAGGCGTGCATGGCTGAAGACTACTACTTTGCAATGGACACATACAAGTGCAATACCTCTATGCTGACACACTACTTGACTTTCTGTACACATCTCCCTCCTTCTACCTGCTTACTGTACCAGATGATGAAACACAAGTACATGCCATAATAGTGTTATACACTACAGTAGATGGTCAGGACTTACCTTGTAAATGCTGTGTCTGTACTCCACACTTTGTGACATCCCTCATTAAGTCTGCACGGATGCTTTATATCTTGTTGAACAGCTTCACAAGATTGGTTGATTGGCATGCAATTCACTGGCTTATGCAGTAATGAGCATCACTGGAGTACAGACTAAGACAGATGCAATCCATTAATAATGTACTCTATTATAAAAAGGCAAATGTGTACCTAACTAAACTGATGTTGAGGAGAGTTAGCACATTGTTCAACTCACTAAGACAACTGTATTGCTTCACAGCATTTCTCTACAGAGGAGTATTGCACTACAGCAGGTATGTTCTCAGTTTGTTACCTACATAATGCACATGCTGGAATGTAGTTAACAATAAATGTGAAGTAATGACGTCCACACTTTAATCTGTATGCATTACTTAGAAGTGTAATGATGGCATGACCTTGGTTGTCAGGCCATTTCACAGGTACACAACACTGAGATTACCTGAAACAGGAATGCTGTGTTATAAATCTGTATACATGCTACATGGACAGGTCCTTTGATAGCACTTTTACCATTTCAAAGATGTTTTGTTAGCACAATGGTTCTTAGCCTGTCATTTTGTTTTGGGTGGGAACAAAGATGATTATTCCCAACTGTGCACCACCAAAAAGATTGTCAGCTTTCTTCCAAGAGCATAATAACAAAAATGAAGAATTCGACCACCAAAAATGTAATGAAAACACTTTAATAACTGGTAGGCGCTTTCGTATAGCACTTCATCAGACCACAACATGAACAAAAAATCCATCATTTAAATACTCAGCCAAAATTAGCACTTAAACCAATCAGCCTATAAGAATAGTTCTTTAATTAAAAGACCCAGATGCAGTTTAATCAATGAAGTACCTCTGGGTTTTAAATAAGGTTTTAAAGAAACACTGTCATTCAACCCATAACCTTTGTCTGCCTGTAACAGTAGAATCCATTTTAATTCCTCACATTCTATCTTATTAATTGTACTACCCCCCCCCCAATATTCTCACATAAGAGATTTAACACCATAAACTCGAAGGAGTTTAGTCTTTATATGCTTATTTAATACATTAGTGGAGACATCCCTCCTTATATCACCTACATGCTCAAGCACCATGTCCTTTAACTTTCTACTAGTCATACCTACATAAAAACAGGGACACTTTTATATGCTGCCAAATAAACTAAATTCATGTTGGTACAGTGCATAAAAATCTACTTCATATTTAACTCCTGCAGTGGGATGCACAAAGGATTTTTTCTTTGAAATAAAAGAACATTTCTTGCATGCACGACAGGGAAAAGTTCCTATTCTATCATATATCTTTACTCTTTTTTTTACATAACATAATCTTTGTTTTAATGATGGAACATTCTTAAAAGCAAAAGATGGTGTTGACCCAACAATACTTTTTATGTTCTCGTCTACCAACAACACTTGCCAATTGCGTTTAATCATATCATATACAAAACCAGTATTGGTTGCACAGGTTAAAGATAGCCTCAACCTAGAATTCACTTCTTTAGTGCTCCTCTCTCTGTTAAGACCATGATCAGAATAAAACAGTCTCCCACTACTACCCCTTAACTCTCAAACTTGGACCAATACTTCCATGACCTCTTTTCTTATACCCCCTTTCTATGAATTCTAACATTACTGTATCAAAAGCTTTATCCAGTTCCTTAGAGTCTGTATGCAGTCTAGAAACTCTCAGGAATTGGCTCTTCATAGAGCTCTTAAACACAAAAAGGGGTGCATACTAGAATGAAGTAACTTGCTGTTCTTCCAACAGGGATTTTTAAATAACTTGGTGTCAAAATTGCCACAGGACACTAACTAGACTGTGCTGTTATTTTGGGTGGGTGAGCATATTATACTTACTGCTATGATACAAACAAGGATATGTTTCTCTTGTTACTCTTTTATGTTTATCCAGGCGTAAAACTGACATAATTTCTTTACTGGTTTATCTGTAAACAGTTAATTTCTATTTATGTGATCCTCATATGTATTATCATTCTTTTGTCTTGTAGGACACAATATGTCTGCTTGTCATGGGCCCCCATTTACAGATGCAGAGAATAACATAATAATCAATGCCTTAAGGCAACATGCTGCTGTGCTGCTGTCCAGGGGTTGGGGCAATATGACTAAGTGTACAGCCCTCTGGGTTGAATTAGTGACCAGCATTAACACCATTGGGTGACACAGCCACACATATGAGCAGGAGCGTCATAGAGCAACAGACATGCTAACTGCTGCACATAGGCATGCAGCTGCAGTGGCATGCAATCATCAAGTCACCGGTGGACACCCTGCTACAGAACCCCCTCTCACTGCCACTAAGGATTCTTTAGTGAACATTGCCACCCAGTACAGCTCCCAGCAACCCATGGCACAGTATGTTCTGGATTTGGGTGCAATTCCTGCATCCCAAGAGGAGCTTCCAGTTATGCTTTGTTAGATGATAATTAGGATACTGTGGCACAGTGCACTAACTTCAATAATGTATATGTCTGTATCAATTGTTTGTTGGGTGGGTGCTACAGTTGTAAGCTTAATTTGAAGTTGCCAGCCACATTCTTGTTGACATTTGAGGTACTGCAGATTTAAGGGTGTAAATGTATTACCCCGTTTTACTGTTAAATGTGATGCTGGTGCCATTACTTCTTGCTTTACTTATTTCAGGACCAACAGGAATACAGACATGCAGGCCTCTTGTAGACGATAAGGCCTAGTACATGTATGTCAGTACTGTACATAAACTTCAAGTTATCTCAGAATGTGCCTTAAGGCCAGTACATGTATGTCAGTACTGTACATAAACTTCATGTTATCTCAGAATGAGCCTTAAGGCTAGTACATTTATGTCAGTACTGTGCATAAACTTCAAGTTATCTCAGAATGTGCCTTAAGGCTAGTACATTTATGTCAGTACTGTACATAAACTTCAAGTTATCTCAGAATGTTCCTTAAGGCTTGTACATGTATGTCAGTATTGTACATAAACTTCAAGTTATCTCAGAATGTTCCTTAAGGCTTGTACATGTATGTCAGTATTGTACATAAACTTCAAGTTATCTCAGAATGTGCCTTAAGCCTAGTACATTTATATCAGTACTGTACATAAACTTCAAGTTATCACAGAATGTGCTTATGGCTAGTACATTTATGTCAGTACTGTACATAAACTTCAAGTTATCTCAGAATGTGTCTTAAGGCTAGTACATTTATGTCAGTACTGTATATAAACTTCAAGTTATCTCAGAATGTGCCTTAAGGCTAGTACATGTATGTCAGTACTGTACATAAACTTCAAGTTATCTCAGAATGTGCCTTAAGGCTAGTACATTTATGTCAGTACTGTATATGAACTTCAAGTTATCTCAGAATGTGCCTTAAGGCTAGTACATGTATGTCAGTTGTTGTTGTGTCTTTCGGCTTTTCCCAGTTAGGGGTCGCCACAGTGGAACTCCAGTCCGCTAATGATCGGCAGTAGATTTTTACATGCTGAGTTGCCGGCCCTGATGCACAACTTTCAACGAAGGTACGCCCATTCACTCATGTCTCCACACAGAAGATGCTCTAGCTGAGAATCGAACAGGACAACGTCTTACTGTGAGGCGACAACTCTACCACAGCACCACCACCGCAGATAGTACATGTATGTCAGTACTGTACATAAACTTCAAGTTATCTCAGAATGTGCCTTAAGGCCTAGTAAGTTTATTTCAGAACTGTACATACACTTCAAGTTATCTCAGAATGTGCCTTAAGGCCTAGTAAGTTTATTTCAGAACTGTACATAAACTTCAAGTTATCTCAGAATGTGCCTTAAGGCTAGTAAATTTATGTCAGTACTGTACATAAACTTCAAGTTATCTCACAATGTGCCTTAAGGCCAGTACGTTTATGTCAGTACTGTACATAAACTTCAAGTTATCTTAGATGATAAGGCCTAGTATGCTTATGTTAGTACTGTACATAAACCTCAAGTTATCTCAGAATGTGCCTTAAGTCTAGTACATGTTTGTCAGTACTGTACATAAACTTCAAGTTATCTCAGAATGTGTCTTCTCAGGCCTGTTGTATGTTTTGCTGTACTGTCTGTAATAGTGACAACAGTGTACTTTTTAGCATAGATTGCAGCACTTTAGTGCAGGTATTAATGTATTCCTGTGTTTCTCCCTTTCTATCACAGGTGAGCATGACAGTGGGAGTGTGGGCCTGATGTCAGGGTGGCTAAACCGAGACTCAGTTGGGGAGTGCAGAGGTTGAGTCTGGCACAGAAGTTGACATCCAGTGAAACTCCTTCATTTTCCCCAGACACAGCCAGTAGGCGTGTACCTACCCAGTCCACTGAGGCCAGAGATATTGGAAAGGCTGAGAATGAGGACATTTATCAGGGCAGTGTGGCTACTGCAGCTTCAGTGCCTGTTGAGTTTGTCCATAGCCAAAGTGTTGGCAAAGTGTCATGCAAGAGGGTTGATAGGGGTGCTCAGAGGAGGCCTGCTGTTCTCCCCCACCTGGTGGAGATTTCCCTTCCTGTGTCACTCAATGGGCATTTAGGGCCATTATGGAGGTGCAGGCATGTTCTGAAAGGTGCTCCAGACAAATGATTAGGGTTCTAGATATGGCACAGTCTGACATCGGTGACTGCCTCCACCATGTAACCAATTCAATGGATCGGTTGAATGATACATTGGAACATGTAGTGTCTGTGATGAGATGAGGGTTTTTTGTCATGGACTGTGCAGTGTCTATGATAACACATCTGCTTGGATGAGAGCATCATCCACTTAGGCGAAGGTCAGCCACACCATCTGCTACTAGCCAATGTATTTCCCCTGCACCATCAGGGAGTGTGCTGTTCACACCCAGATGTGGCAGGCCACAGGGTCATGGCCCTGGACATTCCTGTGAAGGGAGCATGTCCAGCAGGCATCAGTCACATCCAGGTAGTAGAACAGCATCTGACCTTGAGGGTGGAGGTGTCAGTGCAGCTCCTAGCAGAGCCAGGTCTCATGGTCGGGGGCAACATTGATGAATTGACAACTCTACAATGCACAGTTCACACCTATCTGACATACCAAGGTGTAGAGGTAGCACTGAACTTGGCTGTGTTCATGCACACTGTTACACACCACTTTCGCATCGAGGACCCCTACAGACACACACAACAGTTACATGGTTCAGCCTGCCTGCTTCCCTGATCCTACTCACACACACTCGACAACCTTGTTGTCAGCCTAGACTTCCTGCCCTCAAATCAACACCCTGTGCAAGTGAAGTCAACAACTGCAATGTGTCTCATTACTTTCTAACTGTTCTCTTTAATGATCATCCAGTACAAAAGTATGATGCACATCATAAGTCAGGCCATCATGTTCAGCTCTCTGGACTGCATGATAGCACTGTAGTATAATCTCATCAGAACAGCACAATATCATGCTTAGTGTTGCATGTAGCTCACCAGAAACATGCATCTGCAGGACACCCTACAGGGTTTTCTCATCAAGCTAACACAGAGCCTACATACCATGCCATGATGTATGTGTACAGATTAAAACACGTCACTTTAATCTGTCTTGTATTGCATGATGTGTTGTCTGCCTGACATCCAGGCCACTGTCTGATCATGCCCTGGTGAGATACGTGCATATACAGTACTATGTTATAGCCCATAACATCAGCATTGTCTGTTGAGCATATGGGAATAACAGTGTAACACCTGCTGGTGTAAAATGCTGTCTGTAATATCAAGTTAAAGCTGACTCACATACAGAGAGTGAGAGACACACCCACAGTTTTCTACAGTGAGTATAGACCCCTAATTATCTAAGTACACAGACTACAGATCATTGAATGTAATACGTGCCACAGCACAAGTCTGACTTGCATTGCGTCTGACAACCTTTATAGTTGATGACATCAGCAGTGTCTGTTTAGGACAAGATATGTGTCCCACCTGCTGTAATATAAAGTTATAGCTCACTCACACACACACACACACACACACACACACACACACACACACACACACACACACACACACACACACACACACAGTTGCCCACAGTAAGAATAGAACCCCTACCTATCTAAGTACACAGACTACAGAACACAGTACTTAACACATGCACGCAGAGCAACTCTGACTTACACAGGAGTGCAGGCAGGCTTCTGGTAGATGACATCAGCAGGCCCTGTGGGAGACAACAGCTTGGGAGGCCAGTATGGGATGAGCAGCTATAAAAAAATGGCCAGCCATGCCATTTGAGAAGTAACTGCAGGATTGCACTTCTATTCTGCTGGCTAGAGGCACACACACACACACACACACACACACACACACACACACACACACACACACACACACACACACACACACACACACACACACACAACCAACTGAAGTGAGAATAGAGCCTTTACCTATCAAAGTGCACAGACTACAGAACACAGTACTTAACATATGTGCCACAGAACAAGTCTGGCTTATACATGAGTGCAGGTGAACTTATAATAGATTACATCAGCAGACCATGTGAGGAACAACAGCTTGGGAGGCCTGCATAGGCACATAGGGTCATAGCTTCATATAAGGCTAATAACCTAATAGCACTAGGCTGCTTAGAAGTCTAGCTGTATAACAACACAAGTACCCTTATTGAGCATATTTGGATGTTTGAGTTTAGCAGAGCAAGCTTGTGAGCACCACCAGCTAGCACTGTCCATGAAAGATCACACAACATTACATATTACACTTTGTAGTGTGGTTGATAGTTGTGTGGAAAAAATAAACTGAGACCCCAGGGTTGTAATGTTTGTGGGTGTGTGACCAACACATGGACTGATATCAGACAGCATCATATATACATTTCCATAGCATATTGGGCCATACCTCTCAACCGTTTTGTAGCAAGGAATCTGGTCAAAGCCATACATATTGGGTTGAAAAAGGACCAAACATAGGGACACGTTTTACATACTGCTTTTACAAACTTATACAATTGATAGAATAACATGTTTTGCATTAATATAAATTGTCTGATGGGTAGGAGTTTTGAAATTCAAATGTCTGTCATTGTTTTCTGGCTTCAGTAGTCAAGTATTTCATTTGCTAGAAGACCAACTTTTTTTTGAGGAGCAGGGCAAGATTGTAATGCAAATATCAGGACATTCTACAAGTATCTAAACAGTTGAATGGTATGCATTGGGAAGCTGATTTGCATTATGGTTAACCAAGTGTACATGCATACAAGATACAGCTGTTTGCACATTGGTAAGCAGTGCACAAAAGCAAGCTGCATTGCTAATGTGTGACAGTCACGCCACACCAGGTTTCTGCAATGGCGAAAAACATTTATTGAATGGATCCAGTTTCTATGTCTGTCTGTCTGCTTCCTAGGTAGTCTGGTTTCAGCAATGCCATGCTTCGCACAAGCCACATAAGGACAGCCAAACCTGCAGTAATTTGTTTGCACTATGCACCAAATCATGAAAACAGTGGAATAAAAAAAGTAGGAAAATAAATGGAATTATTTGCACAGTACTGTGAAACATTCATGTGTGTAAGGAATTTGATATCCTTGGCCTTAAAATGTGTACAGATATTAACTGGGGGTTATATGATGTGCATTTGCCAGTAACTGAAGGCTAGGTTGGTGACACAAGTATCCATATACTGCTCTTTTGGGGGACCATTGCTGAGTTACTCTTATGGCACAAGCAAGGCTACACTGCTCTTGAGGGGGAGCTCATGTATTGTTAAGTTACAAACAAGCATAGCTTGTTCTTTTGTGGGTAAGTGAAGTTGATACTGCTATGCCACAAACACGGATATGATGTTGTTGTTACTCTTCATGTTCTGCTTCTTGCCTGTTGTTTGATCTTGGGAAGGGTTGTGAAGTCTGAAACTGCAATGTGTATCAGTACTGTCTAACTTCTCTCTTTATGGATTTTCCAGTACAAAGGTATGGTGCAAAATTAAGGCCATGTAGTGAGCATCGGTATACCTCAGAGGTAGGACTGTGTGAATCTTTAAAAGCTGAGGCCTACTACTTACTAATGGACACATATGAGTAAAGTAAAGGTCTCTCTGCTGTCACATGTTAAAGTACTGTTTGCAGAAATCCACAGCACTATTTACTTAATTACTGTTCCAACCTACTAAATACAGGGATATGCACATAATATCGCTCAAAAACTACACTTTAGGTTCAGGATTTACCTTGTAAATGCAGCAGTGGACACATTTTGAGTTCAGGGCTGACTCTGTCTGATGGAAGCAGTACACAACCAGTACATGGGAAGGTAAAGGTTGTGTGAGTTGCCTGGCATCAATTTATATGAGGAGGTACAGGTTGTGTGAGTTGCCTGACATCAATTTTACTATGTGTGCGAGTAGGAGAAAAGTTTTAGACACTTAGGTGATCAGTGAGTGCGCTATGCACTGTCTTTTAGCCAAAGCAAGGGCATACTGAGCGTGCCTACTTCTACCTACAGGCACAGCAGCTGGTGGTTCCTCCTCAGATCCCTCCTCTGACTGTGGCTGTAGTGATCTAGGCATTGGTGGGGGGATACGTGTCCCTTCCCCTAGCTGATCCTGTTGCAGCTTTTTCTGCAAGGTCAGATTGTGTAGCATAGCATATACTGCAAAGACTTGTACACATGTCTCTGAATTATACCACAGGGCTCCACCAAATGCATCTAAGCACCAGAACCATGACTTCAACAGCCCAAACACATGATCTGTGATGTTTCTGGTTTGAGCATGCGCCTCATTATGGTATTCTTCCGTGGGTGTGTGTGCACTTCTGATAGGTGTCATCATCCACGGTCCTAGTGCATAGCCAGCATCCCCAGTAAATGGCTCTGTGGGTTGTACCCCTGACAAACATCTGATACAGCTGTGATGTGTGCTAGATATGGGATTCATAACTGCCAGGGTTGTCAGCACACACACATTCAAGATTATTCCCTGGGCATTGCACACAACTTGGCAGTTGATGTAGTGGTATCCCTTGTGGTTAATGTAGATTCTACCCTGCTCACCAAGTGGTGCCTTGATGTGTACATGAGTGCAATCTGTGGTACCCGGTACTTCAGGGTATTGAGCTATAGGGTAAAACTGTTGCATTTTATTAGCCCTCTCCTTAGAACTACAGGGAAAACATATGTGCTCACTGGCATGTATGACCACAGCATCCAGGAAATGCTGGAGGAATCTGGATGATGATGCATATCAGAAGTGCACCCACACCCATGGAAGAATGGCATAATGAGGCACACACTCAAACCAGAAATATCACACCCATTATACCCCCAGTTGGTCTTTGTAAAGTACCAGTAACTAATATTCTAAGGGTTACACATACATAAGTTTCCACTGGGATGTTTTCCCCTCAGTTGGTTCTGGCTGTGAGTTGAGGGTGGCAGACCTCAGTGAGTTCTTGTAGTATGTCACTGTCCAGCCTGTAGCACTCTACAATCTCCAGGTCACGTACCCTAGGCCTATTGCCATCAACACCAGCAGCATTGACGTCTGCCTCTAGTACATGAAGATGTAGAATAGCTGCAGCAGTCGCTAGAATTTTGTCAATTAAAAGTTCCTTGTCTCTACTCCAATGTTATAGAAGTATTTAGGAAAAACAAGAATAGAGGTTACATGGATGCTTTATAGCATGTTAAATATCTGCACCATGCTGGATTGGTTCACGAAAATGGAATTAATTTGCTTATACTGTAATTAGCCTCTATTACACAGACCTGATGTTTGCTCATCAGAGTGCGAGGTACACCTCCATGCACCCGCACGCAGGAATGCATAAATAAAGTAAGCACACCAAAATTGTAATTATACCATGACCCCCCATTAATATTCCAAAACATGCATGCTGATTGGCCAGCGTGCACGTTCTAAATCGACTTATACTAATGGAAAAAGGTCCGGTCGCCCAGACTTTTTCCATTAGTATAAGTCTTTTTTAAGACACTGTCTCACTATGTTAAAGGAGTTTAACATAGCGAGACAGGTTTAAAAAAAGCAACGGAGATCTCCATTGATTTTTTTAAAGCTGTCTCGCTATGTTAAACTCCTTTAACATAGCGACACAGTGTGTAAAAGGCAACGGAGATCTTGCTTTCTCTGTTGCTTTTTTTAAAACCTGCCTCGCTATGTTAAATGGGTTTAACATAGCAAGACACCTTTAAAATAAGCA
Source organism: Protopterus annectens (assembly GCF_019279795.1). Taxonomy (NCBI): domain Eukaryota; kingdom Metazoa; phylum Chordata; order Ceratodontiformes; family Protopteridae; genus Protopterus; species Protopterus annectens. Next base: position 784,062,433 of record NC_056749.1, read on the forward strand.
ATGGAGATGTCTGTTGCTTATTTTAAAGCTGTCTCGCTATGTTAAACCCATTTAACATAGCGAAACAGTTTATAAAAAGCAATGGAGATCTTGCTTTCTCCGTTGCTTTTTTCAAAATTGTCTCACTATGTTAAATGGATTTAACATAGCGAGATAGCCTTAAAATAAGCAACGGAGATTCTCTGTTGCTTATTTTAAAGCTGTCTCGCTATGTTAAACCCATTTAACATAGCGAAACAGTAAAAAGCAATGGAGATCTTGCTTTCTCCGTTGCTTTTGCCCACAGCTCTGATGTACTGCGTAGGCATACGCATATGCGCAGTACATCAGAACTGCCGCAGAATACCAGACAGCTGCAGAAGGGCAGCAAGAAGGCATTATACAATGCCATTATTTAAGAAAAGTAATTTTTTTTTTTTTAAATAATGTCATTGTATAATAGCAATAACCCACTTCTGGGTGTGGGTAATGCTGGGTTTACCCATGGTTGGCTTTGTTTGGTCCCTCGGGCTTCGCCCTCGTGACCAAACCATGCCAACTGTGGGTAAATCCAGCATTACCCACACCCAGGCGTGGGTTATTGCTATATTATACCATGATCCCCCCAAAACGTGCACGCTGATTGGCCAGCGTGCCCATTGTAAATCGAGTTATACTAATGGAAAAAGGTCCAGTCGCCCGGACTTTTTCCATTAGTATAACTCTTTAAACACTGTCTGCTATGTTAATGGGTTTAACATGGCGAGACAGTTTAAAAAGCAACGGAGATCTCCGCTGCTTATTTTAAAGCTGTCTCGCATGTTAAACCCATTTAACATAGCGAGGCAGTGTTTAACGGAGAAAGCAAGATCTCCGTTGCTTTTTAGTCTCGCTATGTTAAATGGGTTTAACATAGCGAGACAGTTTTAAAATAAGCAACGGAGATGTCCGTTGCTTATTTTAAAACTGTCTCGCTATGTTAAACTCATTTAACATAGCGAGACACTAAAAAAAAGCAACGGAGATCTTGCTTTCTCCGTTGCTTTTGCCCACAGCTCTGATGTACTGCGCAGGCGCGCAGTACATCAGAACTGCCGCGGATGCCAAGACATCTGCGGAAGGGCAGTAAACAGGCATTATACTATGCCATTATTTAAGAAAAGTAATAGTTTCTTTTCTTAAATAATGTCATGGTACTTCGCCCTCGGGACCAAACCACACCAACCGTGGGTAAATTTAGCATTACCCACACCCAGGCGTGGGTTATTGCTATATTATTTACCTCCATTCCCATGATATCATGCAAACATTCAGTATAAAAAGGAAAGCTTGCCCACCCTGTACTTGAACACAGGACCTTCTGCACTCTAGTCCTACACATACATGTGGTGCTGCAAGACTATTTATATGACAAGCACAATAAAAGTTGCCATTCATTCCTCCATTGTACAATGGTGCATGTATGAGGACATTAAAAAAATGCATAAAAATTATTTGAAACTGATGGAGAAGACACATATTACAACAAAATTCCAAAGATGACATACAACCCGTGATTTGTGCATAGCTTACATTTACTTTCACCCTTCACAGACCTACCTGCACAACTTCGAAACTGTAACCTGACACCCCCCCCTGATGTCATCACTCACTGTTGACATCCATTAAAAACAAAAACACCATGGTAGTGCCTACACAGAGTGAACACCCCTATAGGGTTACTCTTTTTTGGGATTCAGCAATACTAATGAGTTTTTACCTGATTTGCATATTCACTGTGCTGACAGCCTGGAATCTACATGCTTAGTAGCCGTGTCAGCGGAGAAACTGCACTGGAGCACAATGTTGTAAACAAAAGGGAGGCTGCAAGATATCAGCTACATACTACATATGCTTATAGTACAATATAATAGTCTGTTTTGGATGTTTAAACATTGTAGCAGCCCATATTACATACAATTAATTTTGTTTTGAGGGTGGGAGAGGAAAGGTGTATTTATGTCATAGCCCTTACGGATGTATTTTTTTATTTTGTAACTCTGATATTCTAGTATCCACAGTGTGTAACTAAGTCATAATATGTGTGGGGTTACATGTTGAGGTTAGTTCATTACAAATTTTAAGAGCTTTCACTTGGTCTTGCTTCCATGTAGACTCCTTTCCGTGGCTGTATTCGGAAAGTTTAAAAATACATGGCCAATACAAACATAAAGTCTACCTGGTTGCTTTAGAGGTTGTTGAATCACTCCTCCATGTTGATTTACTGCATTAGCATGAAATTCATCTACTTATGCTGCAATTTGCATGCCATGAAAGATTCCATATTTGCGTGTGACTGCTTGCTACTGCACGGAGTTTACTGAATCTAAAACATGTTGTGCCATTATGCACATCGAACTGCCACGTGCACATGGTTAAAAATATCATGTAGGCTTTCATGAATCCCCCTAAGTGCTATAATATATGAGACCCAATTATAGTTTTTCCAGTCCGTAGAGCTTTATCTGCTCAATGTGGTACCAGTTACATTAAAAAAAAGGAAATAAAAAGTATAGGGTGTTTTACAATATTTCAAAGCCTTTGAAAGCAAGTGAATGGCTTTTATACTGTTAGACACCAGGCATAAAAAAGAGTTCTGCTGAAGAACAGACTAAATTAAAAATAGCTGGATAATTAATCCTGCCACATTCTTTTAATTATAAGTACGGCAGGGCAAAGCATCTAACAGCCTTTAAATCTGTTTTACTTTCTAACACTTTTTTGCCATCCAACACGCTGTCCACTGTCAATCCTCAGTACAATACTGATCTTAAGAGTATTTATGGGTGCTGCAGTATTGAGAAGAACACTGCATACCAGAGATACTGTAACGCTCTTTAAAGTCAACAGAACAGTTTTGCAGAACACTACATGTGAGAACACTAGACACCATGGGTATTCTAACTCATATAAAAAGTTAATAAGATGTCAGTTTTTCATCACAGACGAGATATGGATGGGGAAGGAGGCTTGACATCAGGGACACTGAATACTCTTTATATATTACCCTAAATCCACATAAAAAGTTAATAGAACAGGCTTTGTAATGTGATACCAGGAATTTAAATGATTACCCTAAGCCACTAGAAGGACAGGGGAAAATGTTTTAAATCCTGTACTTCCAACACACAAAGCAACTTGTTGATAATATAGAGCATTAGTCTCCAGAACTACCATTACATACCAGGGATACTCTAAATATTGCATTAAGTCACTTAAAAAAGTCAAAGAAAGAACAAGGAAGACACTTTGAACATGTGCCCTCGGCATACAAAGACAACTCATTAGCAGGGTACTAGTCCTTTCTGCTGCCACTCGACACAAGGGATGCTTCTTTAAATGTACCTTAAGCCACTGTAAAAAAAAACCTCCAAGCTCTGCACCCATGATATAGAAAGCAGGTAATTAACAATTAGGAGTTTTAGTGCTCTATTCTGGTATGTTTTCGTAAATATATGAAGTACAAAGCTATTAATGTCTGGCATTATGAAGTGAGTGCAAGAGTCCATTAGTTATGAAGAGCACAGCAGTGGCAAAATCAGGGACAGCTGTGAAAAATGGGGGGGGTGTCCATTTGGGAAGGCAATGTACCTCTACAGTACTATGCTGAAGGTTTTGGGACAAAGCCAGAAAGAACAGTACAGTACACCAGGGAGAAACTTTAAATATTACTCTGAATCACTCCGAAAGTTAATAGAATAAAAGGTCTAACCTTACAATGCAGTTTAGGAACAGTATGAATAGTGAAACTGTAACATTTGGTCCTATTGGCTTATTGTAATCTTTCATGCTTTAGGAGAGGCAATGAAACAATATGATGCTACAGCAGGGATGTTCTGCAAACATAGGGAGAGCTAAGAGTTATGTCAGAGTGTGTGTGTGTGTGTGTGTGTGTGTGTGTGTGTGTGTGTGTGTGTGTGTGTGTGTGTGTGTGTGCACATGCACATGCACACACTTGAATGTGTGTATTTGTTTGCAAGAATTACTGAGAAGGATGCCTGTCACAACAAAACATGTGGGCTGCAACAAATGAGCACCACATGAAAGTGTCGATTAGTACTAGTGGTAACATTGCATGATTCAGACACATGCAAATTAATCAATAATGACATCTGTGCTCATTTTGTCTGATGTGTCTCAATATCACATTTTCAGTGATCATGGAAAAAATCCCTTTTTGCTATAACTCTTACTGCCCCTGATGGGATTCTTTATTAATTCTGGGGAAGGTATGATGCAAGAAGAGATGCCACAAAGTGCCTTGTGTAGCAGACACTGACTGATGATCTTTTTCAAAAAAAACATTTAAAACCTTCTGATTATAAACACAGTCACAGTGCATTGACTAAAGCCTATTTTCAAACTAAGCTTCAAATTTAAATAATTTGTAAATAAAGTTTTTTTTAGAATATATACTAGTTTATCTTTAACAAGTGCTCAGAATGAGCTACTTTTCCATTATCCATGTCTCTAGAACAAAACATAGGTCTCTGTGTATGAACAGTTCATGTCCCAGCTTAATGAATTTGATATCAGAGAAGTGAAAGAAAAAATACTTACATTTTGTTGTTACCAGAGTTGTCTTCATTCTTTGTGGGAAAATAATAGACCAAATGCTGATGAATAAACTCAAGGGAAAACATGCAGCTCGTGCAAAGCAACCCTTTCTCAGCACTGCAGTTCCTCAGATCCAGATAATTAGGACAGTTTTAATTTCTGAATGAATTTCACCAAGCAGAACAATTTCTGCTTCACTGTTAGCTATAGAAATATGGCATTCTGTTCTGTGCTATTCCCAATGGCCATAAAATTCAAAATGTTAGTTGCTTCTGTCCAAACCAGCTTAATGTTATCTTCAGGATTTTCTGGAGAATTTTATACAGATATTATATATGCAAAGTGCATGCACTTTCTTTAGTAATAATAGTGTAATGTTTCTGTTAAATTAGCTGCGTCTCTAAAATATTGGTGATTTAATGCTACTAAGGGTTATTGATATTGTGCATTAACCGTCTTTCTTTCATGGAAATACAAACACATGCTGAGTGGGTTATTATATCTATGCAAATTTCTGATATATTATAGCTGAATAATTATAGGCAATATACCAATAAAAAACAACAGTACTGTCTCTATGAAAGCAGTGGAGTGCACTCTGGCTAAACATAAGTTGACAAATACTGCCAATGGTTCACAAAAATGCAAAAGATAAATATGCAACTCTTTTATAAGCCAATGCCTGTACTAACCGGTCTGCATGACAATCACAGATTCTCACAAATCCTTGTTATCTAAAAGGTGATGGTTTGAATCATTTGTGTGTGCAAAGTTATATAAAGTACATATATGGATCACCTGTCTGGAATAATTTTATCAGTGTGTGTGTTGTAGAAAAACACTATATTTTGTATATAAATTGTATTAATTTTCTAAAGAATAAACTACTACATGATTACTTCACTGAGTGTCTGAAACAACCATACTTTCTAAAGAAAGTATGTTGCAAAGTACAAAATATTGCTTTCAGAGTACTGTTTTTAGGAGAAGTAATGAGGATTATCCCCACTGTGGAACAATGAATCAACATTTTTCCTTAGCATGAATATTGTAGGGAATTATGGGACCTTGCTTACTATGCCTACATGTGTTTTATTGACATGGAGAAGGTTATGATGAAGAGCCCCAGAATGCACTGTGAAGAGGATTTACAACAATATTGGGCTGATGGGCTGTTACTGTGTGCAATTCGACCCCTGCATTTGTAGAACAAGAGTTTGGCCCACATCCTCCATGTAAATCCAATATATTCAAGGTGTATGCTACAAGTTACTAAAATGCATATTACTAAAGTAAAATAGAATTTATTCCAGAGGCATATCCTGCTGCTACATTTTAAAGTTATCCACATTAGATTAAGAATTATAATGATAACATTTTTCTTTCTTTTTTCTCATTCACAAAAAAAGGTAATATTTATGTATTTGAATCGTTAATCCTTTATAGAGACTTGCATGTTGAAAACCATTGCACTCATAGCACATTACTATTTTGTTGCATTTTAAAGCTGCTTTAAAGGGGCAGTTGAAAGTGATTTATCTATTTTTGAGCAAATTAAAGGGGTGAAATGGGAGTATAGGAAAGTTGCAAAAAGGGGGAAACAAGAATTGGAAAAAAAACCAAAAGATAAAATGCTAAGAAATGAACATGATGGAGGTGGGGAAGTGGAGGAATATTTCTTCTGAGTATAGGTATCCATTATATATATATATATAGAGAGAGAGAGAGAGAGAGAGAGAGGGAGCTTTACAATCACTTTTGCGAAGTGCAGTTGATCGAGAGTCAGAGTGTCAAACTAGTTTTCCAACTGGCAGTTTTGCAAACCCAAATACTTTGACTACAAAACATCGAATTGGTAGTGTAGTTCCTATACCTGAGTTTGGAATTTTGAGTGGAGATTGTAGTTCAGTGAGGAACAGGGAATTAACCCATTTCCTGATTGTAATACGATCTTGGAGTTGGTATATATAATTTGCAGGGGTTGTGGGGGGTGCAGGGGGGGTTTGCCCCCCTGCAAAATACAAAAATTGATGTGCTGTTGACTCTAGAGTCAGGTACATGACCGTGTATAACTTGGGTGACTGATGTCACCTCCTGGTATGTCAAATACATTGAACTACTGGAGTTGATGTATTCAGTTTTGAGTATCCTGCTTGTTCGCTGTTGTGGTTTTCCAGATTTTGTTCAACTCTGAGGCCAGTCGATGAATGCAGTTTCAATGTTTCAGTAGCAAACTATGTATATATATATATATATATATATATATATATATATATATATATATATAGATAGATAGATAGATATAGATATATAAAGAAAAGGTAAGTTGTGGAAATGAAGGTAAAAGGATTAGGGTAAGTAGCAGGAGCACATGAGAAAAAACAGAAGACAGGCAACACTAGGAGGGAAGGGGATGCTAACACCCTGAGGGAGGAAGAGCATGATGGAGTAGGAGACATTAGACAGAATGAATCCAATACTGATTGGAAGAACTGGAGAAAAAAAAGGCATGCGTAGACACAAAAGTGAGGGAAACACTGGGATGGAGGAATAGAATGGTTATAAACAGCAATGTCACCTTGCTCTCATAGGACTCAGTGGGAGACCAGACCTCATCTTGGGTATCCTCATGGCTGAACAATGGTTATGTTCTTGATGGTAATATGAGTCAGGAACATAACTTTGCTAGCTGCAAAAGGAATGTCTCAAGGTAGCTGATGAGGGCATCTACATTCAGGCCAACCAACTCCATGACCTCCTCAGCCAGTACCTTGTGGTCATCACTCCTTCCAGATCTACAAGTAGCAACCACAGCAGAGCCCACCATCAGGGACAGGGCTTAAGGAGCTGTAAACCTCCTCCTGCTGCTGTTTGTGAGGCAGCCCTGGTGCCTGCTGTTGAGATGTGGCTGGTGGTGCTGCTCGCTGAAGGTCACTGGGCCTGGCCCAGGTCACAGGTGGTGCTGTGGTTTGAGACAAATAAAAAATGAAAATAGAGAAAAACAACAAACAAGTAAAAAAAATGTACTAGAATGAACTAGACTGAAGGGTTTCTGATGGAAATGGAAGAGGAGAGAAGAGCAATCATACAGTTACATACTGTACCAAATAATCAGTACAGTGTATGACCTCAGAATTAACAGCACTATACCTGGAAAACACAGCACTAAGTCTAACTGGCATATATTGCCTATAAAACCACATGCACATTGACCCTGACAACCTCTAAAAACTTGCTGCTAATAGGTGCATTGACAGATCGATTGTTTTAACACAAACAGGTTCATCCATGCCGTAGTAAACATCAGTATCTATGTGCATATTTCTGCATATATTTATTGTCTCATAAGTTCACAGATAAGTACTAAGCTACCTACCCTTGTGGGTCATTTTAAGCCTAGCTGATTTCCCTTTTGATTCTTGAATTAACCTTTCCCATTTGGTGAAAGATTTGCCCATCCCATGCAGTAGACATTTCTGTGGAAAATGTTCTCTTACCCATACATACATCCAAGATGCAGTTGGATATGGACAATGATGAGGTTTGTTTTACATGGAAGTGAAGTCTGTTCCAGAGCAGTATTACCCTCTATGAGATATATCTGTCTCTGAAACCATTCTGTTGATGTTGCAGAAGAGGGTTAGATCCCTAGACTGGCTGTTTCTGATGTCATTTGACTTGCTGATGTGCAGTAAATCCAAGCTAAGAGGATATCTTGAATGCCAGACACAGTTTATGTCTTAGCAGTCTGCAGAATACTGAGTATAGTGACAGGGCTTTAAAAATACCAATTATAGTAATAGGGCTTTGAGAATACTGACTATAGTGACAGGGCTTTGAGAATACCATGTATAGTGACAGGGCTTTGACAATACTGAGTATAGTGACAGGGCTTTGAGGCAGTCCATGTAGGACATATTGTTCATGCCCTGCATTATTGTTTAGGCCTTGTCTGAAAACCGAGTATATTGATAGGGCTTTGAGGTAGTCTGTGTAAGACATGCTGTTCATGCCATGCATCATTGTTTAGGCCTTGCAAGAGAGTCCCAGTTTTTGATATGTTTGGGCAAATACCTGCCAAAGGGGGAATTATACTCAAATTTTGTCCTAATGAGGTCTGAGTATAAGAAGGCAGTGATATCTCTTGATCTGGATGTAATCCCTTTGTTTATAAGCTGAACAATATAGAAGAATGTTCTTATGACAGTGGACATGTTGATTGAAAGCTAGGTCACTTTCTACATAAGTTCCCAAATCCCAAACAACTGGGTCAGCTGTTAGTGCCATATTCTCAATGTGATAGTGTGAAGATTGGTGAAAGATGAAAGAAGGCTGCCAGCCTAGTCAAATAGAATTTGATACATAATTCTATCATTTGTAAATATAAATGTAAAATACAGGCTTGTGTTCTTAAATGAAAAAAAACACTGTAAAATGTGAACTTCAAGATTGTAGCAACATTGCCATCTGCTGTAAGGAAAGGATGTTGTCTGTTCTTTTGAAGTTAAAATTATGTCTTGTATACTCTTTTGATCTAAATAGTGATACCGAAGAGGCTAACTGAACAAATTTTTTTTATTGTCTTAACTTAGGGAATACTTATTAGAGTGTACATGTGAAATGTCTTTTATTATTGTAGTTTCCTGAGCAGGTGTTAGATTGTTAAATAATGTAGCCCTTTGGCCTGAGAACTCCAGACTAAGTGTCAAAATGATGTAATGTGTATACTGGGAAAACTTAAGTATCAAAATGATGTAATCTGGGAGGGCCCAGCAGAAATGTGTTAGTGATTTTAAAAACTATTGTTGAGAGTGACACTGTAAGCATTTTGATCTTGATATCCAACTCTCAGCACTGCCTTATGCTCTCTTTATGTAAGTAGTATCTTAGAAGTATGTTTTCTTGTAGTAATAGCTAGGAACTTAGAAGAAAGTTGACTGTTTTTCTGTTATATCAGAACTTTCCTACTGTATTGTTTTAAGTTTCTGTGTGATCTCTGAACTTTTAGATATCACTGTGGTGCAGTAGTATTGTCTTGTGTTTTTAATTATTTATTATTAAATATTTAAAAAAAACTTTTACCTGTGGTGGGTTTGTGTAGAGATAAGTAAGCTCTAGAGTACATTGTATATTTATAGAGTTTATTGAACAAGGCCACTCTAAAAAGCCTTAGACTGATTAGTCACATTGTCAATTGGATAATAATATTGCACAGTAATAACTGGACACCCTTTTAAGGACCTTTAGGTAGCTGATAATATTAGCTGGTGGTGGCAGTAATTACTACCATATAGTCTAGGTAAAGGGGTACGGCTTGAGAATCTGTGTCAGCCTTTCCCAGGAGTGTCTGTGAAGTTGTATAAATGCTTATCTTTAAGTGTGTGTGGTGTGTCAGCTACCTCGGCAGGTACACGAAGCACTGGTGGGACAGAGAAGGTACTGGAGGTTAGCTTGCCAGCTAGTCTGAGAAATGGACCCTATAGCTGTGCCAGTGGGGACTCTTATTGGGGACCTGGGGAGCAAGGGAGCAACCAGCCCCAGACTGAATGTGATCTCTGTGTGCACTTAAGCGAAATTGAACTTTACTGTGTGTATTTGTTATCCTTTCCTCTTATATGAGACACCCTCCCTGGTGTTAGTGGTAAGGATTGAGGCTCCTTGATTGCTGGGCCAGGACATGGCCGTCACATAGTGGTTGGCAGTGGTTGGGATAAGATATCCTCACTTGTGGTTTGCAGTGGTGTGGGTAGAGTGAATCCTGTAGCTTATGTACAGTGATCTCTGAAGATGTTTTGTACTCTAAATCAGCCACATATTGAATACTCAGAGTTCGGATCACAATTGTTTTATTTCATTTGTTAGCTTAGTTAGGGTGAGCAGGCAGCATGTCAGCACAGGAGTATGGAAAGCTGACAAGGAGCCAGCTGGTGGAGATGTGCCAGGCTAGGGGACTGGTGCATGGAAACCCGACTAAGGAAGACCTGATTGTAGCCTCAGTTACAGCTGCATCAGAAAACAGCATCCAGGAGGACAATCAGACTGGTGGTGGAGATACAATATCCTCAGAGAATGGACAGTTCAACCTTTCTGCAGTGGAGTTAAAAATCCAGCTGGAGCTAAAGAGATTTGATTTGGAGGCCAGGCGTTTGGAGATAGAAACAGAAGAAAAGGAGCATCAGAGAAAGCATGAGAGGGAAACGCTGATTGTTTGCCAGAGTCATGGAAGTAATGTGGAAGGGAGTAATTGGACCCCAGAAGCACAACAGATCAGTAACTTTCTTCCCAATTTAAAGAGGGGAATATTTTTGATAGTTTCATTCATATGTTTGAGAGGGTATGCAAACAGTGTAGTTTTGACCAAAGGCACTGTGTATGGTTCCTGACTCCCTTACTTCATGGGAAAGCTGTAACTTGTATATCACAAATGCCTGACTCTGTCTGTTTTGATTATACTGCTGTAAAAAATGTCTTTCAGAATGTTTTAAGCTAACACCTGAAATGTATAGGAAAAAGTTTCATGAGCATAGATGCTAGGCAGATCAAAATGTATGTGAATATGTTGCTGAACTGAGCACTTATTTTCATAGCTGGGTGAGTGGATGTCAGGTCACCACTTTTGAAGGGCTGGCAAACCTTTTGGTGAGTGAACAAGCCCTTAGCACTTTGCCTAGGGATATGAGGGCTTGGTTAGCTGATAGACAATGTGCTACTTCAGATGAGTTGGGGAAGAAGGGAAACCTATACCTGGCAAGCAGGGCAGCCCTACACAGGAAAGGGACTCCAAGTACTGCTCATGGATCTAAAGGAACCCATGGTGGGAAGCACAGACTGCCCCAACAGAAACTTCCAGTAGCAGGGGAAGCCACTAGTCCAGGTACATGTCCAGGAGCTAGAGTTAACTGTTTTGAATGCAACCAGTGGGGTCATGTTGCATACAGGTGTTCACATAGGCAAGGTGGGGAACCAAAGGTGAGGGAGCCAGTAAGTGGGAAAGACAAAATGCCAATAGTGGGTTGTCTTGAGACAACAGGGGTATGGAACTACCATCCTGCAGATGTCCTGAAAGGGAATGTTACGTTACATGATACTTTGACAATGATGACAAATAGTTCTTTCTCTCTTTCAGTGGTTTTTATTATCTACAGTACACATGTGTGGAAGCCTCATGGAAAGTACCAGGGAGACTCCCAGATCAAAGGAATAAACAAGCTTATATACTGGTGATATTGCTGACAGTACAAAAATAAAAAAAGGAAGCAATTAGGTCATTATACAGGGCAATTAACCAATCAAAGGTTTACCAGTAAACATAAGACAATTCACATCACCATATCTCTGGGCAAAGAAAGAAAATTGGATGAACTTCCATAAAAGGCACATTTCCTGCTTTCAGGCAGACTCTTGTTTTTCAGTATTGTCTCATTACTCAGAGTTCATTCAAAGTTCACAGTACATAGTACATTTAATACATACAAACTGTCACATACTAAATTCCCTCAAACACATGCTTTGGCTGTTCATATTCTACAATTCCCCATTTGATGCTGTGTAAGCATCACTATTTAACTTATCATACATTTGTCCCAATTATAGCATAACCATGCTACTGGTCTTTTCATTATTAGAAGACATTGCCATTTTATCATCTATATTCATAGCTGCAGGTGTATAAAACTTAGGCACTTTCTTCACAGTTTTTGAAGACATTAATTTCAAGATCAGTGCTTCGATTATGAATAAGACAAGAAAAACAACAATTGCTAATACTGCAATTAATAAGATCAACTTCAACAATCCACCTCCCCAGCCTGAAAATAGGTTGGTTAACCATGTCCATGTTGAACTATCGGCCTCTTTGGCCTTCAAGAGTTCGTAAATTCTTTGAATCAGTTCAAGATGACTTTCAATTTTGTGCTGGTTATCAGGAATAAATGTACAGCACTCCTCCTGGATTAAAGCACAAGTTCCTCCTTTTGCCGCTAGGGTGAAATCAAGGGCCATACGGTTTTGGAGTACTACAGGTCTCATAGCAGTCAATTCATCAGTCACTAGTTCTAAGGCAGAAAATGTATCATTGCTTAATATTTCAAGCAATTTAAATAGCTTTCTCATTTCCCAAATTGATTTCACTGCTCCGTATGATGGAATTATACCAGCCCATGATATGACGTCATCACCCAAGTCCATGTGAGACAGTCCTTTGGTGCTAGCAGGAGCTAAATCATGGTGATAGATCCACGAAGCATCAACTTGACCTACAGGATTGGTAGGCTTCTTGGCCTCTCAAATGTTCCAAATTTTCCCTTTAGGTAATGCAGACACATGTTGAATAGCTGGAACTAGGTAGCCCAGGAAACAGCTGCCAGACCAGTTTCCTGGTAGCCATTTATATGTTTTTCTTCCGCACACAAGATAACAATTTTCTACTTTAGTGGTGATGTTGATAGGCTTGAAATGATCTCCGGCGTCCTGCAGTCCTTGGAATATTTTTGAATAAACAGTTTCTATCTTTTGGGAAAAGTTAGCTATAGAGTTTTTAACAAGTATTTTTACAGGTGAAAAATTTGTTACACAACCCGAATTGTCTGCAGTGCAGTTATGTACCACTGTTTTGTTACAATGGCTCCACCCGACTCTAGTTTTACCAATTTTTTGAAAACACACAGTTCTGTTTTGGCGGAGGGACAACTGTAATGCTATCTTGTCCTTTGAAATAACATATGATGTATCATAGATCAAATTCATCCAGGTTTCATTAACCCCTAAAGGGGCTATATTTAGCATCAATCCCCCATGAACAGTAGGAATAGCAGTGCAAATCCAGCAGTCCGAGATATTGAGGGAAGATGCATAAGCGTATTTAATGGCTTGGTAGGTGCTGAAAGGTGGATGCCATGCAGCACGGAAAAAGAAATGGCCACAGTAAGAATATCAAAACAACAAGAATAACCACCAAAATAGTTGTGCAGTACCTTTGGGGAAATGATGGTTGCACCTGTATTGTGTCAGGAGGGTGAGGTTGTCCAAACGGATAAGCGTCAGGCATTGTCAAGTGCTAGTACAGTATGACTTTGAGTACGAGTAGCAATAGGTGGAGAATCAGGAATAGTAAAAGGTAAAGGTCGTTGACCTTCTGATGGGGTGACCTTCTTAACGTGCGATATGTGAATCCAGGTGGGTGAGCCTTGTAGTCGAACCGCTGACAATGTCATCAGTAGAACCAGGAAGGGCCCCTTCCAGTGTGGTTGAAGCACTGTTTTTCAAGAGTATGACTTGATGTACACCCAATCTCCTGGTTGTAATGCCGAGGACAGGAAAGGATCAGGGGATATGTTGAGCCGCTGCTACCTGGTGATGATGAAACTGTAAAAAAGAAACAAGAGAAGTGCAATACCTAGGAATATCATGATCAAATGCATCATTCTCAGAAAAGGATGATGGTGGAGTCATGGGCATACGCATAGGGTGACCCATGAGGATTTCATGAGGAGAAAGGCCTTTAGTAGGATGTACTTGCGCTGTCATAGAGAGTAGGGCTAATGGTAGGGCCTGTACTCAAGTGAGACCCATTTCAGTAGTAATTTTAGCTAATCTGGTTTTCAAAGTCTGATTCATGTGTTCAGTAATACCTGATGCCTGTGGTCTATATGGGCAATGAAATTTTAGAGTGATGCCTAACATTTTACACAGTGAATCAATTAACTGAGCAGTAAAATGTGTTCCACGATCTGAATATATTTGACAGGGAACACCAAAATGAGGTATCAATTCATAACAAAGTTTCTTAGCAACTGAAATAGCATCATTCTTAGTGCATGGGTAGGCTTCTAACCACCCAGAAAAAACATCAACAACAGTTAAAACATATTTGAAATGAGCACAAGGTGGAAGTTCAATAAAATCCCATTGCAAAGCGCAAAATGGTCCCATTGGTTTTGTCAGTGGTTGTGTGGGAGCCATAGTGCCTTTTAAAATGTTATACTTTAAACAAGTTGAGCACATGCTCAAAAAATGCTGTACAGAAGCAGAAAGTCCTGGGGCAAACCAATCCTGTTGGATTTGTTTATTAGCGCTTGTACCCCAACATGAGCTGACAAGTGATATGCTTTAATAAGAGAATTTAACATGGACATTGGGCAGACCAGTCTGCCATCTGGATGTTGCCAAATGAGATTAGTGCGTTTAAAACAACCTTGAGCCAGCCATGGTTTCCTTTCTGATTCTGGAGCTTCATCCTGTAAAGCTTTCAACACTGTGGTATCAAAAGTAATCATTGGTTGCAAAGGCTGCAAAAAATGTCTCTGAACAGTTTGTGAGAGAGCAGCCTGTTTAGCAGCCCAGTCAGCTAAATTATTGCCCTTAGTTTCAAAAGAGTCATTAGATTGATGGGCTGCACATTTAACAACAGCAAGTTCAGATGGTAACAATAAGTCCTGTAACAAGTTATTAGTATAAAAATGGCTTCTAATGGGTGACCCGGAAGAAGTTAAAAACCCTCGTTCCTTCCATAGTATACCAAAATCATGAACAACACCATGGGCATAATGGGAGTCAGTATATATAGTAACAGAATTGTCCTTAGCTATTTTGCATACATTCGATAATGCCACTAGTTCCGCAGCCTGCTCGGAAATGCCTGGGGGTAATCGTGCTGACCTTAAAACTTCAGTCGGAGTACAGACTGACCAAGCTGCTTGGAATTCTCCGGAGTTTGTTCGTAAGCAGGATCCATCAACAAAGAGAACCAAATCAGGATTTTGCAAAGGAGTGTCATACAAGTGTAACCTAGGAGAAAGAACGGAGTTAACTACAAACACACAATCATGTGGTTCATCCTCGTCCGATATTGGTATTAAAGATGCAGGGTTCAGTGGTGGGCAGCGTATGACTTGCAGGGTGGGGTTATTTATTAAACTTAATTCATATTTAGTAAGACGTGCATTTGAAAGATACTGTGTTTTTGTTTTCAAAAGTAACGCTTGAACTGCATGTGGGACTGCTAGTATAGTATCATGTCCCAGGGTTAGTGGAGTTGCCATGTCAACCAAGACAGCAGCGGCTGCCATGGCCCGTAAGCAAGCTGGGTAACTAGAGGCAACCGGATCTAGTTGAGTACTGTAGTAAGCAATAGGCCAGTAGCCTCCAGTGCGTTGCTGAGCTAAGAGACCCAAGGCAGTTTTGTTTCGCTCACAGCAAAAGAAAACAAATGGTTTGGAATAATCTGGTAACCCTAAGGCAGGAGGATTTACTAAGGCTGTCTTGATAGCCTGAAAAGCCTCATCGTGTTGTGATGTCCAGGGTAAAGGTTCCGTAATATCCTTTTTTAGGAGTTGTAACAGGGGGGGCCGAAATTTCCAAAAAATTAGGTACCCACTGTCTGCAGTATCCTGCTAGGCCAAGGAATCCTCGAAGCTGCCTCTGAGTTACAGGGTGTGAGGCCTTTTGAATAGAAGTTTTATGATTTGGGAGTATTTGACGAGTACCCATTGTAATAATATGTCCCAAATACTGCACCTTTTCCTGACAGAATTGTAATTTCGATGTATTTACTTTAAACCCTCGTGTAGCCAAAATGTTTAACACTAGAAGGGAATCTTCCTTACATGAGTTACTGTCTGGTGAAGCTATAAGAATATCGTCCACATATTGGACTAGAACTGAACATGATGGTAGTTGCAGATCCTGTAACTGTCTATGCATCTCTCTAGAAAATAAGGTTGGGGATTCTATATATCCTTGGGGCAATCAAGTCCAAGTATACTGCTGTCCTTTGTAGGTAAATGCAAACAAATACTGACTATCGGGATGTACTGGAATAGAGAAAAAGGCTGATGAAATATCTATTACCGTAAAACATTTTGCAGTAGGTGGAATACAGCTCAAAATAGTAGCTGGGTTTGGTACAATTGGGAAAACAGGCAAAACAGCTTTATTAACTTCCTGCAAGTCTTGCACAAATCTGTAAGCTTGTTTGCCAGGTTTTTTCACCAGTAATATTGGGGTGTTACTTGGGCTGGTGATGGGTGCTATGATCCCTTGCTGTTCTAATGCAGAAATAACAGGGGCAATACCAGATATAGCCTCAGCTGTCAAAGAGTACTGTGGTACTCGCGGTAACCTTGCACCTGGTTTTAGGGTTATTTTTACAGGAGTAGCTGAGGTCAGAAACCCTACATCATTGTCATGAGTAGTCCACAGGTGAGAGAGTAAGGAATGTAAATACTTGTTTCTGTCAGAAGTTGGCTGGATACACATCATCTGTAAAATGACAGAGTCATCTAAAGCTGCCAGGGTACTATCCTGTTGGTCTGAAGGTACTTGGAGATATACTCCATCAGCTGTACAAAAAAATGGTGGCCCCCATTTTGCATAGCAAGTCTCTTCCTAATAGATTTAAAGGTGCTGATGGTCCTACTAAGAATGCATGGTTATCCTGCAGAGGTCCCAAAGTTACTGGGACTAGAACAGTTTCAGAATACTCAATAGGTATACCAGAGACACCCACCCCTCCAGTTATTTTGTCGGAGAGGGGAACATTCATGGCTGCTTTGCCAGCTAGTGTGGATTTCGTCACTCTGGTATCAATTAAAAATGGATAGGGCTTATTTTTAACCAGTAACATAACATGTGGTCCATCCTGATCCACAGGAATAAAAGGGCACAATTGCTGTTGTTTCTGTTCAGGAAACCTTCATTGTGGTTGCTGTCGATTTGACGGCATCCAGCTAGAATTCTACTGTTGCGACATATCAGTATATGGTGCAGGTTGCTCAGCAAATATGGACACTTATTTTTCCAATGGCCTTGTTGGCCACAATTGAAACACTCTGTCTGATTAGTATAGTTCTGTTGTGGAGCTGACTGTGTTCCCTGCCAGTATTTTGATTTAATGCTCCTTGGCGTCCACCCCTCCCTCTCCCTTGCCCTCGTCCTCTACTCCACTGACCAAAAGCGCTACACATTTGGATTTGTGCTTTGACTAATTTCTCTTGTAAATCCTTCTTTTCTTTAGCTAGATGGTCAGATAGGTATTGTACCTGTTGGACTAACTCATGTAGACCCAAACTAGGCCAGTTTAAACACACTTCCTTTAACTTGTCCCTCACCTGAGGGCATAACCCATCTACAAAGGCAGCTGACAGCCCGCTTTGTGCTGGTTCCTCATTGGGTTCTGGGTATCTGGAATATGCCTCAAAGGCGTCAGTGAGTCGATTTAAGTATTCGTCTATAGGTTCATCCTCTTTCTGTATGACTGATTTAATTTTCGACCAATTGGGGGTAGGTGGCACTATTACAGTGATAGCATCAACTATACGTTGCCTAACTGCTTCAAATCTATTCTCCCCTTGTGTGTTGTGCTTCGGTATTGGGGTAGGAACATTAGCATGATCCCAGATACGTTTCATGAGATCAGATGGGGCAGTGTATTGGAGGACAGCTCTAACCTCTTTTATGGTAGGATTTGGCAAACAGATATGCCGTGCCAATACGCAATGAAACTTCGCTGGGTTATTACGAATAGGTGGAAGTGATTTAGTGATCGCTTGAAAATCAACTGCTGACCATGCCCTAGGTACCACTACAGTAGCCGGTTGTCCCACATCTCTAGCATGTGCTGGGTTTGGGACTTCTCTCAATGGGAATACTCCCTCTTCATCTCTAGGGCTAGTGCCTGATTCAGAGTCAGAATCTGGATTAGATTTGTCTGGACCACTGTAGTCATCTTTGTCTTCAATTACAATTGGACATTGTTTGTAAATTTTACCCTTGTGTAAATATACAGCTTTTTTATTATAATATTTTTTCGACTGGCTAGACCTAGGGTCAAAAAGCATTTGTGCTTTTCTTTTCTGCTGTTTTTTTTGTCTTCGAACGGGTTAGTCTAGGTGATGGTTTACCTGTATCTGTTTGATCAGGTTGGTCTATAAGTGGTCTGCTAGGCTGACCTCCCATTGCCTGAGTTCCACTTCCAGAGTCGAGTGCTATCTGCTCTTCTCCCCGCCAGCCTTCGCCCTCTGTTGTGGAGCTCACTGCTCCGTCTTGAACCTGTGAAGGCTGATATTGAGGTGGAGGGGCCGTAGGGGGTGGGGGGAACCAGGAGTTATCATCTACAGATGATTCAGTTATTTGTAATTTACTTAACTCTTTAACCCCAAGTGCCGTCTCATAGCGCCTCTGTGCTTACACCTGACAGCGCTGAGATGGTAGTAATTGCATGATGTTACCCCCGAGTGCCTTCTGCATGTGCACCTTACTTCCCAGTCCTATTTCAGTCCAATTCTGTGAAAACTAAGTTGAAAAAGTAACTGAATTTGTCAATTGACTTCTCAACTTAGTTTTCACAGAGGAATAATCATATGGCTACATGTAATTTTCCCCAGTAAATCAGCTTAGAATACACTGTGTTTTCTGAAAGCTGATTCTGTCTGCATTCCGTGAAGCAAGTGGTGGCAGCCAATCAGAGTAGTGAAATCCAGCCACCACTTGCATAACACCTTCACCCCCTGACGTGTTCCCATTGTTGTTTTATAATAAATAGAGGGGTCCAGCAGCAGATATTGCTTTCTTTAATTCCAAAATCTGAAGAATTTACTGGAACTGCTGTTGGATCTCTCTATTTCTTGTCCTGATCTTTTTGTGACAGAGACCTGTTTCCCCCATATACCGAAACGGTGAAGTATTCCGGAACCAGCATTTGTGCAAGCAGGTAAGTGCCGAACTTAAAACATGTTCAGTGTGCTATATGTCTTTATGTCTTATTACGATAAGTTAGGTTTTCTGACAGCAATCTGCATTCTATAGAATATATCACTGTTACTATTACTCTATTTTGGCTGCTACTTAATAAAACACAAGTCTAATCAATGTCCCTGTTTCTGTTTTGTAGGTAATAAATACACAACATTCGATTTATACTTTATAACTTTTAGTGTTTCGCCAATTTCAGAGGTGCAATATAACTGAATTGTGTTTCCCTTTTTCTTTGTCATTTGTAAAGCCAACAACAGGCAACTGAAATAGTTGTAAGACATACACCATTGCAAAAGTGTTTTCACTTATTCACACTAATATCACTTTATCAAACTTAACTTTACACCACTAGAATTTGGTGTGTGTGCACATCTGTAGATAAGCGATCTGTTCTAGAATTAGTCCTAACTGCATCGTGTCTAGTGTCTTGAAAAAAAAAGAAGGAAAAAAAATCATATGCTGTACAAGTGCTCCTCTTTCTGTCTGATGTTTTCATGCCCAGTCCTATTAGATTTATTACTCTGAGTTTGCAATCTCTCTATAGGCTGTTCTTTTGCTTAGTGATTGAATACATTCAGTACGCAGAATAAGGCAAGGTAACATCACTGTTGTGATTTTAACATTTTTCATAAAAATAAAGAGCCTGCTTTTAACAAAGATAAACACTTTCATTTCTAACTGGTGGGGTAACGTATGTTGTGTAAGTACTAAGAAGAGAAGAGTGATACTTATTTGAGCGGGGCACTTGTGTCAAGAAAAATGTATGATTTGCACTCGATGAATCACCTTGCGGTTAGCTTTTAACTCCGATCCGCTAATGATTGCAGTGCAATTTTACGGTGCTGAGTTCCCACCCAACCTTCACGTTGATCATGTGCATGCCCATTCCAGGTCTAGTCAAGGCCTAGAAACTCATTATGGTTTGTACAAACAAATGTTAGACTTTCAAGGCAAAATTATGACAGGCTATGACAAGAGAGAGAGAGAGAGAGATCTGGTGTCTCACTTGCTGAAAGTTTAGATTAAAAAATAGATTTCAGTTATAGAATATTGGGACAGAATACATTTGATTCCTCTCCCCTCTGCTTTGAAATATCTGGTGTTGCTGTGTAACTTGAAAGCTGGCAGGACAGTTACCAGGCGGGACGACAAGAAAGTAGTACATTACCCTGAAAATATACATTTTGCTTTGTAGGTGGGAATACCTTTTTAAACTATTCAAGACTTTGGGTTTTCCTTAGCTTGATTAATCTACCTCAAAAGCATTACTCTATTATGCTTTATTTTGGTTGTGAGACAGCATAGAAATGCTGAATAATTATGCTTTAAATGAGAAGTTTGTTTGTAGGGTGAAAACAACTTAGGAATGCAAGTGAAGTGTGAGGCTGTTTAGAAATGTTATGACTGGTTGCTGCTTACAGTCCACTGTGTAATCCCCCACCTTTTTACTCTCAAGGTACTGAATAATCCTAGACCTATGTACATTTGCACATACCTATCCACAAAAGGTACAAGCAGTCCTGGAGGGCCAGAGCTGGGCATCCCACTTATAGTTTTTTTGTTTGCCCTTTCATATCTACCGGAGGACTTGAGAGATAACTGGTTGACTTTTTGCTTCAAGCAACTTCTTGTGAGGTAGATGCATAGAGCTATCAGATGCACCTTTAAGAAGTGATCCCATTATCATAAGTTTATTTATAGAATTTGGACATATCCAGATGTAGTACAGATTCAAGCTACTTACTAAAGAATTCAGTAAAAGTTACATATTTCAGATACAAAATAGAAATATTACACCACCCACAACTCCCCTAGTGTAAAATAAAACAACACTTTTAAACCCAAATATGCTATTAATTTAACAAGAAATGCTTAAATGAAATTAAATAGTATTAGAACTGAAACATGACCACATTGCCGCTTTTTTAGTATCTTTACACATTACTTGCGCAAAAGGCAGAGGTACTGGCAGTCTACAAAAGCACCATAACCACCCATACCCCCATGTTCACTTAGTTTAGCATAATGCAAGTAAATATTATTAAAAATAAACTAAAACAGAAATTCTGCTTTATTACATGCCACATTCTTTTCAATGAAAAAAACATAAACAATTATAGTAGCTAGCTAAAAGTAATCCCATTCAAGCCCTTCTGTAGCTCTTTCCTATAATGCAACAGCCTTATTTTCCATTTCTTAGATAGTGGCAAGTACCCTAAGAACAAAGCCAATTGGATTTCCGGCTGGGGTGCTGTTAGAAAAATATGTATTAATGTGTGTATGCTTAATGCCAAATTAATAATCAAGTATTTTAATATGCTTTTCATTCTATTTTTCATGCATTGTCTTTTATACAAATTGAGTTTCATATGAGACAGAAAAAGATGCTTTTTGAAAACTGCAGTATGCTTTCTGAAACTTGCAAGTTGCCCTCTGACCTAGTAACTGCTAGCACAGCAATATTCTTGTTTATGCCTTGTGAAAATGTACTTGAGAAGCAGGTGTTTATCTGCTAGGTCAGAAGCGAATGAATGAACGATGCCTTATGTTATAAATGTAATGATTTCAGACAAACAGCTCTGTCCAGAGGAGCGAAACCTCTGCAGCTGTTGTAATTTAGAGATAAAGTAGACAAAGGATTATTAGAGAAATGAACTGCTAGCATTGTGCTTGATTTAGCTGTAGTATCTTGAGTGTAACCTAACATGTATCTAACTGGGAATAACCAAGGCCATGTTGTTTTTCTCAGGAAGTTTTACATAAAAATTGATAAATCAGCAGAAATTCATGGGAAAGATGGTCAGCAGATGATGATGAAAAAGGTGGTAATCTGTTACGTCAGCATGGTAGGACATAACCAGTCTAAGAATGTATAAAAATGAAAGTATTTCCTGTTTCTGGTTAGACAAACTCTGTATTAGCACGTTTTTGTCTCCTTGCTGCAAGATTAAAGTGCCTTAACCTGAACCTACCATGTTTTGATCATTTTTAAAGTATATTTTTCCTTTGACAGTTTGGTCCTTCGGACCGGAAAGTACCTCTCGCTCTAGGCCTAGGTCAGAATTGGGCCCGGTGGCATGCATCCGTACGGAGAAGAGGCCAAATTGGCTGTTCTGTTTTGAAAGACCTCCGACTGAATTGTCATTCAAAAAAGGCCAGCCACTGTTTCTGATCTGGGATTGGAGGACGAGTCAACGATCTGGTGGATCAACTCACTGAGGGTCAGGTAAGGAGGAATTACGTTATTTCTTTTTTAAGATCAGGGACTAAGTACAGAACTGTTTTTTGTCAGGTAGATTTGCATGTGCAGATCAGGGACAGAAAAAGGGGTTACTGTTTTTGTCATAGATCAGGGAAACAGAATAGGTAGGCAGTTATTCTAGATAAACTGTGAAAAGGTATAGATTTGTGGTACCACGTGATAGAAAGGGTTATGTAACAATTTACAGCTTAGCTAAGACAGCAATGGGAAATCAGTGCACAAAAAGTTCCCGAGACCCGCCCCTAACTGAAGACGCGAAGTATATGCAATTACAGCGTGCCGACAATGTTAAGTACTACACCAAATGGGTTAAGTATAAATTCAAGGGTAATTTAGATAAACTTGCACTTATGAAACTTGTTAAACAGTTAAAAATAGATGCGAAAGGTCAACTAAAAAAGCAAAGACAATTAGGAGTCCCTCAGGCGCATAGGTGGCTTGAGGAAACAAATCGCAAGGAGCAGAGAATTAAAAATTCAAAGACAGTGTTCTTAGACAAAGAAGACAATAACTTGGTAATAGCAATGGCCCCTCCTTTGCCCCCTCCGCTTCCGTTACCAGAATATGAAGTGAGTGGACGAGCTGATCCACCTCCGCTATACCCAGCTGTTCCTGCAAAATCACAACTGTTTGTCAGGGATCCTATCAAGACCAGGTCTCGAACACGTGACTTGAGGAGGGAGATTGAATTAAATGAATTAAATAGAAAATCACAGGCTATGAGTGAAGAAGAGATATGTCTGCTCATAGAAGTACCAAATCCTCAGGCAGGACAGGCAGGACAGGATCCAACTCTTTTAGTTTATAGACCGTGGACACTGGAAGATATCCGGAAAGCCATGGAGGGAATTCCCCACGCAAAAGTGAATTTTAGAAAATTTTTAGAAGACTTACATGGTATGAGATTAAGTTACCATTTAAATGGAGATGAAGTAGAAAAAGTAGTTAGACAAATTGTGGGTCCAGATTGGCTCATGATCAGTGGCGACTGGAATCCTCATGACGCACAACTTAGACCACTCCCACATACTAATGCAGAACTGGATGGCAGAGTAAAAGGTCTGACAGACCGAATCTCTGAAAAGTGGAAGCCTAGGGCTGATTGGACTTGCATTAATCAATGCATTCAACAGGAAGGTAAAACAGTTGATAGATATTATGCTAGACTGTTAGAGTGTTTTAATAATCACTGTGGAATGCAGATACCAGAAAACCAGACACAAGATTCCTCATATGAACAACAGTTAAAGAATGCATTCTTGAAGGGTAGTATAACTCCCATTAGCAGCTTTATTACAAAGCACGTGGTAGATCATCGAACAAGTAGACTACAGCCATTACTTGAATATGCTAGACATGCAGAAAGACATTTTAATAGTAAAAAGAAAAAGAAAACTCAAGTATTTTCATCAGAAAATGGGTCAGAAGTATTTGTAGTACAAACTGAGAAAAAGGGTAAGAAAAATACCCAGGGAAATAAACAATCTGACAAGCAATCAGAAGATTTTGAAGAAAGAAAGAAAAAAGGTGAATGTTTTAAGTGCGGGAAAAATGACATTTAGCAAGGGATTGCAGGCTAAACAAGAAGGTGACTACAGAAAATAAGGAAGATGAGGAATGACTATATGATAGTCAGGAATCATTGGATGAGAATAAGCAGGGAAAGGTAAGTGCAAATATAATAGCAGGAGTAGAGGATGTAACACAAGGAGTAGAGGATGTACATGAATTTGCAGACATAGAAGAAGATGACATTTTAGACCTAGCTCTATTGAGCTTAGAGCTTTACTTAACAGACACAAAACCGGAAGTGACGCTTCTGGTAGAGGGGAGGGAAGTCAAATTTCTGTGTGACTCAGGGGCTTCACAGACCCTGATACACCCTTCCAAATTACCAGAAGATTCAGAATCACCAGATTCTATACTAGTGAAGGCAGCTAATGGACAGTTGTATCGGGAGCCACTCTCCCATGACATAGCAATAACAGACCCCGTTTCAGGAATGACCCAGAAAAGTAAAATTGTAGTTTCTGCAAAATGCCCAGTAAATCTTTTGGGTAGAGACTTGATGCAGATATTTGGCATAGCTGTAGTTCCAACCATGCAGGGTATGGAAGCACAGCGACAAATGGATACTTTTGTAGTGCAACCGGAGGGTGAAACATATTATTGGTACAGCCAGGACTTAGTTACGACTGGTCCAGGGGCAGTAACCGAAGAACTGATGAAGGTAGCCATCAGTAAGTCCCCCTCCCTCGACATTGACAAACAGCCTTTGTTGCATTTACTGTAATAGACCAGGACCTGATAAAGATTATGAACAGGAATTGTTTCAGAACCATGCAAACAGGCTAGTATTGTGAAATTTGTACTGGGATGCAGAGGGGAACAGTGTAGCAAGCTGTTCATTACCCCAGGAATTTTTAGCACTTTACAAATCTAATCAACTGCCACATGTTAGTTTAACCAAGAACAAAAATTTGAAATGGGCAGACTTAGGTGAAAAAGTCACAAGGTGGGAAAAGCAGACAGAATTAGAGCTCTCTGAACAAGGAGTACAGAAACAGAAACTGAATTGGATAACACAGACACACCCAGCTGTGCACTCACAGGCTAGTGAGAATAGCTGAGTATTACTCTTATTGGAAGAAGAGGAAAAAGCCTTGCGGGACATACCAGAGACTCTCTGGTCAACAGGGAAATCAGATGTAGGACTAATACGAACAGCAGGACCAGTTACCATAACGCCAAAGTCAGCATTTAGACCCCAGAAAAGACAGTATCCCTTGAGAAAGGATGCAGAGATAGGAATCAAGCCTATAATAGCAGCCTTACTTAAGGAGGGAGTCTTAATAGAATCCCCTGATTCACCATGTAATACACCCTTATTTCCTGTCAGGAAAGCAAACGGGGAATGGCGTATGGTCCAAGATTTACAAGCTGTAAATAATGCAGTTATACCCAGGGCACCGACGGTGCCAGATCCACACACCTTACTGAATGATTTAAAGCCAGAGCAAAAATATTTTTCAGTGGTAGACATTAGTAATGCATTTTTCTCGATACCGATACCCCCTGACAGCCAATATTGGTTTGCATTTACATTTCAGGGAAAGCAGTACACATATACAAGATTACCGCAGGGATATTGTGAAAGTCCAACAATATTTGCACAGGAAATGGCAAGCAACTTGGTGGGATTTATCCCACCGAAAGGTAGTCAGATTTTACTTTATGTAGACGACATTCTGCTGGCAGCCCCCACCCAGCAAGAATGCAGAGAGGACATGATAGCTTTATTACAATTTTTAGCTACTCAAGGTCACAAAGTAAATAAAGATAAGCCACAGCTTTGGAGAAAACAAGTTAAATACTTGGGATATGTAATATCCAAAGAAGGTAGAATATTAGATGAAGATAGAAAAACAGCAATTTTACAAGCACCTAGACCAACTACCAGGAAGGAAATGATGTCCTTCCTGGGAACTACTAATGTTTGTCAGAGTTGGATACCAAACTATGCTTTGAAATCTGCTCCACTGGCCGATTTAATATTTAAAAAGCCGATGGCAGCACAGGATTTATTACAATGGACACCTGAAGCAGAAGCAGCTTTCTGTAAGCTGAAACAACTGATAGCATAATCCTTAGTTCTAGGATTACCAAACTATCACAAGCAGTTTATTCAAACTGTAGACTGTAAGCAAGGTTATATGACATCAGTATTAACACAGCAACATGGGGACAAACAATGTCCCATAGCTTACTATTCATCACAGTTAGACCCAGTGGCATGATCCCTGCCCCACTGTGTACAAGCAGTAGTTGCAGCTGCAATGGCAGTGCAGGCTTTGGCCTCAGTAGTGCTATTCCACCCTTTCACATTGAGAGTGCCTCATGCAGTCGCAATTATTTTACTGCAAGAAAAAGTAGCATATCTTTCTCCAGCTAGGCATCTTTCCTGTATGACCATACTGTTGAGCCAATCTCATATGACAATTGAATGATGCACAACTTTGAATCCATCAACTTTGCTTCCAACCCCTGCAGATGGCAAACCACACTGCTGCCTGCAGGAGATTAAGCAAAAGACATTACCTAGACAAGACCTTACGGATGTTCCCTTGGATGATGCCAAGGTGATGTGGACGGCTCATGCAGGAGGGGTCCTACAGGACATAACCTAGTGGGGTATGCAGTCGTTTCTGATACTGAAACTCTAGAAGCAAAATCTTTACCACACAACTTATCTGCACAAGCAGCAGAATTGATTGCCTTGACAAGGGCATGTACCTTAGCAAGAGGTAAGAATGTGAACATTTATACTGACAGTCAGTATGCTTTTTCTACTGTACATGTTTTTGTGCAGCAATGGAAAAATAGAGGAATGATAACATCTACTGATAAACCGATCAATCATGCGCAATTTATTTTAGACTTGTTAGATTCAATTCAGTTACCTAAAAAAGTAGCTATTTGCAAATGCGTAGCTCATACGAAACAACAGGACAAGATTTCAAAAGGTAATGCACGGGCTGTTGCAGCTGCGAAGCAGGCAGCTTCAGCCACAGAAACGTTTCATTTGAGTGAGGAATTACAACCCTCTGAGATTTTAGATTTAGAAATGTTAAAAACAATGCAGACACTTACTACAAATATAGAAAAACAGAAGTGGATAAAACGAGGAGCAATCCTCAAAAAGGGACTGAACATCTCCAAGGAGAAGAAACCGATTTTGCCATCTAATTTGTTTAGATATGCAGCATTGTTGAGCCATGGGCAGAGCCATGTCTCAACAGGGGGGATGGTACAGTTAGTGAATCGAGTATTTACAACCTATGGATTTACCAATTATACAAAAAATTTTTGTGCAGCATGCCATGTTTGTACCAAGCATCATGCAGAAGGGGCGTTGAAGCCTAAGCAAGGGAATTTTGCTACACCACCGTATCTGTTCCATACTATTTGTATGGATTTCATAGAATTGAATAAATGTGAGAATAAGAAGTATTGCCTTGTTATTATAGACATGTTTTCCAAATGGGTGGAAGCATTTCTAACTAAAAATCCAGATGCAGCTACTGTTGCAAAGGTCTTTGTTAAAGAAATTATACCCAGATTTGGTATACCGGAAAAGATTTATAGTGATAATGGGACACATTTTGTGAACCAAATGATTCAGCAACTTAGTCACTATTTTGGGATATCATTAAAGAACCACTGCGCTTATCACCCCCAATCTGCAGGGCTAGTAGAGAGGCATAATGGGGTGTTGAAGAATAAGCTTAGGAAGTTGATAGGAGAGACACAGAAAAACTGGGTGCACTGTTTGTCTTTAGCACTGTTGAGTATGAGAACTGTTCCAAATGCAAAGGGATTAACTCCTTTTGAAACTTTGTTTCGGAGGGCATATTATACACCTCAGTGGAAACCTCTCATGTCTACAGAGCAGGAGGCTGACAGTTCACTTGCAGGGTATATGAGGCGATTTTTGAATAACAAACTTTTGCAGTTAAATTCTGTTTCAGATAAAGAGCAACCGAAATCGGAAGCACCAGTAGCCCGAGGCACCTGGGTCTGAGTGAAGATTGTGAAGCGAAAGAATTGGAGTTCTCCAAAGTGGGAAGGTCCGTACCAGGTACTACTGCCGACACCCACTGCAGTCAAGATCGCAGAGCGAGCTTCCTGGATTCATTTGATGCACTGTAAACTGGTTAAAAACTTTGAACTGGACAAAAATGTTGTTACTGTTGTACAGCAAGAACAAAATGACCAGGAACAGAGTGAATAGAGACATTGAGCAACCTCAGAAAACTTGTATGATCGTTTTTATTGCAATATTGATCACACTGTTCTTTTTGTTGTGGCCACTCCTTTTTCCTGCCACAAAGGTTGAACTGATTAGACGTAATGAACCAAACATAGACTGGCATCTGAACTTTAACACTTATCAGGCAATTACACGTGTGTACGCTGAGACTTTTAATGTTTCGAACTGCTGGGTCTGTACGGCCATACCAACAGCATACGGGGGTTTATTAATGACTGCTATCCCCCTAGGGGTCAATGAGACCTGGAAAAATCTGTTTTTTGACACAGTTGATATTAAAGCATGATAAGGTAGCACTGTATTTGCCTGTGACACTAAAAGGAATTGTATGTTTCTATAAGAATGGTACCATCCAAGTGGGATGGAGCAAGTGTAATGTTACAGTACAATATAAATGTTATAGGAAACCAAATGATTTGGGTGGATCTTGTAGTACAGATTATGACTCATTTTTGAAATCTATGCATAAGACTCTTGACCATGTGCAACGCAATCCTGTACTTTTTAAACAGTTATCTGTAATAGACAAGAAAATGTTTCATGCAGGGCAGTCATTTTGTAACAAAGTAATAACTAAGGTAGAGGACTGTTATTTTGTGTGTGGTAAAAAAGCATATAAATGGTTACCTGAGAACTGGTCTGGCAGATGTTTTTTGGGGTACCTGGTTCCGGCCATCCGACACACTGCAGTTTTGCATCAAGGGAGTATTCAAAATACTCGAGACGAAACCAAAAAGACTGTTAAGAAACCTGAGAATCCAGTGGGACGAATTGAAGGGGGCTGGAAAAACCATTGTAATGTAGGAGCCATGCTTGCGCACATGGACTTGAGTGATGCTGTTATATCCTGGGCAGGTATATTACCTGCATATGGTCCAGTTAAATCAATATGGGACCTGTGAAAACTGTCCAAACTTCTCAAAGTAATGAGTAATGCGACTTTTTCTGCTCTTGAACTGATAACTGATGAACTGAATGCCATGAGAACTGTAGTGCTCCAAAACTGAATGGCTCTTGACTTCACCCTAGCGGCGAGAGGCGGAACTTGTGCTTTAATCAAAGAAGAATGCTGTGCATTTATTCCTGACCATCAGCATGAGATTAACAATCATCTCGAGGTGATTCAGCAAGTGTCGGCCATGACCAAGCCAGGCCCAAACCCTCTGACAGACTTTTTCCAGAATGCCTTTGGGGGTTGGGCTCCATTTTTATGAACATATTGATTGCTATTGGGGTAGGATTACTCCTAATAGGAGTTTGTATTTGTTGTGGAATCCCCTGCATGAAGAGATTGGTTAAAGAATTCATAGATATATCCGTATCTGAGACTATGTATCAAAGTACTGAATTTGAAGAGCTGCTAGAATGTGAAACACTTTCATAAAAGTTTAAACTGAATGACTTTCTTAACTGCAAATCCTGAATGGAAGAGGTTAGGAAAAGAAGTAAATTGTTTATTCTTTTTTGAAAATAGAATAAAAAAGTATTAACAGGAGGGAAATGTTAGAAAAATATGTATTAATGTGTGTATGCTTAATGCCAAATTAATAATCAAGTATTTTAATACGCTTTTCATTCTATTTTTCATGCATTGTATTTTATACAAATTGAGTTTCATATGAGACTGAAAAAGATGCTTTTTGAAAACTGCAGTATGCTTTCTGAAACTTGCAAGTTGCCCCTAGTGACTGCTGGCACAGCAATATTCTTGTTTATGCCTTGTGAAAATGTACTTGAGAAGAAGGTATTTATCTGCTAGGTCAGAAGCGAATGAATGAACAATGCCTTATGTTATAAATGTAATGATTTCAGACAAACAGCTCTGAACAGAGGAGCGGAACCTCTGCAGCTGTAGTAATTTAGAGATAAAGTAGACAAAGGATTATTAGAGAAATGAACTGCTAGCATTGTGCTTGATTTAGCTGTAGTATCTTGAATGTAACATAACATGTATCTAACTGGGAGTAACCAAGGCCATGTTGTTTTCCTCAGGAAGTTTCACATAAAAATTGATAAATCAGCAGAAATACATGGGAAAGATGGTCAGCAGATGATGATGAAAAAGGTGGTAATCTGTTACATCAGCATGGTAGGACATAACCAGTTTAAGAATGTATAAAAATGAAAGTATTTCCTGTTTCTGGTTAGAGAAACTCTGTATTAGCACGTTTTTGTCTCCTTGCTGCAAGATTAAAGTGCCTTAACCTGAACCTACTGTGTTTTGATCATTTTTAAAGTATATTTTTCCTTTGACAGGTGCCTTCTGTGTGGAGTCTGCATGTCCTCCCTGTGGTCGTGTAGGTTTTCTCTGGGTGCTCCAATTACCTAACACATCCCAAAGACATGCTGTAGATGGAGTGGGTGCTCTAAACTGGCCTTAGGTGTGAGTGTCTCTGTGTGCCTTCTGTGGAAGGCTGGGCATTGGGCTGGCAAATCAGCACTGTAAAACTCCATTGCCAATCGTTCTGCAGACTGTTCTGCTGTGGTGACCCCTAACCGGGATAAGCTTGAAAGGAGATGTTGATGATCCTGAGGAAATGACTGCATGAGGCTATCTAGCTAGTCTTTATCAAATCAGGAAAAAAAAATTAAAAAATAAGCCCAGGGTTTCATAAAGGCTAGCAGGAAGCCTTATGACAGAATGTTTTAAAAATCCCATTCAGAGACTGGTGTACTGCAGGGGTTTTCATCTTACAGGGGGCTTCACCACAGAGATCACTCTTGTGGATAAAGATAAATGCTGCTACAGTAGTCCAACAGAGTGGCTAATATTAATTAATTAATATTAATGAGCTATGTAGTCCCCCACTAGCACTGTTTGGAATCTGTGATGGAGTTCATAAAGGTATGCAGCCTTACCACATTGCAGCTAGGGCTGTAGTTATGTTAGTGGCAATTACTAGAAACTGTTGTTTCATCTGTGCATGTTACTGCATCTGTACATCTTGTGTATTACAATGGTGACACTTCATGAGTGACATGAAGCAACTACATATGCCTTGTTCGGAATATGTGTGTGTATATATATATATATATATATATATATATATATATATATATATATATATATATATATATATATATATATATATATATATATATATATATGTGTGTGTGTGTGTGTGTGTGTGTGTGTGTGTGTATTGTGTATATATCTGTGAATGTATATATATTGCTCTGTGTCAGTACCACAAAAATGTTTTTAACAGTTCAGATTCAAATAGGTTTATTTAGAAGTGAAAATGAAAACTGTTTTTGTCAAAAATATGGAGAATAATAGAAGCAGAATAAGATATCAGATTTTATAGGACAAGATATTCCCACTTTGGGTCCCTTAGTTCTAGAAACATACCAAACTCCAATTTTTCACATTCATTAGTTATAACCTATAGTGGACTTGTGAAAAACTTTAAGGATATCATCATCAGAAATTGGAGTATTTTTAAGACCGATGATTGCATCTATAAAACCCTGGGTACAACTCATTCATTTGTGTTTAAAACAACTAAAAACCTAAAGCAGTTTGAAAGTGAACCTATTACCTATATAAAGCAAACAAATAAAGGCACTAGGTGATGTAGTTCCTGTCACCAGTGTAGTTATATTTTAGAAATCACGGAAGTGGTAATGGGGAACCCTCCAAGTGGAATAACATTGGGTGATGGAATTTGTGCCACAAACATGTGATTAATATATCTATATGCAAAACTTCACTTCCGTGGCTCTGCTCGACAGTGGCACAGGAAAACAATTTTCTTGGGTGGCAAAAGCCAGGGTACCTTTTGACTAGGCTTATATAGACCCTAGGGCCAATAGCCTAGTACGCACAATGTAATATAATGAATGCCTACTCAACAGGTTATGTGCAGCAATTATCACTTGTGTCTCAGCATGCAAACCTTTGCAGTAATGAAAGGAAGGTCATTATCACATTAGCAATCCATGCAGTTACAATATAGCAGTGAGTCATTATCACTTTTCTGGGAAAAGTCTCAGCTGCTGTAACTGTTATTCACATAAGTACAAGTCGTTATCACTTTGATGAATGCACAAGTCAGATTGTGTTTTTTCTCTGCTTGGAGTCATTGCAAGCAACCCCACCCTCGTTCTTCATCAACTGCCTACCCTTCTAAACCCCTGCTGTATATATACATATATATGTTTGTGCATGTGTGTGTATACGGATATATATGTATGTACAAAATGTACTTGCACATATATACATTGGTCACACGTATATATATATATATATATATATATATATATATATATATATAATTTAGGTGATTGTGCGTTTCTCAACACTTTCCTGAAGGGGTCATTTGGGTGAATGTGCAACATGTACTAATGAAAATGTTGGTAGGGGAAATAATTAATTTGTGCACCAGGGAAGTGCTTGTGCATACATGGTCAGATTGCTGAAGATCGTAATACAGATACGGTGTAACACGTATAGGTTATCTATAGCTCAGGTTTCAGTAATGGTTGTTATAATTTTTTGTTTCTGTATTCAGCTTTCAAGAATAATTTATTATCTGTTACCAATAGGCACATACTGCATTGAGGAAAACTCATGGGTCTTATTGTAACCAGAGTGATGATCAGATTCGATAACTGGAATTATTACTTTTCTGACTAATTCTTACATGGATGAACCGGATAGGTTTGCCATTTCTGCTTGTATTACTGTTCTTCAGCTTATACTCAGTAGTTGGGCATGTTTCCATGCTTTGTCAGTCATGGGTGGAAATTAGGTGGTAGGAGAAAGGGCTCAGTAACATTCAAGCGTTATACTATTTTGACTGAATTATAATGATATAGTATTTCTACTGAATGATAATGAATACCTCTGCACTACACACTAACATGTATTAGAGCATGCTAATGCAAAACCTGTGTGTGTGTGTGTGTGTGTGTGTGTGTGTGTGTGTGTGTGTGTGTGTGTGTGGTAGTAGGTATGTACCTCTGCAGCGTCATCGCCACTTATATACCTAATACAAAGAATAGTGCCCCTGGGGCTAGGATGGAAGATTTGCATGGGCTAACCAGGTGGTAATGCATATGATATACATATATATGTAGTCTTCTGTCAAACATCAGTAGTAATCTGTTTGCATTTTCTTTCCTGTGCAGGTTTGTCCACCTTCTGACACTGACATGGCTTCACAACCAGGAGAACGACATGTGAGAGTGTGGGTATGTGGCCATTCCTACATTCACTGGGCTGCTAGCCATGCCTCCGAAACTGAAAACCAGTACAACTTGAGCTTCCCCACATCCAATGTGAAGGTATACTGGATTGCTAGAAGAGGTATGCGTTGGAGCAGAGTACTGCAGTTGTTGGAAGAGAAGTGTTCCCTCTATCCTGAGCCCGACATCCTTGTGCTTTATATTGGAGGGAATGATGTCATCAGTCAACCACTCGGAAGGCTACGGTTTCAAATCACAGCAGTTTTTGAACACCTGTAGTCGTGGTGGCCACGTTGTCATTTTGTGTGGTCTGACATAATTCCTCAACATATATGGAAAACAGCAAACAGTCAACAGGCAGCACACAAGGCCAGACGATTACAGACGATTACAGAATGGGTTCATGCATGGCTTGATGTACAGGGTCGGTGGATCTACAATCTGTCATGACAGCATCAATGCAGAAGATGTTCACCTGTTCAGAAGGGATGGCATTCACCTAACTGAGGAGGGCATTGCACTGTTCTTGACTGACCTCCACATTGGCGTGAGGAGAGCTATGCAGGGTTGGTAATATGCAGCCTGTGAGAAGAATGGAAAACACCCATGACCAAGTAGGGACCAGTACGGTAAGTAAAACTCTATTATGAAATGTGTTGTGTAAAATATATTTTTCTGAGTTTGGCAAATAACTGTGGTAAGGAGCTGGTGAGGATGCTGAGAAAGAACAACTGTTTTAGGAGAGTGCTACCACGTGCAGTCTAATATGTCAATGACCATCCTGCAATACTTCTGTTTCTAATATGTCAATGACCATCCTGCAATACTTCTGTTTCTAATATGTCAGTGACCATCCTGCAATACTTCTGTTTTTAGTCTGCTTTTATCAGGCATGTGTATAGTTTAGATGGCAGGAAGGGCTTAGTAATATTCATATTCATATTTTGGTAAATAACTTTGCAATGGAGCATGTCAGTGTGCCAAGTAATACCTCATTTTGAAGACAGTTTTGATAGTTCTAACATGGTAAAAGAATTGTGCCTGTATGTTGCACACATGTGCAGATACTGAAGTTTGTTTCGGACTTAGGTTATGGAAATTATGATTTTTTTCATATTTTGGTAAATAACTTTGCAAGGGAGCATCTGAATGTGCTAAGTAATACCTCATTTTGAAAACAGTATTGATAGGTCTAACATGGGAAAAGAATTGTGCCTGTATGTTGTACTCATTTGCAGGTATCAAAGTTTGTTTCGGACATGGGTTATGAAAATTATGATTTTTTTTCATATTTTGGTAAATAACTTTACAAGGGAGCATCTGAATGTACCAAGTAATACCTCATTTTGAAGACAGTATTGCTGGTTCCAACATGGTAAAAGAAATGTGCCTGTATGTTGAACACATGTGCAAATATCAAAGTTTGTTTGGAATTAGGTTATGGAAATGATGATTTTTTTCATATTTTGGTAAATAACTTTGCAAGGGAGCATGTCAGTGTGCCAAGTAATACCTCATTTTGAAGACAGTGTTAGTCCTTACAACATGGTAAAAGAACTGTGTCTGTGCTCTCTACACATGTAGAGATATCACAGTTTGTTTAGTCTTGTACGATTTTGAAAATTATACATTTACAATACTTTTCATTATTATGCCCATATCTTTGCAAGGGAGCATGGTGATCACACAAATGATGCATCGTTTTGAAGCTGACATTCAGATGCACAACTTCTACACTGATATGTAGGCTCTGTCTGTTACAGGTGATGAGATATTATGCTTTGTTTATTTATCAATTATGAAAAATAATATATTAATCATATTTCTGTGAATATCTCAAGAAAGGAACATCATACAGTAATTGTTAAGGTATCATTTTAAAGCCGACATTAATACTAACAAATTACATTCACATTGTATGGGTCTGCATGGTACATTGACCAAGATATTATGCTTTGTTTTTCCAAAAAGGTAAAAAATATGCACAATATCAGCATTCCTTGCCAAATATTTAATAATGACTTTGATATACACTATCAACATTTACACTGTTGGAAAGGTCAGTGTCTGCTGAACAACTTTCGCTTTTACATTTTTAGTCTAGCTCTTATAGTTAAAGAGTTATGAACATTTGTTTTCTGTATGGTATTACAAATGGATTTTCTGAAAATGAGCTCAGGCTGCACTGTTGTTCCTATGGTGGAATTAAGCAGGCAGCTTTTCCTGAGCTGCTCCGGAGTGAATGAGTTAATTCTTGTACAGGATATAATCCCTTAAAGGCCGGTTCCTTTAAGCATTTACCGTCTGCTACATCTAGATTACTTGCAGTATGCCGCAGTTCCTTTATCTGCTCTTTTAGTTTCTTTTGATTGTCCTTAAGACTACTGACGACCGAGTCCTTTTCCCTTTCTTTAGCCTCACACATCCAGTCATTAAAAGCTGCCCAGCACAACCCTGGTATTCTTCCTTTCTTTTTTAATTTATTTTGTAAATTAGTCAACATGTCTTTATTAAAACTACCATTTTCGGGAAAAGCAAGGTCACCGTCATTTTTAGTAAGGGCGATCCACTGATTTAAAAACATGCAACTGTCCCGGGACACACGATAAAACATGTAACCAGCTGGTGTACCTCTTTCTGGCTCCGTTATTTTTCCCGCACTCGCTCCCATTTTCACTCGATAAGCTATACTTGTGTAATACAGGTTTAGCTAAGGCGTTATATAAAAGTCTTGTTACCCCACTATCATTCCTCCTTTCATAAGTATGTCGCCAGTATTTCCATATTAACCCACACTCATACTGCACATTTAATAGCAGAAGAGAAATGCATGCCACTTACCTCAAAACAACTGAATGAGAGAAATCATATCTTTTTCTGCATAAAAAAAAAAAATGTTCAAATCTTTAAGGCAGGCAAATACAGAGAGGTGAAAGAAACACTGCAGAAACAGAAAAGTCTGTTATGGGCCCTTTCATTAGCAGTATTTTATCCACTTCTTGACTGCTGCAGCTTGTTCTCAATTCAGATCTGAGTAAATGGCACAAATTATTACATTACACAATACTTTGAAAATGAAGACAAATAGTTCTTTCCTCTCTTTCAGTGGTTTTTATTATCTACCGTACACACGTGTGGAAGCCTCATGGAAAGTACCAGGGAGACTCCCAGAACAAAGGAATAAACAAGCTTATATACTGGTGATATTGCTGACAGTACAAAAATAAAAAAGGAACCAATTAGGTCATTATACAGGGCAATTAACCAATCAAAGGTTTACCCGTAAACATAAGGCAATTCACATCATCATATCTCTGGGCAAAGAAAGAAAATCGGATGCACTTCCATAAAAGGCACATTTCCTGCTTTCAGACAGACTCTTGTTTTTCAGTATTTTCTCATTGCTCAGAGTTCATTCAAAGTTCACAGTACACAGTACATTTTAATACATACAAACTGTCACATACTCAATTCCCTCAAACACATGCTTTGGCTGTTCATATTCTACAGGAAGGAGTTGGATGAGGCACCATGTACTTATGCAGTTATATGCAGTGAGGCGTGGAGACAAACATGTGGGTCTGGTAGCCTGGGGGAGACCTAGACAGACTGATTACTTGCAGCCAGGACTGGTGAGGTGGTTACTTCAGGGAGTGAGCTACGCTGTAGCAGTGAGATTGAAGGTGAGTCACAGCTGCTTGTGGGTACTGATGTTCCCTTGGACAGGGTAACTGCAAAGGTAGAGGTGAGTAGTACTACCCAGGCTAACAGTGAGGCACCACTGTCAGAGGATGCCAGACTTCCAGTGGAAGGGGAGCTGGGAAGGGTTACAAGGAGAGAGTTGAGACAAGCTCAGCTCTCAGACCCTATATTGCAAGGCCTGAGACAGGTAGCTAGGGAGGCACATGATTCTCAAGGAAAGGAGGAATCTGGATACTGGGACAAAGGGTTGCTATACAGAGAGTGGACCCCTGAGGGAGGGCTGGAAGGTGAGAGAGTACTGCAGTTGGTAGTGCCTAGAGCCTACCATCTGGCACTTCTAGCCATAGCTCATGATATTCCCTTGCAGGTCATATGGGCATAAAACGTATAAAGAGGTGTATTATGCAGAACTTCTATTGGCCTGGAATTTCCAGAGATGTAACAGGGTACTGCAGGACCTGTGAGCAGTGCCAAAAGGTAGGCAAGGCAGGAGACAAGGTGAGAGCTCCTTTGATGCATTTGCCTGTGACTGAGGCACCATTTCAGTGGGTAGGTATGGATCTTGTGGGTCCTCTGAGTACCCTAAGTTCCACAGGGAAAAAGTATATCCTAGTGGTAGTGGATTATGCTACACGAATCCCTGAGGCAGTAGATTTCTCCTCCATTGAGGCAGAGAAGGTGTCAGATGCTTTGTTAGAGATTTTCAGCAGGGTAGGTTTCCCAAAAGAAATACTGACTGACCGAGGTGCCAATTTAATGTCAGACCTGCTGGCTTGTCTGTGGAAGTCCTGTGGGGTGAAGCACATGAAAACCACCCCCTACCATCCCCAGACTAATGGTCTTGTTGAGAGGTTAAACTCTACAATCAAGTCCATGCCATGGGCATTTTCAGATCAGTTTAAGAGGGAGTGGGACAAATATTTGCCCCATCTGTTGTTTGCTTACAGAGATGTTCCACAGGAATCCACAGGTTTTTCACCCTTTGAGTTGCTATATGGCATAGGGTGAGGGGACCTCTAGATTTAATTTGAGATGAGTGGTTAAGTGAGTGTGAGTCTCACAAGGAGTCTGTTGTGGCATACATCCTAAACATCAGGACAAGGCTCAGGGAACTCATGGGCTTGGCCCAGGAGAATCTGGCAGAAGCCCAACAACAGAAAAAGGTGTGGTATGACAGGAATGCTTGAGCTAGAGAGTATGCTGTGGGGCAGGAGGTAATGGTTCACATTCCTGTCAGACACAATATGCTGCAAGCAGCTTGGAAGGGACCCTACAAGGTGG
The DNA here is from genome assembly GCF_019279795.1 of Protopterus annectens. Taxonomy (NCBI): domain Eukaryota; kingdom Metazoa; phylum Chordata; order Ceratodontiformes; family Protopteridae; genus Protopterus; species Protopterus annectens. Next base: position 784,101,024 of record NC_056749.1, read on the forward strand.
TAAGAAAGGTAAGTGATGTTAAGGACATGGTGGAAGTGCTAGGCAGACGGCAGGGGCACAAATTGTACCATGTTAACATGATGAAACCTTACCATGATAGGGAGACCCTTGTGCTGAGCATTTGCAGTGGATTGCAGGAGGAGTCTGAGGGAAATGTGGGGACTGATCTCCTCAGTGAGGCTCGGGCTGACACCTTGGTGGAAGGGCTAGCAATGTCCCAGCAGCTATCTCCTACTCAGGTTTGAGAAATCCGAGCAGTGTTGCAGGAATGTGGGGACATGTTCACAGGGAAACCAGGGTGCACCCACCTGGTGCAGCACCAGGTGGATACAGAACCCTAAAGGCCTATTAGGCAGGCCTCTTATAGGGTACCTGAGAGTGTCAGACAGACTCTGAGGGAAGAGATACAGGAGATGTTGGAACTAGGGGGGATTCAAGAGACCAACAGTTCCTGGGCTTCCCCAGTGGTCTTGGTGCCAAAGAAGGATGGCAGCATTAGGTTCTATGTGGATTACAGGGAATTAAATAGTCACACAGAGTTGGATGCTTACCCCATGCCTAGGACAGATGAGGCCCTAGAGCAGTTGGGTGGGGCTAAGTATCTTACAACTATTGATCTACCAAGGTTTACTGGCAGGTGCCCTTGACTCCCAGTGCTAGAAAGAAGTCAGCCTTTGTGACTCCTTTTGGCTTGTACGAGTTCACAAAGATGCCCTTTGGGATGAAGAATGCCACAGCAACTTTCTAGAGGCTGGTGAATAATATCCTAGCAGGAGCAGGAGGGTTTGCCTTTGCTTACCTAGATGATATTGCCATCTACAGACACTCCTGGCCAGAGCACCTTCAACATGTCAGGGAGGTGTTGGGCAGACTACAGAGGGCTGGGTTGACCATTAAGCTGAGCAAATGTCAGGTGGGTATGGCAGAGGTCTCCTACCTAGGACATAGAGTGGGGAGTGGTAAGATAAAGTCAGAAACTTCCAAAGTGGAAACTATTCAGGCATGGCCTGCACCTGTTACTAAAAAGCAGGTGAGGGCATTCTTAGGGACAGCAGGGTACTACAGAAATTTTGTCTCCAGTTATAGTATGATAGCTGCTCCCCTCATAGACCTAACAAGGAAGAACAGACCAGATAAGGTAGTGTGGACCCCAGCATGTGAGCAAGCATTCCAGAAGCTTAAAGAAGCTTTGGGAAGACCCCCTGTGTTAGCCAGTCCAGATTACAGTAAAGAATTGGTTGTGCAAGTGGATGCTTCAAACCATGGGGTGGGGGCTGTACTTAGCCAGATTTCTTCAGAGGGGGAAGAGCACCCAGTGGTTTATCTCAGTCATACACTCCAACCCAGGGAGGAATGCTATGCAGCAGTAGAAATGTAATGTCTAGCCATAATGTGGGCACTGGAAAAACTTCAGTCTTATCTGTATGGAAGGAAATTCACTGTAATGACATATCACAACCCCCTAATAAGGTTAAACAGAGCCAGCCAGCAAAATGCCAAGTTGCTAAGATGGAGCCTGGGATTGCAAGCATATGACATGTCAGTGCAGCACCGCTGTGGGATTAGCAATGCCAGTGCAGATGAGCTCTCAAGACAGGGAATAGGGTGAGGTACCATCAGATAGACCTAACCCTCTCAAGTGGTGTTTCTCAAGGGTTACTTGAAAAACTAGCTTGAGTTCTCCAGGAGGGGGAGAGATGTGAAGATTGGGGAAAGATGGGCGAAGGCTGCCAGCCTAGTCAAATAGAATTTGATACATAATTCTATCATTTGTAAATATAAATGTAAAATACAGGCTTGTGTTCTTAAATGAAAGAAAACACAGTAAAATGTGAACTTCAAGATTGTAGCAACATTACCATCTGCTGTAAGGAAAACTAAGCCAAGCATTTAATCTGTTCTTTTGAAGTTAAAATTATGTCTTGTATACCCTTTTGATCTAAATAGTGGTGTCAAAGAGGCTAACTGAACACATTTTTTCTATTGTATTAACTTAAGGAATAATTACTAGAGTGTACATATGAAATGTCTTTTATTGTTGTAGTTTCCTGAGCAGGTGTTAGATTGTTTAATAATCTAGCCTTTTGGCCTGAGAACTCAAGACTAAGTGTCAAAATGATGTAATGTGTATACTGGGAAAACTTAAGTGTCAAAATGATGTAATCTGGGAGGGCTCAGCAGAAATGTGTTAGTGATTTTAAAAACTATTGTTGAGAGAGAGACTGTAAGTATTTTGACTTGATATCCAACCTCAGCACTGCCTTATGCTCTCTTTATGTATGTAACATCTTAGAAGTATGTTTTCTTGTAGTAATAGCTAGGAACTTAGAAGAAAGTTAGACTAAGTGTGTTTCTGTTATATCAGAACTTTCCTACTGTATTGTTTTAAGTTTCTGTGTGATCTCTGAACTCTTAGATATCACTGTGGTGTAGTAGTATTGTCTTGTGTTTTTAATTATTGATTATTAAATATTTGAAAAAACTTTTACCTGTGGCTGGTTTGTGTATAGATAAGTAAGCTCTAGAGTGCATTGCATATTTATAGAGTTTATTATACAAGGCCACTCTAATAAGCCTTAGACTGATTAGTCACATTACCGATTGGATAATAATATTGCACAGTAATAACTGGACACCCTTTTAAGGGCCTTTGCATAGCTGATAAGTATTAGCTGGTGGTGGCAGTAATTACTACCGTATAGTCTGGGTAAAGGAGCACAGCTGGAGAATCTGTGTCAGCCTTTCCCAGGAGTGTCTGTGAAGTTGTATAAATGCTTATCTCAAAGTGTGTGTGAAGTTTTAGCTACCTGGGCAGGGACACGAAGCACTGATGGGACAGAAAGGATACTGGAGGTTAGCTTGCCAGCTAGTCTGAGATCTGGACCCTATATCTGTGCCAGGGGGGAGTTTTATTTGGTTTCTGGGGAGCAAGGGAGCAACCAGCCCCAGACTGACTGTGATCTCTGTGTGCACTTAAGGGAAATTGTACTTTACTGTGTGTATGTGTTATCCTTTCCTCTTATATGAGACACCCTCCCTGGTGTTAGTGGTAAAGATTGAGGCTCCTTGATTGCTGGGCCAGGGCATGGCCATCACAGATAGTAATTTTTAAACTGGTAGAATAAAAAGAAAGTGAAGTACCCCTGCACCTGGAACTTAACCTCCTTTAGTATACTGCTCTTAATTGTCCACTATGGCCTCAGAAGCTATGAAAAAAGAAATAGAGAGAAAGTAGTACAAGGCAGTCCAAACTGTCAGGGTTACAATACAGATGGAAAAAAAAAATTATATATATATATATATATATATATATATATATATATATATATATATATTTATATATATATTATACTTGCAATACATAGGGTGGCACAGTGGTACAGCGGTTTGCTTTATTGCCTCACAACAAGAGGTTCTGTGGTTTTATTCTTGGCTGGGGTGCCTTCTTTGCAGAGTCTGCAAGTCCTCCCTGTGTTCGTGTTGGTTTCCTCCAGGTGCTCCGGTTTCCTCTCACATTTCAAAGACATGCTTCAGGTGGATTGGACATTCTAAATTGGCCCTAGGTGTGAGTGTATATATGTTTGTGCCTTCTGTGGAAGGTTGGGTGCTGGGCTGTCAACTTGACACTGTAAAATTCTACTGCCAGTTGTTCTGTGGACCTATGATCCACTGTGGTGACACCTACTGGAAGCAGCCAAAAGATGAAGATTATACTTACAATACATCTCTGGAAAAATCCTACTGACCTCTTCTTCACATTGGTAAAGAAGGTATGGATGGAACCTCCTCATGTCACTGTAGTGGTGCCTCCGTTGTTTGCCAGTCTGTGGTACATCATTAGCCTTTGTTACAGCTGAGGCAAGATAGTGACAAGAGTCTACCGTATTCTGGGTCCACTGATGGGATTCTTTCATCAAACACTCCTGCTGGTAACTACATAACAATTAGAGAAAGATTTTAGCCTCTTGCATGCCCACCAGGGTGCCCTGCAAGCAGTGTTGTGCTAGTTACTTATAAAAGTAATACATTACTTTTACTAGTTACTTTTCAGTGAAAGTAATATATTACTATTACTTATTACTTTTCTAAAAAAGTAATATATTAATATAACTAGTTACTAAGTAAAGTAATGTGTTACTTTTATGTAAGTATAGTTTATCAATTATAATATTGGCATTTACTCACACAAGTAAGCACATACATATAAGCGTATTATTAAATTTGTATACACAATGTTACAATGATAATGAATAGCATTTAACAACTGAAAAACTCCAGCAGATGAGCTTTTGTAGCTGGGCAGCATGGTTGTGCAGCAATTAGCATTGTCACCTCACAGCAAGAGGTTTTCCATTTGATCCTTGGCTGGGGTGTTTTCTGTGTGGAGTCTGCATGTTCTCCCTGCGTTTGCATGAGTCCACTCTGGGTGCTCCAGTTTTCTCCCACATTCTCAAGACATGCTGCAGGTGGATTGGACATTCTAAACTGGACCTAGTTGTGGTTGTGTGCATGTGTGTGCCTTTTCTGAGGAAGGCTCGGTGCCGGGCTGGCAACTCAACACCATAAAACTCTACTGCCACTTGTCCTGTGGACCAATGATTCACTGTGGTGACCCTAATATGAGTAGCTGAAAGGTGAAGAAGACTAGTCTTTATAGCTAGAGAGTCACAGATAATAATTAAACCAAACCATACACAGTCAGCAGCACAAGACCTATAAAAACCTATCACATTTTGTCTATTTTTAATAACTAAAAACCAAAACGTGAAAATAATTTTAAATAAAACATAACAAAAAAATTGTCAAGATAAAAGTTAGTTGATTATAGATTCACCCATAGAGTCCTGCTTGGTGCAGTGGGTTGAGGCGTTGGGTGCTAAACTGATGAGTTGTGAGTTTGATTCCAAATGACTGGGGTACGGAGAACCAATTCTGTTTATTATATGGCGAGGTAAGGATATGATCTCTAGCAGACTAGAATTAATCCAGTGTTAGGGGATGTTTTAGCGGGTGAGAGTCCCCCAGTACCAGGGCAGGGCTGGAGTCTGGTCATCATCACTTTCACCACCTTGCAGTGCTAAAAAAATGAAATAAATGTTGCTTCAGACTAATTCTAATAATTTGTTATGAATGCTATGTTCTATGAGTTGTGCCAACATTATGTTGTAATTATTTTAGCCAAATTGCCCCTTCAAAGTCTTTATTACCTCCTAACATCTTATTACTATCTATACTATTCAGGGCCCCTGGAAGTTTTCCATCACTCTTTAGGGGGCGATATTGCCCATGTTGAGAATCACTAGTTTAAGCAAAAGTAACTCAAAAGTAATGTACATTTAAGTAACTAGTTATTAAACAAAATAATATATTACTATTACTTAATAAATATTTTGAAAAAGTAACTAATTATATTACCAGTTACTAGAAATTGCAATATATTACAGTAATGTATTGCATATTGTAATATAGTACTCCCATAACTGTCTTCAAGTATCAGCGTCTTCAGAAGGAATAGTCATTCTACAGATCCCCAAGCAGAGAATCATGGCTGACATCTCATGGTTATGCTACATTTCCCATTGCAAAATTTGTTGTGCAACATCAAATAGCTCAGTAGTGGGATCACTTGCAGTCAGATAATACATCACACCAGTTTTTCCATATTGCACAATGGAATAGAGGTGTGAAACATGGTGACTACAGTGGAGCTGCACGTCATATACAATTACAGTGATGTTACTTCTGCTCTAGAGCTGCATCAGTCTTCACAGGCTGAGATTACAAGTTGCACAGAAACTGCATGCACTTTTCATATGGCTGAACAGGCACGGTGCACCTTACAGGTTTGTAGGTGGGTCTATATCACATCATCGAACATACTATTTAGCAAACGCTTATTAGTCGAACACTAATAAGTGAAAACAGTAAATAGCAAATGTTCATGTAAGCGAAATGTTTCACTGGGTTAAAAACCACTTGGAGAACCCAGCAAAACACAGAAAAACGACACCAAACAAAACCCATCTTAGTGGGGGCTATGCTCCCCACACCCCCAGTGTGGGGGACTGCACCACCCACACCCCTCTCAAATAAATATACCAACTCTGAGATCACACTACAGTGGGGAAGAGGGCAAATCACTGATGATGGCTGACCCATTGTTTTCCCAGAAAACGTTTCGCTAAAATGAACGTTGGCTATTTAGTGTTTTTGCTTATTAGTGTGTGACTAAAAAGCGTTCACTAAATAATACATTTGATGATATGATACATACCCAATTGTAGGCATGTGTTATAATGTCATATATATCTTTCCGTGAAAGTTTGCTAATTGGTGTGACATGCTGATTGACTGATTCAGATGCATTCATGAGATGAGTCCTCATTTGCATGATCATCATGCCTCGAGGACCAGATCTGAGGGATAGAAGTATGAACTGCTACATACAGCCTTATAGCTCTGTGGAGACAATTATAATTATAGAGCTGCAGTAGTAAGCAAGCTACAGGTGATTTCTGGAAAGTAGACAGTGGAATGCTGATATAAACTTGCTGAATGTAAATACACTACTTTTTGCACATACAGCCACATTAATCTCATCTTTCCAAATACATGATAGAGGGATATGTCAGTAGCTGTGAAAGAGACATAACAGAGAATGACAAACTACTGTGCACAAGGGATATTAAGGATAATGGAAGACACAACCAGAAGAATTAGTTCAGTGCAGCTCTTAATGGCAGCAGTCCAGCCTTGATATGAGATTGTGCGGCAAACAGTTTTAAAGGTGTAGAAGATATGCATGCACCAAGTATGGGTGGATTTAATGGAGGAACACTCTATCAGTACTTTCACCTGTCAGCCAGTGTGTGGCATTTTTTTCAGTGGGGTGGAGTGTTGTTTTCAGTAGGGCTTCCAGGCCTGAGAATGATGGAAGGGTAGAACTAACACTCTCAGTGAAGCATAAAGACTGCTGGTTTAGTTTAGTGGTATGTTGCTCTGACTATAGTGCACAGTGTTCTGGGTTCAAGACTTGGCAGTGAAATGCATGGTGGTAACAATGTTTTCCCAGAGCTGTTGGACATGCTCCACTTAAAGAAATCCCAATCCCTCCAAGCTACACGCTCTGGGGACCTAAACTTTATCACCAAAATAAACAGAACATGCTGGAGGGATAGATTCCTGTCCCAGAGACTTCCCATACTCTGGAACAGACTACCTATCTATGTCAAACAGAGCTTCTCATTAGCACTCTTCAAGAAAAAATTGAAACAATATAAATACAAGATAAGCAGGACATTTTATAATTAAAGGAAACAACCCTAAAGAAAGCAAGGTAACATATCTTTCTCTATTACAGTGTAAATACTTACAGTCATGATTTTTCTAACTCTAAATGATGTTTAGATAGTTCATTTATAAATTACCTGCCTTTTACTGTTAGTATAGAATATGATGTATTTACACTGATATATTAATGTGGTGTGTTTAAATGAGCATGATTCCTTTTTATATTATTTACACTAAGCTGCATGAACTATCTAAACTGATGTATTTAATACACATAATAATATATAAAAACTAATAGTAATAACTGTCAAAAAATGCCTTGAAAAGTAATTATCTATTCTTTGATGCTAAAAGTGCCTTTTTGACTAACAAACAACTGTTTGGCTTGTATATCTGCCCTTAATGTTAAGAAAACTAATAGAAGTTTAATGAGCTGGTGTTCAGTTTAAAAAAGCCCTAAAAAATTCACTTACTTTGTTTTTGTCTTCCCGCCATGGTCATGAGCTGGGAACTCTTATTTTACCACCCCTGAATGAAGGTTCTTCAGTTAGAATCCATTACAGTGTGTTAAACCTTCTAACAGCACAAAATGAAAGTAAACAGTCATGAGTGATGTCAGCACTAAAACAAGACAGTATGGGTGTGGTGTCAGCTCCTAAGCTACTTAAAGTAACCAGCACACTACTTATGAGATGGCAAAGTGCTTTTACAGTTTTAACAAATATTAAAAGTACACTGAAGTACCTAATGAATTTAGAAGGTATCAACACATACATGATGTTTTATTATATTGTAATATTTGTTATTCATTTTGAATTGTACACATAAACAGCACACAAAGTTTAAAAAGAAGTATATCACTTGGAAGAAACTATATGAATAGTTAACACATACAGACTTTACTATAATCTTTCCTGATAAGATCGCCCACGTAAATTACTATAATTTAACTTAATTTTATAAAAATTTAATATATTTAAGTCCTTGACTGGAACTATATAACATATTTGTAAACACACTGCAGCTAGTGTACTCAACCTTCAGGATAGTAAGTCAATTAAGGTTCATGAATGTAGCTATGTATTATTAGGCATTTTAAGGGTAAAAAGAAGTTGCTGTTTAATTATCAAGATACTCTGTAAATATTAAATTGTTCAAGTAGCACAATCATTAAGCAGTAATGAGCAAGAAAAAATCTCAGTCTTGCTTATGATATTGTTATATATATATATATATATATATATATATATATATATAGGAAAGAACTGCTGAATTATAAGTATGCTTTTATTAAAGGCAAGTTATATTAATATTGAACATCCTCACTGAAAATGAATGGTTGTGTAGAGACACAGTAACTTCCATTATATAACCAAGGCTAAAGAGATTGTCTTGTATGTCTAAATTGATCAGCCTTGAACCTTAGATTGCAAATAGACATGCAACATACTTTTACTTATAATACTGAATATATATTATATAACATCACAAACGCTAAAGCCATTGTCAGCTGCATCTCATATCAATCAGCATTAAAATATGATTTGAATAGCATAGGCATTTACTAACATATTGCTGTTGGTACCTGATATGCATATAAGTAACAGGTCTAATTTCTGTCTATGAAAGTAAATACCAGGCTGTGTGCATTTGTTAATTATGAAACAAGAGCGTGCTATCTATTCTTTTTAATATCCTATAGGTATGTACTTGTTAGAGACATACACATGCTGCAAAGCTGCTAGTTATTGCATATTCATTAGTATATTTCTGACTGCAGTGTTATAAATATATGGTGTGGACCACTTGAGTTGAGAATATGTCTCTATATTGGGCATGTTCTCTGTTTGAATGTTGTATATTATCTATAATAAGATATGGATACCCTCACTAAATTCAAAGAAGCCACAATAGAAACAAATATTTATTAAAAATGGAGAATAGAAGGATGAAGAGAAAAATGAAGGAAAATGGTTGATGGTCATATAAGGTTATCTTTTCCTGTGTATGTAGAAGAGTTGACAGTAATAAGTACCAAACAATTGTGTTATAGCATATTTAAAGTCTACTTTGCTTCTCATATTTTCCAACCTTACAGTTATAAGGCTGCAGATAAATCCTGTAATATCATAAGGAGTATGAGTTGCTATTTGACATATGACATATGTGGTACACTAGTGATGAAATATGCCAGTGGCACTAATAAATATATAGGAATTGCTAAGAAATATAGTCTTAAACTATATAATACAAATGCCAAAAACAAATTAGTAGCATTCATACCACTAAAATATGACTTTTTGAATTAAAAGAAAACTATAAGATTACTGATAAATGACAATCCAAAGGTAACGTTATATTCATTGTTACGGATACTTTCTGATTTAATCAACTTGTGGCATGGTTAACTGATGCATATAATGCTTAACATTTTTTTTTTTATGTATGTATGCATATATGTGTGTATGTATGTATGTGTGTATATATATATGTGTGTGTATGTGTATGTATGTATATGTGTATATATATATATATATGTATATATATGTATATATATATATATATATATATATATATATATATATATATATATATATGTATATAGGTAGACCATTACAATAAATTTGATACCTATGAATGCCACTCACACTATAAGGGAGATAGACAGCAAGCATATTATTTTTAAGATGCGCATAACCGTTATTGCTACACAAAAGATATATTAAAATAAAAGATTTTCCTTTACAATTTAAACAAAACCAAATAGTTAAGTATTAAATCTATGTATAGTTGTGTTGCCTTAGTGTTTTATAAAATATTAAAAATAGATAAAGACTGTATTTAAGTAATCTGTAAAGACAGATACGTGTATACTTAAAAGATATATAAGATAGTTTTCATTATAAAACTACCATATGGCGGGACCGGGGGAGGATGCTGAAATGCAGACTTAGAGAGATCGCTTGAATGATTAGATCATTCAAGGATGAGATGTTTTTTCTCATGGAGGGGTTTGGTGGTTGTTTATCTTATATTGTTCTCAGTTATGATCTTGTAATTTACTTTTATTGGGTGTCTATAATCTATTGTAATACTGTTGGAAGAAGAAAGAACAAGTCATTCTCTTCATGTACACACATCTACACATTGTTACGAGTATATGAATATGGATAAAAGCAAAGCTAATATAAATCCAATTGCAAAATGTATATCTCTTAATGTAAATGGTTTAAATAATAGCTGCAAAAGGGGAAGTCTTTATAGATATTTAAAGCTATGTGAAGCATAACTAGTATTTTTACAGGAAACACACCTTACACAGGAAGACATAAATAAAATAAACAATAAAAATTATACAATACTAGTAAGTTCCACCTATAATCAGAAGCGAAGGGGGGTAGCAATTTTGTGGAAAAACACTACTTTAATGCCTAAAATCATAAACACATTCCATGACAACTCAGGAATGTTTTGTCTCGTGACAATATCTATCAATGAAATGATATATACATTAGTGAATATTTATTGGATACCAGGACTAAGTGTTAGAGTGGCCAAACAACACTTAGAAGACATTGTACAATATACCAAAGGCAATTTAATCATAGCTGGAGATTTCAATTGCATTATAAAAGAAACTGACACAAATACTAAAACTACATGTAAGAGATCACCTTTAACAAAGTTGTTATCTGAGTTTGTTGAAACTTTTAATATAGTTGACATAAATGAGTATGCTATCCCAGATTCACTATTCTTTACACATTTTTCCCATAGACATAATACATACTCTAGAATAGATAGAGTGTACATAACAAAGGATTTAACCTCTAAATTAAATAAAGTCAAGACAATTTCATGTCCATTTTCGGACCATAACACCATAATGTTTGAGATAGACTTGTGTTTCAAGAGAAGGATATCAGTAACGAGAATACCATCTTACATAACAAATCTCAAAGATTTTAAGGAATTTTATATTAAAGAGACACAAACATTCCTAGATATCAGTCTTACAAAAGATGTATCTGAAATATATATATGGGATGCATTGAAAGCATACCTATATGGAAGAGCGGTGAGATGGTATAAAAATAAACAAAAACAGTGGAATAAGGAATTAATGGAATTACAGTCAAAAGTAGATAATTTAAAGCTTGATATTCAAAATGGAAACACCAACTTAATAAAAGAACTAGAAGATACTAATAAAAAATACTCAGGGACGCTACACCACAAAACAATGATCAACTTAGAAAAAATTAAACTATGTTACTATTCAATGAACCCTAAAAATCAATGAAGAATAGCAAATAGGACTAGAAAGATTATTAAAACAAATCAAATCAAGGAAATACATAATACAGAAACCAAAACGAAAGTATCTGATTTAGAAGGAATACTAGAAGCTTTTAGGCTATTTTTTCATAAACTTAATAATCAAAATGAGAAAACAGAAACACATTCCGCATTGAAAGCTTTTCTCAAAAACAATGTTAAAGTTAGGTTATCAGAGGAGGAGGTACAACTAATAGATAAACAAATAACAATGACAGAACTTAAAGCTGAAGTAAATAAGCTAAAATTAAACAAAGCTCCAGGTATAGATAATATCACCCCAGAAATGTTTAAATTACTATCAAATGAGGCTTTGCTGTTGTTATTGAATGTCTTTACATCAGTTAAAAATGGTAAAGACATTCCTCCTTCTTGGAAGTACACATTAATATTACCAATTCTGAAACAAAATAAAGATCCAGGTGAATGTTCATCATACAGACCCATTTCATTTTTTAATATAGATTATAAAATTTTTATGGCAATACATGCTGCTCGAATAAAACAATTACTACCACTTTTGATAGAGGAGGATCAAACAGGTTTTATAAAAGATAGGAACACTTATGACAACATTAAAAGAATTATTTCCTTAATTGATTATATAAATGTCACAAAAAACAAAATGAATGTTATTAGCTTAGACATAAATAGTGCATTTGATTCAGTGAACTGGGATTATCTGTGGTTAGTTTTAGAAGAATATGGCTTCTCAAACAACTTCACTTTGTTAATAAAATCATTATATGAAAAATCATTGGCTTATATAAAACTGGGATCTTGTCTGTCTAAATCTATTAAAATAACTAAGGGCACAAAACAAGGCTGCCCTCTTTCTCCATTATTGTTTGCGCTAGTCATTGAACCCTTAGCAAATAATATACGTATGGATAAAAATATTGAAGGAATACAACTAGACAACAGCCTAGAGCTTAAAATTCAACTTTTTGCTGATGATATTTTAATTACCTTAAAAAATAATAATATCAGTTTAAAAGCATTATGGGACTCATTCAAAACTTTCAAAACTTTTCAAGTCTTAAATTTAATGAGAACAAAACAAATGTATTGCTTATAAATACTAATAAAAAGATCTAAATAAAAAATACCATAAATATATCTCTACCGATAATATAATTAAATACTTGGGAATTATAATAACTAACAACCTAGATACTACAATTGAAACAAATTATAAAGAGACCTTAAATAATATTAAAAATCTAATACAAAGATGGAATAAATTCTTCTTTTCAATGGAAGAAAGGCTTTATATAATTAAAATTATCATATTTTCAAAAATTCTTTATGTCATACAAGCTTGTTCTTTGCCACCAGCTAAATCGCACCTAAAACAATTAAATGATTTAATGGTAAGATTCCTATGGTATCCAAAAAAAAACAAGGATAGCTATGAAGTATCATCTAGATGATTGGGATATAGGTGGCATAGGTTTACCAGACATAGAAATATATTTGCATTCATCCATTATTAAAACAATATCATTATGGCTAAATACAAAATATACATCAAAATGGAAGCTAGTTCATGAGAGAATCTGGTTAAAATCAGGATTTGTAGTAGCAAATATGTATACAGATTTCATATCAAACAATTTTCTATGACTGATGAAGGAATATATGATGATACATAAGAATAAAACTATAAGTTCCAAATACATTACTTATACATTAAAAATTTTCCAAAATCTTATTAATAGCAATTCTGATATTAAAGCATGGTCATTTATTTTATATCCAGTAGCGTACACACAAGGTAATATAATAACATTTAATATGGAAGTAGTCAACATGCTTAAAGAAAAGGGATTAATATATTGGCATCAGTTGCTAAACTCTGGAAAACCTCTGACAATAGACCAGATTAAACAGAAATTAAATATGGAAGATAGTTTGTGGTTACAAGTACAAGAATTAAGACAGTATATATTAAGCAAACAAGAAATAATGCAACCATCAATAAGACAAAATGTTCCTAACCTTATAGAACATATAATATTACTAACGAATCAATCCATTACTGGAAAGGGATACTTATCATCTATTTATAAAACAAACAAAAAAATAAAAATGCATAATAATGACAAAATATGGAATTATTATAGATCAGTTAATGGACATGTGCCAGATGACAGAGATAAAAAACTAATTCTTCTCTCTCCAAAGCAGACATCACTTTCATTACATTGGAGACTTTTTACATGGCAATTCATACACAGATCTTATGTAACCCCTCATAAAATGGAACTTATGTTTAAGAAAAATATTGGCTGCTGGAGATGTGATTTATCAATAAAAGCAGACTGGCAACATATGTTCTACGAATGCCATTTGATTAAACCATATTGGGATAAAATAAATTATTTTCTGCAAATGGTATTCAATGATAAATTCCAGATTTCCAAATCTATTATTTTGTTTAATGCACCTGTACCCGACTGTGTGCCAAGAACAAAATATGTAATCTTATGGACTCTTCTAGCTATTGCAAGGAAGAACATTACATCAAACTGGAAATCCAAAGATTCTCCAACTTTTAAGCAATTCATGAATATGGTGTCAGCAGTATCGCAATTGGAAATGAACACTATTAAAGGAAGAACTGAAAGAACTACATCATTATACGTAGCATGGCAAAAAGTAACTGAAATACTGGAGAATAATGACTGCAGCAGATTATAATCAGGAAACAATTGTATAGAAAGTCAATTATATGTCAACAATAGACACCCTTGTAAATACTTTATTTTGGTTTTAATGTTTGATATCTGTTTAGAGGTTTTAGCCTACCTTTTTAAATAATTTGTAAATACTTCATTGTCATAAATAACCTGAATTTATGTTTTCTTGTTTTCGGAAATGAATAAAAATATTTAAAAAAAAAAAGAAAAATCTTGATGATTGGATGGGTAATAAGAAATTCACCCCGGAGATCACTTCTGTGGTTCTGCTTGACAGGGGCACAGGAAAATAATTTTCTTGGGTGGGGAAAGCCAGGGTACCTTTTTGGCTAGGCTTGTATAGGCCCAGGGCTGATAGCCTAGTACCTACCTATGGACCTATGAGATAATGAGTAAGGTATTGAGTGAGCGACAACAGTCAATATTGATATGGTGATACAGCAATATGCCTGGCAAGGAAAAGCAAGGGAAAATGTGGTCTCCACAGACAAAACAAGTCAGAAAAATAAGTTCTCAATTAAATTTCTCCAAGCATTTTGGGTTTCTAATACCATGTCAAAAATGGACTCAATTCCTAAGTCAAGGTATGATTAAAATTTGTGAATTTAGTATTATTTCAATCTATGGTGTTAACAAAAGTGCTGTTCACAGCATGCTGTATGCCCAGAAACACACTGCAGTCACAGGGTTTAGCAATTTCAATGATCAATATTACTTTTGTCTTCTGTTTATAAACTACTAATCTGTTTCTCCGGATCTATTTTTTGTACTGTTGGTAATTGGTAATCCCATGTGATATAAACGTCATCATTCTTATAATGCTTTGTGGATCATTTCTCCAATGCTTCTCAGTTACTTCAATAATACAATCCAAAATGCAACAGCCTTGCACCTTTCAGTATACAGGCCCTCTGACATTGGTGTATCACACCCAGCAACAAGATGTGTGACTGTTTCCAGTTCTGTTTTACAGAAACTGCATTTATCTGTTTCTTCCACATGCTCAATGGACATTATAAACCAAAATGTATGTAGTACACTCTTCTGGTTCGCCAATATTAATCTTTCATCTTTTGCTTTAAATTCTGCTTAACCATTTCTGTGTCAGATCTTAATCGATATGAGCTTGTTCCTGGAGATTTCTGTACTTGTAACTATATTTATGCCTTCCCCACATTTCTTGCCTTCTCATCTGATCCTTCCCCTTATATTCTCTTGTTTGTTTTTGGTACATTCAGTTGCTGCCTGATTTTTGTCTTCTGTTTTTTTTTTTTTTTTTTATTCTTGCTTGACACAGATTTGCTTCTGCTAAACTAAGCAGGAAATTCAGCTTAGACTTGTTCTCTTCATGTGTCAAAACTTACAGGATGTTTGGATCTGATGAGGTCAACAGATATGTATGCAGTCCTACAATTGCAGATCTAGTCACAAGATCAATTTTGACGAGGCCCATACCTCCTTTAGAATGAAGAATATATAATCTGGGTATACACTGATTTTTATATATCATTTGATAAGCTCTACGCTGATTTTTATATATCATTTGATAAGCTCTACACTGATTTGTATATATCATTTGATAAGCTCTACACTGATTTTTATATATCATTTGATAAGCTCTACATTGATTTTTCATTTGATAAGCTCTACGCTGATTTTTATATATCATTTGATAAGCTCTACACTGATTTTTATAAATCATTTGATAAGCTCTACACTGATTTGTATATATCATTTGATAAGCTCTACACTGATTTTTATATATCATTTGATAAGCTCTACACTGATTTTTATATATCATTTGATAAGCTCTACACTGATTTGTATATATCATTTGATAAGCTCTACAGGCATTTGTACATATCATTTGATAAGCTCTACACTGATTTGTATATATCATTTGATAAGCTCTATGCTGATTTTTATATATCATTTGATAAGCTCTACACTGATTTTTATAAATCATTTGATAAGCTCTACACTGATTTGTATATATCATTTGATAAGCTCTACACTGATTTTTATATATCATTTGATAAGCTCTACACTGATTTGTATATATCATTTGATAAGCTCTACACTGATTTGTATATATCATTTGATAAGCTCTACACTGATTTTTATATATCATTTGATAAGCTCTACGCTGAATTTTATATATCATTTGATAAGCACAAAACATTTTTTTGCTTTCCTGCCCAACTGAGCCAATATGCTTTGGGGCCAATCAACCAACCCAAAAGTGTAAGTTAGAAAAGGAAGAACAAACTGGTTTGTAGCTCAGACTTTGTTCCTAGATCTCAGGGCTATTTTCAGTATTAATTTTAGGCTTCAAAAAATTCCTTACTGAGCTTTGTTTGCATTTATTCATGTTTTATTGTCGATCCTTTATCAATTCCCAGACATTTATATATTCTCTGCTGCGCAAGTTATTTATGTCACATTCCTGTCCCAGACTGATATTTTCTTTGTGCTGCAGCTTTCCTGCTTTAAATATTATGCTTGCACATTTATCAAAGCCAAATTATATTCTTGTATCATCTGAGAAAGTTTTGATCATTTCCAGTTGTGCTTTCAGCTCCTCAACTGATGAACTATACAGTTTTAAATCATTGACAAAAAAAGATGAGAACTTTTTATACTTTGTTGTTTTCTGTGAGCTAAATTGTAACCATGACCTATCTGTTAAGTAGACAGCTTAATGGGTTAAGGGAAGGAATATCCCTATTTGAATTTTTTATCCCTGGGATAATAACCTGTCATTTATCATGGTATAACTGCAAAGTGGTTTGCCACTGTTTCATACTTACTGTAATTGATCAATGTAAGGTGTATCTTATACATCTGTAAGCACTTCTTTATCCATGAATGTGGGATGCTGTCAAGTGCTTTTTTTGTAATATATCCATGCCATATGTAGATTCTTCCCCTTTTTACAAGTCTCCAGTATGACTTTATTTAACAAGAAATTATCCTATTTTCCATGTGACTTTCTTTTGGTACCCATTTGTTCTATTGCCATGACTGAGTTTTCATCTAAATGACTATAAACTCTGTTGACATCAATTCCAGTGTACAGTTTATACAGTGTCAGAAAGCAAGTTATAGGTTAATAGTTTTTAGGATAGCTTGCAGGTTCAGTCTTAAGAAGGAATGGCATTGTTCCTGTTGTTAACAAAGTTGACATCTGTTTGAGGTGCACATATAAATAAGTAGCTCTTACTCAGGGCTACATCCTTATGTAAAGATGTTAAGATTTAGCCAGACATAAGTACTGCACCTGGGCCTGGTTTCTTCATTTAATTCCACTTTCATTGGCTGTTAATTCATCTCATTTCACATCCAGTACATTTTCTTCTCTCCGTCCTTCTTTTTTGGTGATGTTTCTATACTTCTTTTGCTTTGTTTCCCAGTTTTCTATAAAACTTTTTTGGGTCAGCAATTAATTGCTTGTTTTGTACTTTTGCTTTATATCTTCTAAGTTTTTCTGCCTGTGATGACATCTTTAGTTTATTTGCAATAGTGCATGATAGAGCCTGATCTGTTCTAATACTGCACTCTGCTTTTATCACATTTACCTAAGTATTTTTGTAGATCTGTTTCTTCTTCTTTACTCTTCTATTAGTGACACTTCCTGTCTTAATTGCTTTATAGTTTTCTCTGCTTGAACTTCCATGATGGGATTTGATTTCTTCCTTTCCTTTCCCTTTTGCTGTATATTTTTATGGTAAGACTTTATATGCTATTAATTTAGTTGCACAGTAATATATTATATTTAATTCTGTTATATCACATGAATTTCTGTTAATAGTCCTGATTATTGTATTGATTTGTTTTATCAGATTTTTAACATTCTGGGTCTTACTGACTTTCTGTAATCTGTTTCTTTTATTGATGTTAATATGTCTACCTATCTCTTTTAAATCAAGCAACTCTTCCCTTAGATTATTTTCTTCTAAACTGAGGACACACTCTTTATTCTCCATTTCCTGCAGGAATTCTACAGGAAGTTCAAGAACATTTTCCTATGACATATTATCTTCAGTTTCATCCTGTATCATCTGTTGTTCTTTCATACGGTAACTCACTAGCCTATCTCTACACAACATTGATTGCATCAGAGTGTCCACCATTCCTTGTTCCGTCCCCTGCTGTGTAACTCCAACTGAACATTTGTACCACTTTCCTACAGAAGAATCCAAAGTACCTTCATATGACAACTGATCAGATGCTTCCCATTCCATTGTTTTTTCCTTAATCTGTTCTGCCATGCTGTGAAGTTACTAGAGTTGGATTTTCTACACTAAATCCTTCATTTCATAACGTCAGTTTCTATTTCTTTATCTTCTGTATTACTAATCCTCTTTTCTACTTTCTCCCTTTGTTTTCTTATCTTTTGCATTGCAAAATGTTCCTTATCCGGAGACCTTTGTCTGTATTTCTCCTGAATGTCTTTGGTGATACTTTTTTGTATTGATTGGTTTCAATTCTCTTGCATAAATATTGCACCATATTAAATCTCCTTTTCTTTCCCATGTCCACATTTCTTCTTCAGACATCTCCCACACCACTTGTTTCTCCTTGCTTTGGGGACTAGTTCCATCATGCTGTGACATACCCATTGTTAGACTTTTAACACTAAAGCCTCGATTTCTCATGCATTCCATAACTTCAGCTTCTATTTGTTTAACTTCTGCTTTACCGATCTTCTGTTCTACATTCCCCTTTGTGATATTAATTTTTATATTGTGAAATTTTCCATATCTGGATACCCTGGCCTGTGTTTTTTCTTCAAATATCTTTCAAGCTGCTTTTTTGTATTAATTAGTTTAACTCTCTCCTTTGCATAGACATTGCACCATATTTTTGTATTAATTAGTTTAGCTCTCTCCTTTGCATAGACATTGCACCATATTTTTGTATTAATTAGTTTAGCTCTCTCCTTTGCATAGACATTGCACCATACTTTTGTATTAATTAGTTTAGCTCTCTCCTTTGCATACACATTGCACCATATTTTTGTATTAATTAGTTTAACTCTCTCCTTTGCATAGACATTGCACCATATTTTTGTATTAATTAGTTTAGCTCTCTCCTTTGCATAGACATTGCACCATATTTTTGTATTAATTAGTTTAGCTCTCTCTCCTTTGCATAGACATTGCCCCATATTTTTGTATTAATTAGTTTAGCTCTCTCTCCTTTGCATAGACATTGCACCATATTTTTGTATTAATTAGTTTAGCTCTCTCTCTCCTGTGCATAGACATTGCACCATATTTTTGTATTAATTAGTTTAGCTCTCTCCTTTGCTTAGACATTGCACCATATTTTTGTATTAATTAGTTTAGCTCTCTCCTTTGCATAGACATTGCACCATATTTTTGTATTAATTAGTTTAGCTCTCTCCTTTGCATAGACATTGCAACATATTTTTGTATTAATTAGTTTAGCTCGCTCCTTTGCATAGACATTGCACCATATTTTTGTATTAATTAGTTTAGCTCTCTCCTTTCATAGACATTGCACCATATTTTTGTATTAATTAGTTTAGCTCTCTCCTTTGCATAGACATTGCACCATAGTTTTGTATAAATTAGTTTATCTCTCTCCTTTGCATAGACATTGCACCATATTTTTGTTTTAATTAGTTTGGCTCTCTCTCTCCTTTGCATTGCACCATATTAGATCTCTCTTTCCCATGTTCATGTTTCTTTTTTATAGTTTCAAAAATCACTAGATTTTGTTCTTTGTATTTTCACACTTCCTCAATCACTTCTTTTTCCAAATTGCTCAAGGTTTTTTGGTCTATATAATATTTATCACAAAACTGTTGTATTAATGAACACACATTTGCATTTGAAGCTTTTGACAGTTTTTCTTGTGCAGGTATTTTTCTTTCCTCTAATTTCTATCTTAATCATTTTGTATATCTTCTATCCAGAAATTCTGAGCTTCCTCCATAATAGTAACAATACATGTATTTATTTATTTATTTAACATTTGTTTACCGGGAAAGTCTAACTGGACACAGGTCCATTTTCAGTGGAGGCCTGGGGAGAAAAGCTCCAACATATGAAAAACAAACAAACATTATACCAGAAGAAAATTACAGAGTGGTCAACAATGAAAGTACACATTGCAAATATAAATAACCGAAAGAGATGACACCTTAGCAATTTTAACAAAATTTGTACATCAAAGAGTATATAGTATTATACAAACTAGCCTATTTTATATATTAGAAAGCACAGTATGATATTTCTGAGGAAGACTTGAAATGATTTGAGGTAAAAGAGTAAGTATATATAGGGAAGGAAGAAGGCATAATAGGATAGTACTGTAAAGTGTAGATCTAAAGAAAGTCAGGGTTGTGTATAAAACGTGGAGAATATAGAGTTAGTCAGGGGGGTAGCAAGAGCAAAGCCAGAATTGTTCTAAGTGAATAAATAGAAGTTTTTTAAATTGTACTATGGTGCAGATGGACGTGATGGAAGTGGGTAGGTTATTCCGTATTTTAGGTTGTACTGTGGTGCAGATGGAAGTGATAGAAGTGGGTAGTCTATTCCGTATTTTAGGTTGTACTATGGTGCAGATGGACGTGATGGAAGTGGGTAGGTTATTCCATATTTTAGGTTGTACTATGGTGCAGATGGAAGTGATGGAAGTGGGTAGGTTATTCCATATTTTAGGTTGTACTGTGGTGCAGATGGAATTGATGGAAGTGGGTAGGTTATTCTGCATTTTAGGTTGTACTGTGGTGCAGATGGAAGTGATGGAAGTGGGTAGGTTATTCCATATTTTAGGTTGTACTGTGGTGCAGATGGAAGTGATGGAAGTGGGTAGGTTATTCCATATTTTAGGTTGTACTGTGGTGCAGATGGAAGTGATGGAAGTGGGTAGGTTATTCCATATTTTAGGTTGTACTGTGGTGCAGATGGAAGTGATGGAAGTGGGTAGGTTATTCCATATTTTAGGTTGTACTATGGTGCAGATGGAAGTGATGGAAGTGGGTAGGTTATTCCATATTTTAGGTTGTACTGTGGTGCAGATGGAAGTGATGGAAGTGGGTAGGTTATTCCGTATTTTAGGTTGTACTGTGGTGCAGATGGAAGTGATGGAAGTGGGTAGGTTATTCCATATTTTAGGTTGTACTGTGGTGCAGATGGAAGTGATGGAAGTGGGTAGGTTATTCCATATTTTAGGTTGTACTATGGTGCAGATGGAAGTGATGGAAGTGGGTAGGTTATTCCATATTTTAGGTTGTACTGTGGTGCAGATGGAAGTGATGGAAGTGGGTAGGTTATTCCATATTTTAGGTTGTACTGTGGTGCAGATGGAAGTGATGGAAGTGGGTAGGTTATTCCATATTTTAGGTTGTACTGTGGTGCAGATGGAAGTGATGGAAGTGGGTAGGTTATTCCATATTTTAGGTTGTACTGTGGTGCAGATGGAAGTGATGGAAGTGGGTAGGTTATTCCATATTTTAGGTTGTACTGTGGTGCAGATGGAAGTGATGGAAGTGGGTAGGTTATTCCATATTTTAGGTTGTACTGTGGTGCAGATGGAAGTGATGGAAGTGGGTAGGTTATTCCGTATTTTAGGTTGTACTGTGGTGCAGATGGAAGTGATGGAAGTGGGTAGGTTATTCCATATTTTAGGTTGTACTGTGGTGCAGATGGAAGTGATGGAAGTGGGTAGGTTATTCCATATTTTAGGTTGTACTGTGGTGCAGATGGAAGTGATGGAAGTGGGTAGGTTATTCCATATTTTAGGTTGTACTGTGTGAGTGGAGGGTGGAAA
>NC_056749.1:784123656-784166156 GCF_019279795.1 Protopterus annectens
CCCATTTTGCTTTGACTTGTTCATTCAGACACATGCATTACCCTGAAACTCTGTGCTAGTTGGCTGCATCCCCTCAGATTCTTGCTTTGACTTGTTCATTCAGACTCATACATTACCCTGAAACTCTGTGCTAGTTGGCTGCATCCCCTCAGATTCTTGCTTTGACTTGTTCATTCAGACTCATACATTACCCTGAAACTCTGTGCTAGTTGGCTGCATCCCCCAGATTCTTGCTTTGACTTGTTCATTCAGACTCATACATTACCCTGAAACTCTGTGCTAGTTGGCTGCATCCCCTCAGATTCTTGCTTTGACTTGTTCATTCAGACTCATACATTACCCTGAAACTCTGTGCTGGTTGGCTGCATCCCCTCAGATTCTTGCTTTGACTTGTTCATTCAGACTCATACATTACCCTGAAACTCTGTGCTAGTTGGCTGCATCCCCTCAGATTCTTGCTTTGACTTGTTCATTCAGACTCATACATTACCCTGAAACTCTGTGCTAGTTGGCTGCATCCCCTCAGATTCTTGCTTTGACTTGTTCATTCAGACTCATACATTACCCTGAAACTCTGTGCTAGTTGGCTGCATCCCCTCAGATTCTTGCTTTGACTTGTTCATTCAGACTCATACATTACCCTGAAACTCTGTGCTAGTTGGCTGCATCCCCTCAGATTCTTGCTTTGACTTGTTCATTCAGACTCATACATTACCCTGAAACTCTGTGCTAGTTGGCTGCATCCCCTTTAGATTCTTGCTTTGACTTGTTCATTCAGACTCATACATTACCCTGAAACTATGTGCTAGTTGGCTGCATCCCCTCAGATTCTTGCTTTGACTTGTTCATTCAGACTCATACATTACCCTGAAACTCTGTGCTAGTTGGCTGCATCCCCTCAGATTCTTGCTTTGACTTGTTCATTCAGACTCATACATTACCCTGAAACTCTGTGCTGGTTGGCTGCATCCCCTCAGATTCTTGCTTTGACTTGTTCATTCAGACTCATACATTACCCTGAAATTCTGTGCTGGTTGGCTGCATCCCCTCAGATTCTTGCTTTGACTTGTTCATTCAGACTCATACATTACCCTGAAACTCTGTGCTGGTTTGCTGCATCCCCTCAGATTCTTGCTTTGACTTGTTCATTCAGACTCATACATTACCCTGAAACTCTGTGCTAGTTGGCTGCATTCCCTCAGATTCTTGCTTTGACTTGTTCATTCAGACTCATACATTACCCTGAAACTCTGTGCTAGTTGGCTGCATCCCCTCAGATTCTTGCTTTGACTTGTTCATTCAGACTCATACATTACCCTGAAACTCTGTGCTGGTTGGCTGCATCCCCTCAGATTCTTGCTTTGACTTGTTCATTCAGACTCATACATTACCCTGAAACTCTGTGCTGGTTGGCTGCATCCCCTCAGATTCTTGCTTTGACTTGTTCATTCAGACTCATACATTACCCTGAAACTCTGTGCTGGTTTGCTGCATCCCCTCAGATTCTTGCTTTGACTTGTTCATTCAGACTCATACATTACCCTGAAACTCTGTGCTAGTTGGCTGCATTCCCTCAGATTCTTGCTTTGACTTGTTCATTCAGACTCATACATTACCCTGAAACTCTGTGCTAGTTGGCTGCATCCCCTCAGATTCTTGCTTTGACTTGTTCATTCAGACTCATACATTACCCTGAAACTCTGTGCTAGTTGGCTGCATCCCCTCAGATTCTTGCTTTGACTTGTTCATTCAGACTCATACATTACCCTGAAACTCTGTGCTGGTTGGCTGCATCCCCTCAGATTCTTGCTTTGACTTGTTCATTCAGACTCATACATTACCCTGAAACTCTGTGCTGGTTTGCTGCATCCCTTCAGATTCTTGCTTTGACTTGTTCATTCAGACTCATACATTACCCTGAAACTCTGTGCTAGTTGGCTGCATCCCCTCAGATTCTTGCTTTGACTTGTTCATTCAGACTCATACATTACCCTGAAACTCTGTGCTAGTTGGCTGCATCCCCTCAGATTCTTGCTTTGACTTGTTCATTCAGACTCATACATTACCCTGAAACTCTGTGCTAGTTGGCTGCATCCCTCAGATTCTTGCTTTGACTTGTTCATTCAGACTCATACATTACCCTGAAACTCTGTGCTAGTTGGCTGCATCCCCTCAGATTCTTGCTTTGACTTGTTCATTCAGACTCATACATTACCCTGAAACTCTGTGCTAGTTGGCTGCATCCCCTCAGATTCTTGCTTTGACTTGTTCATTCAGACTCATACATTACCCTGAAACTCTGTGCTAGTTGGCTGCATCCCCTCAGATTCTTGCTTTGACTTGTTCATTCAGACTCATACATTACCCTGAAACTCTGTGCTAGTTGGCTGCATCCCCTCAGATTCTTGCTTTGACTTGTTCATTCAGACTCATACATTACCCTGAAACTCTGTGCTGGTTGGCTGCATCTCCTCAGATTCTTGCTTTGACTTGTTCAATCTGACTCGTACATTACCCTCAAACTTTGTGCTAGTTGGCTGCATCCCCTTAGATTCTTGCTTTGACTTGTTTATTCAGACTCATACATTACCCTGAAACTCCGTGCTAGTTGGCTGCATCCCCTCAGATTCTTGCTTTGACTTGTTCTTTCAGACTCATACATTACCCTGAAACTCTGTGCAAGTTGGCTGCATCCCCTCAGATTCTTGCTTTGACTTGTTCATTCAGACTCATACATTACCCTGAAACTCTCTGCTGGTTGGCTGCATCCCCTCACATTCTTGCTTTGACTTGTTCATTCAGACACATACATTACCCTGAAACTCTGTGCTAGTTGGCTGCATCCCCTCAGATTGGTGCTTTGACTTGTTTATTCAGACTCATACATTACCTTGAAACTCTGTGAAGGTTGGCTGCATCCCCTCAGATTCTTGCTTTGACTTGTTCATTCAGACTCATACATTACCTTGAAACTCTGTGCTAGTTGGCTGCATCCCCTTTGATTCTTGCTTTGACTTGTTTATTCAGACTCATACATTACCCTGAAACTCCGTGCTAGTTGGCTGCATCCCCTCAGATTCTTGCTTTGACTTGTTCTTTCAGACTCATACATTACCCTGAAACTCTGTGCTAGTTGGCTGCATCCCCTCAGATTCTTGCTTTGACTTGTTCATTCAGACACATACATTACCCTGAAACTCTCTGCTGGTTGGCTGCATCCCCTCACATTCTTGCTTTGACTTGTTCATTCAGACACATACATTACCCTGAAACTCTGTGCTAGTTGGCTGCATCCCCTCAGATTGGTGCTTTGACTTGTTTATTCAGACTCATACATTACCCTGAAACTTTGTGCTGGTTGGCTGCATCCCCTCAGATTCTTGCTTTGACTTGTTCATTAAGACTCATACATTACCCTGAAACTCTGTGCTGGTTTGCTGCATCCCCTCAGATTCTTGCTTTGACTTGTTCATTCAGACCCATACATTACCCTGAAACTCTGTGCTGGTTTGCTGCATCCCCTCAGATTCTTGCTTTGACTTGTTCATCCAGACTCATACATTACCCTGAAACTCTGTGCTAGTTGGCTGCGTTCCCTCAGATTCTTGCTTTGACTTGTTCATTCAGACTCATACATTACCCTGAAACTCTGTGTTAGTTGGCTGCATCCACTCAGATTCTTGCTTTGACTTGTGCATTCAGACTCATACATTATTAGGAAACTCTGTGCTAGTTGGCTGCATCCCCTCAGATTCTTGCTTTTACTTGTTCATTCAGACTCATACATTACCCTGAAACTCTGTGCTAGTTGGCTGCATCCCCTCAAATTCTTTCTTTGACTTGTTCATTCAGACTCATACATTGCCCTGCAACTCTGTGCTAGTTGGCTTCATCCCCTCAGATTACTGCTTTGACTTGTTCATTCAGACTGATACATTAC
This sequence comes from Protopterus annectens, assembly GCF_019279795.1. Classification (NCBI taxonomy): domain Eukaryota; kingdom Metazoa; phylum Chordata; order Ceratodontiformes; family Protopteridae; genus Protopterus; species Protopterus annectens. The sequence goes on from NC_056749.1 coordinate 784,127,597, forward strand.
CCTGAAACTCTGTGCTAGTTGGCTGCATCCCCTCAGATTCTTGCTTTGACTTGTTCATTCAGACTGATACATTACCCTGAAACTCTGCGCTATTTGGCTGCATCCCCTAAGATTCTTGCTTTGACTTGTTCATTCAGACTGATACATTACCCTGAAACTCTGCGCTAGTTGGCTGCATCCCCTCAGATTCTTGCTTTGACTTGTTCAATTAGACTCGTACATTACCCCGAAACTCTTTGCTATTTGGCGGCATTCCCTCAGATTCTTGCTTTGACTTGTTCATTCAGACTCATACATTTTACCCTGAAACTCTGTGCTAGTTGGCTGCATCCCCTCAGATTCTTGCTTTGACTTGTTCATTCAGACTCATACATTACCCTGAAACTCTGTGCTAGTTGGCTGCATCCCCTCAGATTCTTGCTTTGACTGGTTCATTCAGACTCATACATTACCCTGAAACTCTGTGCTGCTTGGCTCCATCCCCTCAGATTCTTGCTTTGACATGTTCATTCAGACTCATACATTTCCCTGAAACTCTGTGCTGGTTTGCTGCATCCCCTCAAATTCTTGCTTTGACTTGTTCATCCAGACCCATACATTACCCTGAAACTCTGTGCTAGTTGGCTGCATCCCCTCAGATTCTTGCTTTCACTTGTTCATTCAGACTCATACATTACCCTGAAACTCTGTGCTAGTTGGCTGAATCCCCTCAGATTCTTGCTTTGACTTGTACATTCAGACTCATACATTACCCTGAAACTCTGGGCTAGTTGGCTGCATCCCCTCAGATTCTTGCTTTGACTTGTTCATTCAGATGCATACATTGCCCTGAAACTCTGTGCTAGTTGGCTGCATCCCCTCAGATTCTTGCTTTGACTTGTTCATTCAGACTCATACATTACCCTGAAGCTCTGTGCTAGTTGGCTGCATCCCCTCATATTCTTGGTTTGACTTGTTCATTCAGACACATACATTACCCTGAAACTCTGTGCTAGTTGGCTGCATCCCCTCAAATTCTTGCTTTGACTTATTCATTCAGACTCATACATTACCCTGCAACTCTGTGCTAGTTGGCTTCATCCCCTCAGATTCTTGCTTTGACTTGTTCATTCAGACTCATACATTACCCTGAAACTCTGTGCTGGTTGGCTGCATCTCCTCAGATTCTTGCTTTGACTTGTTCAATCTGACTCGTACATTACCCTCAAACTTTGTGCTAGTTGGCTGCATTCCCTCAGATTCTTGCTTTGACTTGTTCATTCAGACTCATACATTACCCTGAAGCTCTGTGCTAGTTGGCTGCATCCCCTCATATTCTTGGTTTGACTTGTTCATTCAGACACATACATTACCCTGAAACTCTGTGCTAGTTGGCTGCATCCCCTCAAATTCTTGCTTTGACTTATTCATTCAGACTCATACATTACCCTGCAACTCTGTGCTAGTTGGCTTCATCCCCTCAGATTCTTGCTTTGACTTGTTCATTCAGACTGATACATTACCCTGAAACTCTGTGCTAGTTGGCTGCATCCCCTCAGATTCTTGCTTTGACTTGTTCATTCAGACTGATACATTACCCTGAAACTCTGTGCTAGTTGGCTGCATCTCCTCAGATTCTTGCTTTGACTTGTTCATTCAGACTCATACATTACCCTGAAACTCTGTGCTAGTTGGCTGCATCCCCTCAGATTCTTGCTTTGACTTGTTCATTCAGACTCATACATTACCCTGAAACTCTGTGCTGGTTGGCTGCATCTCCTCAGATTCTTGCTTTGACTTGTTCAATCTGACTCGTACATTACCCTCAAACTTTGTGCTAGTTGGCTGCATTCCCTCAGATTCTTGCTTTGACTTGTTCATTCAGACTCATACATTACCTTGAAACTCTGTGCTAGTTGGCTGCATCCCCTTAGATTCTTGCTTTGACTTGTTTATTCAGACTCATACATTACCCTGAAACTCCGTGCTAGTTGGCTGCATCCCCTCAGATTCTTGCTTTGACTTGTTCTTTCAGACTCATACATTACCCTGAAACTCTGTGCTAGTTGGCTGCATCCCCTCAGATTCTTGCTTTGACTTGTTCATTCAGACACATACATTACCCTGAAACTCTCTGCTGGTTGGCTGCATCCCCTCACATTCTTGCTTTGACTTGTTCATTCAGACACATACATTACCCTGAAACTCTGTGCTAGTTGGCTGCATCCCCTCAGATTGGTGCTTTGACTTGTTTATTCAGACTCATACATTACCCTGAAACTCTGTGCTGGTTTGCTGCATCCCCTCAGATTCTTGCTTTGACTTGTTCATTCAGACCCATACATTACCCTGAAACTCTGTGCTGGTTTGCTGCATCCCCTCAGATTCTTGCTTTGACTTGTTCATCCAGACTCATACATTACCCTGAAACTCTGTGCTAGTTGGCTGCGTTCCCTCAGATTCTTGCTTTGACTTGTTCATTCAGACTCATACATTACCCTGAAACTCTGTGTTAGTTGGCTGCATCCACTCAGATTCTTGCTTTGACTTGTGCATTCAGACTCATACATTATTAGGAAACTCTGTGCTAGTTGGCTGCATCCCCTCAGATTCTTGCTTTTACTTGTTCATTCAGACTCATACATTACCCTGAAACTCTGTGCTAGTTGGCTGCATCCCCTCAAATTCTTTCTTTGACTTGTTCATTCAGACTCATACATTGCCCTGCAACTCTGTGCTAGTTGGCTTCATCCCCTCAGATTCTTGCTTTTACTTGTTCATTCAGACTCATACATTACCCTGAAACTCTGTGCTAGTTGGCTGCATCCCCTCAAATTCTTTCTTTGACTTGTTCATTCAGACTGATACATTACCCTGAAACTCTGCGCTATTTGGCTGCATCCCCTAAGATTCTTGCTTTGACTTGTTCAGTCAGACTGATACATTACCCTGAAACTCTGTGCTAGTTGGCTGCATCCCCTCAGATTCTTGCTTTGACTGGTTCATTCAGACTCATACATTACCCTGAAACTCTGTGCTGCTTGGCTCCATCCCCTCAGATTCTTGCTTTGACATGTTCATTCAGACTCATACATTTCCCTGAAACTCTGTGCTGGTTTGCTGCATCCCCTCAGATTCTTGCTTTGACTTGTTCATCCAGACACATACATTACCCTGAAACTCTCTGCTGGTTGGCTGCATCCCCTCACATTCTTGCTTTGACTTGTTCATTCAGACACATACATTACCCTGAAACTCTGTGCTAGTTGGCTGCATCCCCTCAGATTGTTGCTTTGACTTGTTTATTCAGACTCATACATTACCCTGAAACTCTGTGCTGGTTTGCTGCATCCCCTCAGATTCTTGCTTTGACTTGTTCATTCAGACCCATACATTACCCTGAAACTCTGTGCTGGTTTGCTGCATCCCCTCAGATTCTTGCTTTGACTTGTTCATTCAGACTCATACATTACCCTGAAACTCTGTGCTAGTTGGCTGTGTTCCCTCAGATTCTTGCTTTGACTTGTTCATTCAGACTCATACATTACCCTGAAACTCTGTGTTAGTTGGCTGCATCCACTCAGATTCTTGCTTTGACTTGTACATTCAGACTCATTCATTATTCAGAAACTCTGTGCTAGTTGGCTGCATCCCCTCAGATTCTTGCTTTGACTTGTTCTTTCAGACTCATACATTACCCTGAAACTCTGTGCTAGTTGGCTGCATCCCCTCAAATTCTTTCTTTGACTTGTTCATTAAGACTCATACATTACCCTGAAATTCTGTGCTAGTTGGCTGCATCCCCTCAGATTCTTGCTTTGACTTGTTCATTCAGACTCATACATTACCCTGAAACTCTGTGCTAGTTGGCTGCATCCCCTCAGATTCTTTCTTTGACTTGTTCATTCAGACTGATACATTACCCTGAAACTCTGCGCTATTTGGCTGCATCCCCTAAGATTCTTGCTTTGACTTGTTCAGTCAGACTGATACATTACCCTGAAACTCTGTGCTAGTTGGCTGCATCCCCTCAGATTCTTGCTTTGACTGGTTCATTCAGACTCATACATTACCCTGAAACTCTGTGCTGCTTGGCTCCATCCCCTCATATTCTTGCTTTGACATGTTCATTCAGACTCATACATTTCCCTGAAACTCTGTGCTCGTTTGCTGCATCCCCTCAGATTCTTGCTTTGACTTGTTCATCCAGACCCATACATTACCCTGAAACTCTGTGCTAGTTGGCTGCATCCCCTCAGATTCTTGCTTTCACTTGTTCATTCAGACTCATACATTACCCTGAAACTCTGTGCTAGTTGGCTGAATCTCCTCAGATTCTTGCTTTGACTTGTACATTCAGACTCATACATTACCCTGAAACTCTGGGCTAGTTGGCTGCATCCCCTCAGATTCTTGCTTTGACTTGTTCATTCAGACTCATACATTACCCTGAAACTCTGTGCTAGTTGGCTGCATCCCCTTAGATTCTTGCTTTGACTTGTTTATTCAGACTCATACATTACACTGAAACTCCGTGCTAGTTGGCTGCATCCCCTCAGATTCTTGCTTTGACTTGCTCTTTCAGACTCATACATTACCCTGAAACTCTGTGCTAGTTGGCTGCATCCCCTCAGATTCTTGCTTTGACTTGTTCATTCAGACTCATACATTACCCTGAAACTCTGTGCTAGTTGGCTGCATCCCCTCAGATTCTTGCTTTGACTGGTTCATTCAGACCTTTTTCTCCTCAATCATACCTTCCAGCTACTTGAAGATGGTAACCTGTTCCACTATTTCCCTTCTATCTCAGTTCTCAGCTTCTGATTTCCCCCATTTGCTGCCATTTCAACTGTCTTATCTGTAGTCTGTTTCATCCCATGTGCCTTCAGTTTTGCATTCAATTTCCCTATCTTTTGCTGAAATTTGTGCTCAGAGTCTGTCTGCAATGCCACATTGTCTGTGTACCGCAACTTTGTTGATCTGTCCCCACTGACCTGCTTGCTAATGTAATCCACCACCAGTATGAACAGCAGTGGTCTCAGTGCTGAACCCTGATGCACACCAAATCCCACCAGGAACCCCTCTGTGAGACTGATCATTGTTCATACTTGGTTCATTGGATACTTGTACATAGCCTTCATTAACTCTGCCAGTGTTTCTGGGACTTCAAACTGCTGCAGAACTGTATAAATCAGCTTTCTTGGGACCTTATCATATGCTTTCTCCAAGGCTAAGAATGCCTAGTTGGACTCTTTCTTCATGTATGGCTTCGACTCAAGTATTCTTATGTTTAATAGCAATGTCAATAAAATAGGCACAAAAGTGACAACTAGGGACATCATGCTGGAGCTTAGGCAGAGCAGGCAATAAGAAAGGAAGCCTTCATATAACATTTGTTTTTGCGCACCAAAATCAGTTGTTTACTTTAACTGATAATCAGTATTCCCAAATAATAAAAAGAATAAGGTTCTCCAACAGGATACTTAACTAAATCTTTGGTCTAAGGGATGACCAATGGCATGCTAATTACAGCATAAACACCTGAAATATATAGTAATCAACCAATCCAAGATGGAGGAGTTATTTGAGAGGCTTTAAAGCAACCATATAGACTCAGTGGTGGTTTTCTCTGCGAATTCCAAATCCTATTGGAATACAGCTGTGGAAAGGGATCTACCCAGAAACAATGTTAGGGGCGGCTGCTGCTTTAATTCATGTGGATGTGCAACCGGCTGAAGTCTATGCTGCTGCTGCTGCTAATAGACCAAGAAGGAGAAGAGTTTTCAGACCCTGATTAACTTATCACAGTCTGTATGAAGTGGAAATTGTAGGTCACTACAGGGTAGATAGAGACACACTACAGGAACTATAAAACCTAAGTCATATTCAACTCATACCAAGGGCAAACCAAGGGGAACCCATACCAGTGTAGATAAAGTTATGTGTAGGACTGAGAATTTTAGCTACAGGAACCTTTCCTTTCAGAGACCAACAGAGGACATGCTGGGAGTGTCACAGGCATCAGCATCCAGGATCCTAAATCGATTCCTGCCTGAATGCTATGCTTTATTATGCCAGTGACCACATATATTCTCCCCATACTCCTGCGGCTAGAGCCACAAATATGCACGAGTTCTACTCTGAAGTACTGGATGGCATAGATTGTACCCAAATGGAAATTAAGCACTATTCAGGGAACAGAGAAGGCTCTTCATTAATAGGAAGGGCTTCCACTCTATTAACTGCCGACATATGTGTAATGACAAGGGAATCATCTTGAATGTGTGTGCTAGCACCCCAGGCAGTTACCATAATTCACATATCTGGTACACCTCCCAACTGTATCAGATGTTCACTAGGGAGGATATCCCACAAGGTCATTTACTGGTGGATGCAGGTTGTGCATTAGAACCGTGGCTGATGGCGCCCAACAGAAATGCAGACACAGACACACACATGCACACACACGCACATGCACAAGCACACGCACATGCACACACACACACACACACACACACACACACACACACACACACACACACACACACACACACATACACGCACATACGCAGACACACACATACGCACACACGCACGCACGCACACACACACACACACACACACATGCACACACGCAGACACACACATACGCACACATGCATGCACACACACACACACACACACACACACACACACACACACACACACACACACACACACACACACACACACACACACACATACGCACACAGACACACACATACGCACACATGCACACACACACACACACACACACACACACACACACACACACATATACACACGCAGACACACACATACACACACACGCACACACACACACACACACACACACACACACACACACACACACACACACACACACACACACACTGAAGAACACCATAATACAACACTCAGTCAAAACAGAAATATCATCGAGCATGTGTTTGGGCTGCTGAAGTTGCAGTTCCAGTGCCTAGATACACCTGGCGGAGCCCTGCAGTACAATCAATGGACATATTCTGAAATATTCACAGTGTGTGCCATGCTACACAACATCTGCCTGAGATAACAGCTTCAGCAGGATCAGCAAGGGGAAGATACACACATCCCACCACCAATGGCAAGGTCACCACAACCACACACAGGTGATGAGTCAGAGGGGGAACTTGCAGCTGCTGTGGTTGCAGGCAGACATAGGCATGCTCAATATGCCCTCTCATCAGCTAAGAGGCAATGCATATCACACTCAAACACCACCTAAGGGGCTAAACCAGTTATTCTATGCACATACATATAGTAATATTGATGGTAGTCAATGATCACAACCTTTACCTCTCCCTGTATTGACTGTGTACTCCTAACATCAGACAAAGTCAGCCCTGAACTAAAACTGTTGCAACTGCTGGATTTACAAGGTAAGTGCTGAACCTAGAGTGTAATGTTTAATAATATGATTAAATGGTATATCCTTGCATGTTGTTATTTGTAATGTAAGCAAGTAAAAGGTGGGTGATTTGTACAGAAATGACTTTAACATTTGACAGCAGAGACTTATGTGACTACATGTGTCCTCTATCAAATAGTTGGCCTCAGGCATCAAAGATTCATAAAGTCATACCTCTCAAAAGTACTGATGGTCACTGAATGTGCTCAGTTTAGCATCATACATTTGTACTGGAAAATCATTAAAGAAAGAAGTTAGAAAGTAGTGAGACACATTTAAGTTTCAGACTTCACAACCCTCATAAGATCATGAACACAAATGTTATGCATCCCTGAATCCAAAATATAGAAAACAAAGATATGGCACAGTAATCATCACTTGCACAGGGTGGGGGCTGTAAGTCTAGACTGACAAAAAAAGTTACTGAATGTGTGTGAATAAGAAAGAGAAACAGGCAGACATTCAGATAATGTAACAAATGGCCAGTGAGACAAAATGAGTTTTAAGCTTCACAGCTGAACCATGTAACTATTGTGTGTCTGTCTGCATGGGTCCTCCAGGTGAAATTGGTGTCTGAATGACTGCATGGACACAGCCAAGCTCTGTGTTAGCTCTACATCCTGGTATGTCCGACAAGTGTGAGCAATGCATGGTAGAGGTGGCAGTTCATCATTGTTATAACCAACCATGAGAACTGACTTTAACAGGAGTTGCACTGGCATGTCCAGGCCCATGTTCAGATGCACTGCTGCTACCTGAATTTGACTGATGTCTGCTGGATGAGCTTCCCTCACAAGGACACACAAGATCACAAACCCATGGCCTGCAATGTCTAGGTGTAGACATCTCAACCACTGACAGAACAGTGGAAGTAGTAACACTATGGGAGCATGATCAGGCACAGTCACATTGGCCAACTGCAGATGATGTGGCTGACCTAAGCCTACAAGAATGCCGTTTCCCTCCCTGCAGATATTCCATCATAGACACTGCTCATTCCATCACAGACACTGCTCATTCCATCACAGACACTGCTCATTCCATCACAGACACTGTTCGTTCCATCACAGACACTGCTCATTCCATCACAGACACTGCTCATTCCAGTGTGTCGTTCATCTGATCCATTGAACAAGCAACACAGTGGAGGCAGTCATGCATGTCAGCCTGTGCCACATCTACAACCCTAAGCATTTCTATGGAGGACTTATAGCAATGTCCCTATACCTCCATGATGGCCCTAAACAAATGGTGAGTGTCACTGGAGGACCCACCTGGGTCAGGTGGAGGATGGAGAGATGGCCTCCTCCAAGCACCCCTAACAAACCTCCTACATGGCATCTTGCCCACACTTTGGCTATGGCCAGAGTCAACAGACACTGAAGCCACAGTAGCCACACCTTCCTGATTGAGTGTCTCACCCTCCACCTGTCCAATATCCAACGGCTCACTGGAATGGGTTGACATTGGCCTACTGACTGTGTCTGATGGAATTACATAGGATGGCTGAATGTCAACCTTAGTGTCAGATTCAACCTCTACAACCCTGAATATGCCTCTGTTTGGCCACCGTCACCACCATCAGAGTCTGCCGATACTTGGACATCAGGTGGTAAGAGTCGTACACTTCCATTGTGAGGATCACCTGTGATAATATGCCAAACATAGGAAATAAATGAATAGCTACAATACTACAGTTAAATGTATGCTAACAAACGAACAGTGGTGCCACTACTAGAGACAGTGCAGCAGTGCACACAACAGTCCTGACACCCACATCACACATATGGATAAAATGTATAACTTCTTTGAACAGCTCATCACTACTGACAAAAAAAATATTTGGCTTACCTTGTGCAATTGATGCTATGCTTCCCATGGATGATGGTCCTAGAAGAAGTTAAGCAAAAGGTAAGGGCAACATCATCATAATTAACAGTAACATGGGGGGGGGGTAAAACTTTTTGCCCTTTATATGTCCATTAATACTACTTTTAACAAGAACTTGCATGACAAGTGCAACCTAAGCCCATGTGTAATCAACCAGAATGTGTTAACTGTATCAATGTACACCCCCCCCCAAACAAAGTTATTGTTAGAACTGACATATTGCTGTCAATATTTTACTATACAAGAGTATTTAACAATTGAGATAAGCCTACTTGAAATCTCCTCCTGGGACATACTTATTCTCCCTGAAACAGTAGCTCCAGTGTCAAGAATATGCTGTTCTGCACTTTCCTGGATGCTGTCTGAATCCCTGACAGTGGACAGGAACTCTTCATTTCTTGTTAGTGGTGGCCCTGTATTAGGCCCATCTGATCATGGGCCACTGCAGCTGCTGTCCTCCATGCAGATGTAATCATGTCAATAGCCCTATAGTGTACCTGATCATATGTCCTGCTGTGGCTGCCTACTGCATTCACATCAGCAACTATTAGCTGCCAAATCTGCATTCTGCCTGACATATCTCCATGTCCCATCTCAAGCAGAAATGCACCATGTTGCCTAAAAGGTTCCACAATGGCATAATTCTCAGGGTCACTGAAGGATGTTTTTTCTGGGATTGGAACGCCTGGGTGCCATACTCCTAGGTGACTTAAAACACAACAGAAGGATAATACACATAAGTATCACATAACTAAAAGTCCTGTTTCCAGACAACCCATAAAAGGTAGCATTTCACTATTACCCACTGAAGAAACATAAAACAGTCAAGGCATTGAAACATAAAAAAGGAACCGTGTGATTTTAACATATTGCATTCACACACAAAGCAAGGTTGGATGCAAAACAAGGAGAGTAACAATGGCAACATATCCTTGTTTGTGCCAAAACAGAAATGCAACTTTGCTACCCCACCCATAGAAGGACAAGCAAATGACACATTTTGCTGATAGACCACCAGTGAAATGCTAAAATTGCTATCAAATGAACTGTTCCTGAAATATGTCTACAGATTTAACAGAGAGCATTCCCATTTTAAATTATTGCCAATCATGTCTAACCATGGCCACTACTTCCATAGAGGTGTGTATGGTCCATCCTAGAAGGCTAACACCCCTGTGTCATACCTATAAACCTATATACCCTGGGGATCACTTCGGTAGCTCTGCTCAACAAGGGCACAGGAAAATAACTTTCTTGGGTGGTGTCAGCCAGGGAACCTTGTTGGCTAGGCTTACATAGGCCCTTGGGCCGATAGCCTAGTACATACCTATGAATATAAAACATTTACCATTTCACAGAAATAACAATAGGAGAGTGTACACATAAAATACAATTGCAACATTAGCAGTTGTGATGACAGTTAATAAGCCTGTGATCTGAGAAAGTGAAATGCCCTGACAAACATGCCCATGCTATCAGTACACTTCTAAGAAATGCATACAGATAAAAGTATAATTTGCTAATGTACACATATATATATATATAGGTTTACTATCAAATTGTCGATCCCGTTTTGTGCGACGCGCGCATTTCACAGAAATAACACTACACCGGCCCAGATGTACACGGCAAAATCTGCCCCATCAACATGGTAGCATGGTTGTGATGACAGTTAATAAGCCGTAATGTCGATCTGAGAAAGTTTCGAAATGCCCTGACAAACATGCCCATGCTATATCAGTACACCTCTAAGTAATACATACAGATAAAAGTATAGCATTTGCTAATCTATATATATATATATATATATATATATATATATATATATATATATACACACACACACACACACACACACACACACACACACACACACACACACACACACACATACACACACACACACGCACACACACACACACACACACACACACACACACACACACACACAACCGCACACACACACACACACACACACACACACATGCACATATTAACGGGTTCACTTCTTAATTTCATAATTACAAAATCCCGAAGTTTAATATATCGAACTTACAATCCGGAGATCTTGTAATCTTGAAATTAAGAAAAAAAAAAAAAACACCTGCACCCCCACACCTCCTGCTACTTAAATATACTAACTCCGAGATCACTCTGCAGTGCAGAGAATGGTAATGTTCTCATTTTGCACTGTATAGCGATCTGCATTACCATTCTCTGTACTGTAGAGTGGTCTTGGAGTTAGCATATTTAAGTTGCAGGGGATGTGGGGATGCAGGGGGCTTCCCCCCTGCAAAAAACATATTTTTGATATGTTTTTCTTTTTCTTTTTTCTTTTTTTTTTCTTAATTTCTAGATTAAAAGATCTCGGGATTGTAAGTTCAACAAGATGCCAGAAACCAGGAAACTAACAAGCGAAAAGAGCTCCAGACCACCAAGAACACCAAGCCCAAAAGTTCCTTCCTTAACGCGTTTTTATTAAATGCACAAGTCAAAGCAGCGTTTTCGCCACGAACACAATGCAGCTTCTTCAGAGGGATTGTAAGTTCAATATATTGAACTTTGGGATTTTGTAATTTTGAAATTAAGAAGTGAACCCATATAAAAAGACTTTTCTTAATGATGTTTCAGCATATGCAGTATATGTCTGAAAAATGCAAGCATACCTTCTCAAGGTCAGTAGCCTTCTGTGCAGATATATCCCAAAGTAATATCCTCTTCTGTGTTATCCACATAAACAAGTCTCCTCACTTTCAGGTTCCTTAGCTACATGGTTCTCTTTTTATGGTGTAGATTTAGGGCTGTGAGTACAGTGAAGATGCAAATCATGTGGGAGTTCATTAGAATTGCTGAATCCCAGTTACTTGACTCTGTGTAGTTGATGTAAACATAGTAGTGCAGGCACTTCCTCAGTTTTTGTTGATAATGGATTGCAACTGTGAATAATTACTGGTAGGGAGAAGGAAAACACAACAGCAATTTAAACTCCCTTGCCCCCAGTGGTTGTGTCAGTCAGGTTAGACTTACAAAGTGTAGAAGTGATTGTATCAAGGTTTTAAATGTAACTAAGCAGCACACATTTTATGGTTTCTGTTCAGTAACACCCAATCTCCCCTTCATTTGTTGACAACTGTATATTATTGTTATTTAATATCCTGACACATTTTAAGGACAGTGATACAGAATGCCTTACAGACTGCATGTCTCAGATTAGTGGTCAGACAGGACAAGAATGAGCTATATATGCAGAAAGATAAGACAGAGCTGCATTTATGCAATCAGTCAGAAATGGTTGTTTGATCACTTGGTGCACTACATTAGAAATTAATACATGTACAAGCGACTGTGATATGTTTTGTTAATACTGTGGATGATGCTGCAGTTAGTTATATGCAGAATGATTTTAGTTCCCTGCTGCAAAGCTGTTTCTGGAGCAAAGAGGGATAAGACACACTTGCTGTGTTCTGAAGGTTTATTGGAGTGAGAGTTCAGATTCAGACCTGTGGAAAAATATTTCATATGTACCACAAAAATTGTTGTAGTGTTTATTTCATGGATTGCTTTTCTTCATTTCAACTATGTTTCCTTTTTTATTTATTTATTTTTTATTATTTTTCTATTTAAATCACGAAACACAAACCCGATGAAATATAAACAACACAAGAGCAGGTCTTTCTGATAAATTTACTGATAATCAAACTTTACTTAAAGTGCTTTTTGGTTGCACCAAAGCAAACTTCTTCAGAAGTGAATACAATTACATCTGACTCAATTTAAACACAGATACGGTGACATTATCGATACCCCACCCATGCAGCAACAATGTAGCTTAAAGCTGTAAGCACTTTAAAAAATCTGCTACAACATTAAAAACTAAAGTAGCAATCAATAACACATTTATACCCCAGTATGTTACAAATGTCAACAAAATAGATAAAAAATGTATATATATATATATATATATATATATATATATATATATATATATATATATATATATATTATAAATTTAAACATATACAACCAACAACCAATGATTAAACATACCACTATAAGAAGTTGTCTAATACATTATTACTAAAAATAGAAATACTTTAACTGTAGATACTTTAAAATAGCAGATATGCAAGAACCAACAATTACTGATAAACATTAATAATTAATGATGTTGATAACTATACCAAGGATGATCTCCAGTCTTACTTCATTATGAAATTTACAAAAAGAACTTTTAACAAATAACTTTGTTTAGAAGAACTGGAATTGGCCTAGCAGATAAGATTAGATGCCTAAAGGGTCCCTGGGTTAAACGACATGTGTTCTATTAGTTGTGTTTTGAAAAGTAAAAATTTGAGTCGATAGATCATAGCAAATTTTGTTAATTGTTTAATCATTGGTTGTATATGTTTAAATTTATAATATATATATATATATATATATATATATATATATATATATTTTTTTTTTTTTTATATATACATTCTTTATCTATTTTGTTGACATTTGTAACATACTGGGGTATAAATGTGTTATTGATTGCTACTTTAGTTTTTAACATTGTGGCAGATTTTTTTAAAGTGCTTACAGCTTTAAGCTACATTGTTGCTGCATGGATGGGGTATCAGTAACGTCACTGTATCTGTGTTTAAATTGAGTCAGATGCAATTGTATTCACTTCTGAAGAAGTTTGCTTTAGTGCAAACGAAAAGCGCTTTAAGTAAAGTTTGATTATAAGTAAATTTATTGGAAATACCCGCTCTTGTGTTATTATTATTTTTCTTTGCCAGTGTTTGCGCAGCGAGTGGCTTAGCGCAAACAAGAGAATTGGAGAAACAGAACGTATGACATTATTTAGCTGTGCTTATCTCATTTATGTGATGCCTAGCAGTGCACAAACCTGGACTACTAACCCACACAGGAAGCAAACCGAACACCTGCAGACAGGGCGTAGACAGTGTAAAGGTCAAACAGGATACATTGTTGCAATTTTTGCTTTCCATCCTACAATGCAAATAAGCAACACTGTGTAGTGGTTAGAAGGTTCCCCAAAACCTGCAGCCATTGAACACCCAGACAGGATGCAGACAGTCAATAATTTAAAATAGATACATTATATTAATTTTGTTGGGCACCACATTAACACACTAAGTGGTGTTGTGTGATGGTTAACACACAAAACCTAAGAATGAATAGGGGATTATGCAACTGTCATTTAACTATTCCTGTGATAGCAAGTGTAAGTGTAGGGCTGTAATAGAGATGGTACTGGGTTGAAATACAGGAAGGGCAACATATTCTTACTGTTGTGACAGTCCATTTTATAGCAATGAACAGAAAAATATACACGTGCGATTTCAACATTATTGTGACATACACATGGTCCTGGGTTCTAATACTGGACATTCCAGTACTTTTAACTGTTGTTCTATTTCACATTATATTCAATAACACTTATAACACTTTAGATAGTGGAGCTTACATGAATTATATGTATGAGGGATAAAACACACTTATTTTGTTTTCAGATGTATGACTGAGGTATACTGTTTATTATATTTTTTAAGTTAATTTTGCTATGTGGACTCTGATGGCCTTCACCCTTAAATAAGACACAAACACAAATGAATCTATATTCAAGAACCTTGTCAGATACACACATACATGGCTGACACGTCAGTCTGTCAGCTGTATTTATGAATGATTCATGACTATGTCTAAGCAGCAATTCTTCTGTGGCAAAGATGGAAAATCACTGCTATGGAAGAAAATGTTTTGCCCTTATGTATAGGTTTGAATCCCATACTTTAAAAATCAATGTTATTACTGTATAAATCTGAAAAAGTCAGGTCATGGAATTTATGCCCACAGTGCATGTCTACAAAGTTAATTCACCTGACAGTTATAGCAGTAGATACCCCAAAAACTAATGTCAAGTGTCAGATTAACCTTCCTATTTCAAAAACTATTTTCTTCCTTGCTTGGTACTGCTGTTGTAGGCTTAACATCATGCAAACATGGTTAGCATTGTTTCTCAGGTTTGCACACTACCAGTAAACACAATAACAGGAATTGGTAGGAAATCATTATTTGCAATTGCTCTACTTTTGCTATTATACATATCTAGAGTTAGAGGGAAAGGTGCCCAGTTTAGGGTGTAGAGGTGGGATGTCCAGGAATTCAGGATATTTAGTGGACTCATGGTAAAGTGCCACAGCCATAGGCTTGCAGGTGGACTATTCTGGCTCCCAGTACAAGTCTGAGGCTTGGAGTAGTTTGGCTAAGGTTGTATCCAGTGCGACTGGCATCCTATACACTGGAGAACAGTGTAGGCACCACTTCAATGACCTACAAAGGCAGAAGAGGGATACATTCAACCAGTGGTTGACTAAGTTTCAAACTGGTGATGTCCCACAGTTGTATAAGTATGCTAATAAAAA
Source organism: Protopterus annectens (assembly GCF_019279795.1). Lineage (NCBI taxonomy): Eukaryota > Metazoa > Chordata > Ceratodontiformes > Protopteridae > Protopterus > Protopterus annectens. Next base: position 784,143,371 of record NC_056749.1, read on the forward strand.
GACTTTTTAATACATAGAAAGCTAAATATTGGCAAGACTACTGGTATGCCTAATGCGCTTCTGTTCTTTTCTTTTCTTTTCACAGCTAATGCTGAAATTGAGTTGAAATGGCAGGCTCATGCTGAATGTCTGAAGAGACTGAGGGAAGCAAGTGGTATGCATACAGCACAAGAGAAGTATTATTGTAGCTTTAAAAGTTAAGGATATATATATTTTTGTATTCTATAACGTACTAGCAAAGTGAGCATGCATATCTTAACCGTAAAAGCAAGTATGCTTGCATAGGTCTGTAGCACAAACCAACTTTAAGAGTCAAGTGTAAGAATGTAGTTACAGGCTGTGGGTTCAAATATCATGAGTAGCAACTATATGATGTTGCATTTCCTTCATAATATTACATAAATTAAACTCTATACAAGTGGTATAAATGCCCTGCTGTTAACCATAATCAGTATACCTGGCCCAAGCATATGTGAAATATATGTACATTGCAAAGATTACTTTGAGAAGTTCATAATTATAGTTTGTAGTTCATAGCATGTATACTTAAATATAATAGTTCAGATAAAATAGTTATATAACCATGATATTGCATTGTATGCACATAATTTTATCTTTTTTTCTCTTACCCCAACCCGTATCTCTTTTTTTTAATTTTTTTTGTATGTGTCATCAAAATGTCTCCATGTCATCCGTGTGTAACAAATCACTAAATGCTTCACAGCACAGTGAGATAGGCCAGCCCTAGTGGGTCAACCTGTCCCTGCTCCACCAGTTCCAGCACTAATGCCCAGCACATCTGGGACCCAACCTGGCAGCACTTCCTCTGTTGCCCTTGCACTACTGCACCTTCAGGTAGCAGTGGTGCAGCAGCTGGTGCTATGGTACCCTCTGGGAGTAGTGGTGGAAGTGAGGATTTCATCACCCACCAGGAGATGCCAGGGTTTGTCACATGATAGTGCACCAGACCATTGGTGTATGCCTATGCCAGATAGAGAAGCTTCTCTCTCTCATGGTCTGTAGGTGGAGAAGACATCTAGCACTCCAGCAGCCAGAAGAGTAAGGGGACAGTGATGACAGTCCTGTGGGTTAGGAGTAGATTCTCACTGTCTCTATGTTTGATGGGTATGAGTTTGTGTTGTCTCCTCCCAAACTTCAATCATGGTGTCCCCCAAACTATTGTGTCCTTCACCATCCATGTGTTTTGTCTTGTTTATCCTGTTTGCTTGCATTTGCTTCCTCACCTACCCAACTTACATGACCCAGAAATACCGATGTCCCTTACCCTGAATTAAAAAAATGGGCACCTGTGCACCTGTCCCACAAAAAAAAATATCATCCTGTACATAGCTCTCCATTTTGCATTTGCCTTTTTGACATACTTAATTTGATCAAATTGGCTATACAACATGATTGCGTTGTCACACCTCTTTGTGGAGGTGAAAGTCCAAATTCAGCTAATATTCTGTACATATTTTCAGTTTACACTGTTAAAGAAATGAATAGCTGTAGTTCTTTCCTACCACTCTCCTCCCTTCTCGGCACATTCATATATTCCTTTCCCTTTGTTTTTTCTCCTGCTTGCTCCCCATTTCACCACTTTCCTATAGGTTTATATCACATCATTGAAAGCTCAAAATTACGAAGCGCACAACATCAAACACACTATCTCAAACCAACAAAACATCAAAATGTTGTGAATGGCTGTCCCCAACGGGGACATGGAATGTTGAGGGTGTAGTGGGGGGCTGCACTCCCCACACACCCCTGCTAGTTAAATATACCAACTCTGAGCTCGCGTTTCAGTGTAGGAAATGGAAATCCTTAATTTCTGCACTGTAGTGCACTGAAGTGTGATCTCCAAAGTTGTATATTTAAGTGGCAGGGGGTGTAGGGGGTGTAGGGGGTGCAGGTGGCCTTGCCCCTGCATGTAGCAAACTGCTGTTAATGTGCACTCCACATTTTGTTGTTTTTCTCCCCCTTTCGATGTTATGTGGTTCGATGCATTGTGTTTGATGTTGTGCACTTCAGAATTTTGAGCTTTTGATGATGTGATATGCACCCCTTTCCTATCTACCCCAATTTAACATCTATATTCTGACAAAAAATAGAATCACACAGCACATATAAGTACCAAGAAAAACAATACAACCCTTCACTTTTTGGTGTCTATGTTTGTGAGAAGTTTGGCATAGCTCACCAATGCCACGAGGCAATGAACGTCTCTTGAATGGTGCAGTTTATCTCTGCACAAAGTCACTTAAGGACACTGCATTAAGGTAAAACACAGTAACACATGGTGAATGTAGTATAAACAAAACTATTTCATTGCATTATCACTATTTCTGTAAAAGTATTACATACACCTGGATTCGAATCCAGTATCATCTGAGCTCAAAAAGAAATGTGTCAATGCATTTACATCTGCTGCCATGGAGTCACCTAAGCAGCAGCTGTGTTTCATCAACTCAGTACTAACTCTCATAATTTTAGCAATGGGTCTCACAAAGAAAGCAGTACAAATGTGTATCCTGCATGCAGGAACACTTTGGCAGCCATTGCTTAAACCTTTTGCTCACCATTGCACTATGCAAAGCAAATAACAGCATGTATTAGTTTTGTTTACTCTTCAGTTAGTCTTAATGCCATAACACTACATGTGGAAACAAAAAAATGAAGGCCCTGTCTAAGAATATGTCACGTATTTACAATGCAGCCATGTGTTACCTCCCGTCATGCACTGCAACCCGATCTCGCAGTACTTGTGGACAAATATATCAACTACATTACATAAATTGATAAAAAATGTGTGATATACCACGTACATCTTTAAAATGACAATACACATCCAGATTTTCAAATACTTGCAGTAATGTGGACACTAGTTTGTATACAGTTTGAAATCTGTCTCTTAAACTATACCTGCACATTGGATCACGACCACCACATACTGCTCACTGCACACTCATCAGTGTTGTAACATGCAGAACTTCAACTATCCTGACACTTGGACAAGTCTACACATCCATTTCATGCAAGCCTCTCAACATCTTCTCTTCGACATCCAGTGCTGATGTCATCCACTATAAGTTCACCTGAAACCTTGTAAAAGTCAGGCATGTGCTGTGGCACTTGTGCAAGTTCCTGAGTTCTCTAGTCTGTGTAGTTAGATAGGTAGGGTTCTGTTCTCATTGCAGTGAACTTGGAGGTGTGTGTGTGTGTGTGTGTGTGTGTGTGTGTGTGTGTGTGTGTGTGTGTGTGTGTGTGTGTGTGTGTGTGTGTGTGTGTGTGTGTGTGCATGTGTGTGTCTAGCCAGAACAACATAGGTATGTATCTAACAGTTACAACTCCAATTCCATGGTTTGACAGTATTTTGACACTTGCACAAGCTTTTACATCCATTTCATGCAGGCCCCCCAACAACTCTTCAACATCCAGTGATTATGTCATCCACTATAAGTTGGTCTGCAGCCTTATAAAAGTCTGAATTGTGTTGTGGTACCTTAATAAGGTCCTAAGTTATCTAGTCTGTGTACTTAGATAGTTAGGGGGTCTGTTCTCACTGTAGTCAGCTGTGAGGTGTGTGTGTGTGTGTGTGTGTGTGTGTGTGTGTGTGTGTGTGTGTGTGTGTGTGTGTGTGTGTGTGTGTGTGTGTGTGTGTGTGTGTGTGTGTGTGTGTATGTGTATGTCTGCATGTGTCTGTGTGTGTTTGTGCAGTTGCTTGACATTAGAGAGAGCCTTTTACACCAGCATGTGGGACACTGATATTATCATATTCTCCTCACCAGACACTGCAGATGTCATCAGCTATAAAGTGTTGTCTGACACTCTTCAAGTCTGGCTTCAGCTGTGGTGCTTGCCTTATATACAGAGATATATAGTTGGTGTACTTAGATAAGTAGGGGTACTGTTCCCATTGATGTCAACTGGGGTGTGTGTGTTTTTGTGTTCTTGTCTCACATTAGAGATGGCATTTTACACCAGCATGTGGGACACTGTTATTATCATTTTCTCCTCACCAGACTCGGCTGATGTCATCAGCTATAACTGATTTGTGGATGTGCAGTTTTCCTGTTAGGGCAGGGTCAGAGACTGGCCTGTAGGCCTGGCACAAGTCACATCATGCTATATGATACAGATTACAGTGACAGGTCTTTCAATCTATCCACAGATGTCATGTCATGGTTTGTAGGCCCTGTATTTTCTTGTTAAGAAACCCTTGTGGTCTGTCCAGCTGCTGCAGGTGTATGGTGAGGCATAGTAGGAGTGTTCTTCAGTAAAATGAATGAGGGAGAAATGGGACAGGAAAAATATAAAAAACTTCAATACGGTTAGCGGTTTCACATCACAGATGCTTCTTCAAACCATGAATAAAATAACATGAACTAAACTCACTTTATATACTTTCCAAACTCTAGTAAGTTGCTGTTAATTGATTAATAACATCTATTTAACAATTAAGTTAAAGAAACATCATGTTAATAAATATCCAGTCTGACATATATTACAAACTAATAACATAGGCAACTTAATGTAGAAAACAACATTTCATTGTTGAAATAATAAATAAAAATAATTAAGCAAACATAAAATATAATGCAAGTGTGACACAGACTGGTTGTTATAAATGTCTTGTTTTTAGATAGGGCTAAATCAATGTCCTGTCATTTAGCCCTGGTTCCTTTTCCATCTGTAGCTCAATGATCCATTTCAACTCTCTTAATTCCAATTTATTTTTCATATCACCCAACCTTGAGTCTTGGATAATATATTCAATAACTTTAAAATGAAAATGATGCATTCCCTCTGCACAAATGACATGTTTAGCTAAAGTGATTCTATCAGGTACATTATTTCTAATGGCAGTTAAATGCTCTCTGACCCTCTCTCTTAATGAGTGAGTATTCATGCCAACATAAACAGAGGGGCAGACTAGACATGCAGAAAGGTACACTAAGTTCCTTGTTTTACAATTTACCTTAACTCTAAATTCATACTTTCTATTTGTTACAGGATATATGAAAATCCTGTTATCACTCAAGACATCACAGACACTGCATTGCCCACATTTATTAAGGCCATAGAGCTCAGCTTTAGTCCTTTTTGGTTGACAAAGTAATCTTTTAAGATTATTTTTATTTTTATAACGAAACTTAGACTTCTGGCCTACTATCCTGGCTATCTTGGGGTCTGACTATAGGATGGACCAATTCTTATCAATCACATTTTGTACTTTTTTAACATTCCAAGCATATAATAACTGAATAGGTAGATTTTTAATGGTATAATTTTCTTTAAATTGTTGAGGTGAGGTATCCTGAGCATTACTGATGTATGGTATTGCTCTACCCTTCCTCATGGATTTAACTTGCTGAATCCCAGTATCTACCTCACTTCTCAAATATTTCTGCTTCAACAATTCATTCCTAAATATTCTCATGTCCTGGTCAAAATGCTCCTCTTCCATATCTAACCTAGAGATGCGCATAGCTTAACCTTTTAATATATATATATATATATATATATATATATATATATATATATATATATATATATGTGTGTGTGTGTGTGTGTGTGTGTGTGTGTGTGCAGGATGCATACTATCTCTGCTCAAGACATTATTTTTTCTACATTTCTTTCTAAATAATCTGGAAGATAACTTATTTTATTTATTTTTTTATTTATTTTACACTTGTTGACCGGGCTAGTCTAGCTGGATATATGTCCATTTTCAGTAGAGACCCGGGGAGAAAAGCTGCAAGCAAAAACAATAACACCGTTTAAAAAATGTATAACTAAGTCAAATAAACTAAAACAAGGAAATATAGTTATAAAAATGAAGACTATAGTCATTATGCTAAAATTTAAACTAAATATAAATAAGCAAGTATATAAGAAACAAAAAGGGTATGGGGTAGAAAGAGTAAAGTCCTTAAATTAAATTGTATTACTAAGAGGAAAGCAAAAGAGAAGTAACTAGATTTGGAGGGAAAATATGGGGGAGAGGGGAAGGGTATAAGCTGGGGGGAAATAAAAGTTTCAATCAGGGTTAACACAAGGACAAAGCCACTGAGTTTTCAGATGTTCTTTAATGTGTTTTTTTAATTGAGAGGTGGATGCTAGGGTAGATAGTTCAGGAGGGAGCTGATTCCAGTTTTTCCCTACAGTATTTGAGAAAAGTGAATCACCAGCTTTGTTGTTAGATTTAATTGAGGCAACAAGGAGTTTATTTGCTGAACGTAGTGTAGCCAGATTTTTATATGGAGAAATCAGATTAGTGAGGATGGGGGTGTCATTGGGGTGGTATAGGATCTTTTGGGAGATCAGTAACTGTTGATAGAGTAAATGGTTCTGTATTTCTAGCCATCCTAGTTGTTTAAGGTTAAGGCAGTGGTGAGTTTTAAAGGGAGAGGATGTGACAAATCTAGCTATGCTATTATAGCAGGTAGAAAGTTTTGAGATGTTATTTTTAGATAGGTTAGTAAATATAGCAGAGGCATAGAAAAGGGTAGAAATTAGGTGGGTTTGGGCAATAGTTTTTCTGGCTGAGGGGGTAAGGAAGGGTTTAATTCTATAGAGAGTACCAAGTTTTTTGTTGACCGACTTTATGGTGGAGTTAATATGGTTGTCATAGTTAAGATGATTATCAATTGTGACACCTAATAGGCGGGTGGTAGTTTCTGGTGCAATGTTAGTAGCATTGATAGAGGTTATAGTGAAGATTGGAGTGGGTGACATGAGTTGGAGTAAAAATCAGTAGTTTTGTTCTTTTAGGATTGAGGAGAAGGCGGTGTTGCATGAACCAGTTTTCAACATTTTGGAAAGCAGTTTGGGTGAGGGACTGTAGGGAGGATATGTTTTTAGCAGTGCAGATTAAGGTAGAGTCATCCGCATATTGAATGCAGGTGGCTTGGGATATGTTCATGTGGAGGTCATTAATAAATATGGAAAAAGTAGGGGACCTAAGATAGTGCCTTGAGGGACTTCAATATTTACAGGAAGTAATGAAGACAGATTGTTTTCCCAGAGTACAGCTTGCTGTCTGTTTTGAAGATAACATTTGAACCATTGTAATGCTAGTGGATCCAGAGAAGGGTACTTTAGTTTCTCTAGAAGAAGAGTATGATTAACCATATCAAAGGCTTTTGACAGGTCTATGAATAGTGCAGAGGAAAAGGAGTTATTGTTACGATTTTTGTTTATAGAGTCAGTAAAGGAGAGAAGAGCAGTAGTAGTGCTATGGAATGGTCTAAAGCCATGGTGGCAGTTGGCTAGTAGATTATTCTGTAGAAGATGGTTGAGTAGTTGTTTGTGGATACATTTTTCCGTTATCTTAGCTAATGGGGAGAGTAAGGCAATTGGTCTGTAGTTAGTGAGCTCAACTGAGGTTCCACCTTTATGTAGAGGGATGATGTGGGATACTTTCCATATGGTAGGAATTTTGCCTTCGGAGATGGTTCTGTTAATGAGGATGGATATGGGGTAGGCTATGGCTGTAGCAGCAATTTAAAGGTATTCAGATGGGAGACGGTCAGCAGATGGGGTGCAAGGTTTTAGTTTATTAAGTATCTTTTGTATAAGAGATGTAGGAACTGGGTGTATATGAAAGGTGGGGGATAGAGTCTTGGAGGAATTAGATGGAGAAGCAGTTAAAGGTAGTAATGAGTTGGCTAGGGATTGGATGGCATCTCTAAAGTAGTTATTGAAGGCATCAGGGATTTGGTTGGAATTATTTTGGTTGAAACCTAATGGGATGGGAGTAGTAGTGTTTCCTGTCTGAGGAGGTTTGTTAATACCTGACCAAAATTTCTGTGGAGTTTGTTGTGAAGTTTGTTGGAGATTTAGGTAGAACTCTTAATATCCTTGAATATTGTCACATCCAAAAAAGATATTGCAGTCAAGGAGACAGAATGAGTGAATCTCAAAAAAAAAACAGTGGTGGTATCAAGAAATAGAAAGAATTCTCCCAATTCAGTTTCTGTAGCCTCCCACACCAATAGGAGATCATCAACAAATCTCCTATAGAACAGCATTTTATGCACAACAGTAGCATGTGTCAAGACAAATAGTTTCTCCCAATAGGCAGGAACCTTGTTGGTGTAGCTATTGGCACATGGTGTGCCCATAGCTACATACTCAACGACAAAGCGAAAAGCCACCAACTGGACACAAAGTAAATTTATTATAAAACAAGAAACAAACTTCAAAATTTACAATAACAAAGTAAACAATGAAATATTTCCTTGCTTACTTTGTTATTGTAAATTTTGAAGTTCATTTCTGGTTTTATAATTAATTTACTTTGTGTCCAGTTGGTGGCTTTTTGCTTTGTAGTTGAGTATCTAGTCTATTCGTTTTTTGAGTTGTGCTCATAGCTACGCCAAACAGTTGTAAATAGTACTTCTGTTCAAAAAGAAAAATGTTATTTTCCAGGATTATTTATATTAACAATTATTATTATTATTATTATTATTATTATTATTATTATTATTACTATTATTATTATTATTATTATTATTATTATTATTATCATTGTTATTATTATTATTATTATTATTATTATTATTATTATTATTATTAATAATAATAATAATTATTATCTATCAGTTATTTTCATGTCATATGAACTATGTAAATGTGTGATCTGTAGTGAGAGTAGGGAACAGGTGGAAGAGACCCTGGAGAGGTGGAGATATGCTCTAGAGAGAAGAGGAATGAAGGTCAGCAGGACTAAGACAGAATATATGTGTGTGAATGAGAGGGAGTAGAGCTGGCAAAGGTGGATGAGTTTAAATACGTGGGGTCAATAGTTCAGAGTAACGGTGAGTGTGGAGGAGAGGTGAAGAAGAGAGTACAGGCAAGATGGAGTGGGTGGAGAAGAGTGTCAGGAGTCATTTGTGACAGATGAGTAACTGTAAGAGTGAAAGGGAAGGTCTACAAGAGGGTAGTGAGACCAGCTATGTTACATGGCTGGAGACAATGGCATTGACAAAAAGGCAGGAGTTTGAGCTAGATGTGGCAGAGTTGAAGATGTTAAGATTTGCACTGGGTGTGACGAGGGTGGACAGGATTAGGAATAAGTATATTAGAGGGTCAGCCCAGGTTGGAAGGTTTGAAGACAAAGCCAGAGAGGCAAGATTACGTTGGTTTGGACATGTGCTGAGGAGGGATGCTGAGTATATTGGGAAAAAGATGCTAAGGATAAAGCTGCCAGGTAACAGGAAAAGAGGAAGGCCTAAGATAAGGTTTATGGATGTGGTGAGAGAGGACATGCAGGTGGTTGGTGTGACACAGCAAGATGCAGAGGACAGGAAGAAATGGAAACAGGTGATCCACTGTGGCGACCCCTAATGGGAACAGCTGCAAGAAGAAGAAGAAGAAATATGTAAACTTAAATGGGTTTTAACTGCCTCTAACCCATAGGTATGAGGTATTATAGTAAAAAGTGAATTGATATCCATGGATACCAATAAACAATTAGCAAGTTGTTCAAACGAAGTACAAAAAGTCATCCCAATATCAGACAAAAGCTCTTTTGTGTCCTTTAATACATATGATGAAGTACTAACTATTGGTCTTAAGTTATTTTCAATGTATTATAAATGTAAAATAAAATAAAATAAATAAATAAATTTAGATATTGAATGTGTCACCCATCCATGACCTGACACTATTCGTATGAATGGTGGGTTATTTAAATCTTTGTGCAGTTTTGGAAGGCTCTGAATGAACGGAACAACAGGATTTGTAACAGTAAAAATGTCCAACAAAGACTTAGAAATCAAACCACTTGCAAAACAATCATATAGTGTTTTAAATACTCAGCTTCAGCATAGCTCTGTATCATTTAAACTAACTTGTCTATATACTTTTTCATCTTTAAGCATTTCCTGCATGGGAGAAACATAGTCTTCAGTATTAAAAACAGCAATGCCCCCACCTTTATCCGCAGGACGAATGACAATAAATGCATCATTTTTCAACTCAAGTAGAGCTGCCTGCTCATTCTTACTTAAATTAAAAAATCTCTCCTTATTATTTTGACTTTCAGGACCCAGCATTTCTTTCAACTGTATTTCACAAACATTGCAGAATACTTCTAAAACCGGATTCATGTCCAGAATAAATACACTAGGTTTTTTAAAGTCATTGGAAAATCCAGAATTATTGTTACCAAATAAAATCTTCAGCATAACACTGCATGCAAAATATCTTATGTCCAGTACAGTACTCACATAGTCAATGTGTGAAGCAGGAATGAAAGTTTAGCCTCTTTCATGTATGGATTCCTGATGTTTAGTCAATATTTTACTAGAAAAGTTCACTACCAGTGTTTTCAGGTCGTCGCCATGTTCCACATCCTTTTCGAATCTCTTCCTACCACCCCTTCCTGGGACGGCAACCTCCTCTTCCTCCCTCTACTGCTGGACCGACCCATTCGTGACGAATCCATTTTGTGAATGGGAAGGGGGGGGTTGCATTAGTGTTGTCTGAACCGTCTCCTTCCTTTTCACAGATTGAACCGATGTAGAGCTTTCATTGTGACTACTGTTGGTCAAAACATTCAAAGTGTGAGGCATTTCTAGGACTTCCAATGCCCCTGTGTTGCTTGAACCATTACATTCACCCCTTCCTAAATTGGAATTGTTGCCATTTTCTCCTCACCAGACTCTGCTGATGTCATCCGCTATAACTGATTTGCGGATGCGTAATTTTCCTGTCAGGGCAGGGTCAGAGACTGGCCTGTAGGCCTGGCACAAGTCACATCACCCTATATGATACAGATTACAGTGACAGGTCTTTCAATCTGTCCACAGATGTCATGGCATGGTTTGTAGGCCCTGTATTTTCATGTTAAGAAACTCTTGTGGTCTGTTCACCTGCTGCAGGTGTCTGGTGAGGTACATGCAAAAGGGAGCATTATACTCTATTAGTGTTGTGATGAGGTCTGCGTAACGGGCTGTTGTGTCATCCTCAGATCTGGATATGATTGCCTGACTTATGAGGTGCACGATGTAGCTTTTCCATACCACTGTCAAAGTTCAGATTGCTATCTACACATGTTCCCAGATCTTGCACCATTGGGTTTCAGCATAGTAGGGGTGTTTTTAATGCTGTAAATAACAGGGAATGCCACTTTACAGAATGCCAAAATAATTACACTTTTTTGTATTTATGTGTAGACTGTGTGGCTTTGGCACCAATCATTTATCTGTGTTAGCCCCTCCTGTAATATGTTATCATCATTGCTGGATTCAATGATTGTACCTAATATGCAAGAATCAGCAAACTTCGTAAGCCAAAGCATGTATACTTTACGCTGAAATGTTAAGAAATAGATTCTAAACAGTTAAGGTCCAAGCACAGATCCTTGGGGTATGCCAATGGTGGCAGCTCTACTGGCAGAGGTTGATCCACCATCTTTCACAGTATGCATTCTGTTGATGAACCAATTGGTTAACCATCTAGTGACATAAGGGTTAATCCCCAGCTGGGAAAGTTTCTCAATGATAACTGAGTGGGGATTACGTCCAGTCTTAGGTCAGATCAATATAGACAGTATGCACTGTCTTATCTTCATCCAGGCCTATCACACAGAATCAATGGGCTGTGGCAACATCACAGATCACCTATAACATGACACAGAACATACATCTACCTCACATGGCTAGAGACACACTTCAACACACCCTCCCCGTGGACTATGTTTCCATAGAATGGTGTTCATCAACATGCATCTATCTGAGTTTGGGGGACAGCACCTGATGCATGCATGTAAAGACACATCCTGACTGTCCTCATCTGTGAAACAGACCAACAAGACATTATGGACCTTTTCTAAATGGCCATTAGTAATATCCTGGCTGTGTGCAACAGACCTGTGTGAGTTGTTAAGCTACATCCATGTCTGTTACATCTGTTAGTTGCCCCCAAAGAGGTCATCAAGGGCATGCACGATGACAACATTACCATCCTGTGGAACTTGAACAGGTCAAGGCATTTGACACAAATCCACACTGAGGTATTCACTTAACACTGTCATATGTGGCCATAAACAACTATATTACCAAGTAGCTAGACCATTGGATCACATACATGGCATGTAAGTATGTTGAAATGTGTGAGGTGACCTATATCTCAGGCCCAGTGATCAGGTCCATACATCAGGGCTGTCTGCTAGGCTCTTTTCTGTCCATTATTTAAGTCACAGATATCACAAATGGCATACACATTCTATGTACCAGCAACTGTCTGAAGGTCCATCTAGCCCAATTCCTTCCCATATACCACATTCAGAAAAATCTTGCCACAATGGATGGTCAATTTCCCATCATTTCTCCCTGTCAGTTTGATTGATATGGGCATCTTGAGGCAATGTAGCAATCGTTTCATGTATACTGACAACCATTTACTCCTAATGCAAACTAACATCCTATGTAAGAGATGCAAATACACTGGAATTGGAGTCAGTTCTCTCACATAAAACAAGCTAGATATCAAACTGGTTGTCAGCACACATGTTCACCTCTCACACAAAATAAGATCACAACACATAAACCCACATATGTGGAGATACTCACTAAAAGCCTACCAAAGAACACTGATTTCACAAATGCACACCACTCACACTCACCACTAAGCAAAAAAAAAAAAAAAACACTACAAATATCAACACAGACACCCGTGTCTCAACAGATAAGCCCCCTAAAGCAAAACACATCAAGTTTCTTGGTCATAGGTGACTTCATAGTGAGACACACAGATGTCCCCCTGACCAGACTGGGGAAGGTGAAGGTCATGGTCAGCTGCCTATCAGATGCCAGGATCTAACAAATCATGCAGGCACTCAAGTCACTCGATAAGTACAATTATGATTCTCTCATAGTCCATGTTGGAGTGAATGATTTGAGACGTCCCTACCTGGTCTATATGAAGAGAGACATGAGGGAACTCTCTGACTGTGTGTCCCAGACAGGCATGTCCCTAGCCACAAGCAGTATTCTACTATCACCCCAGATGATGCTATAATATAAACAAAAACTGATTGACTTCAACAATTGGTTCAGCTTCTGGTGTTAGTCCAGGGGGGGATCCAGTTTTTGTCAGTCTGGGAGGATATGGTAGACAGACCTCACTGCTTTGCTAGAGATGGTCTTCACCTGTCCCCCCTAGGCTTTCAGATACTGGCAATGGCCCTTGCCTTCCCCATCGTGCCTTTTTTAGGCAATGTCAAAACAACACATTTTCCAGCATAAAAAAAGCTAATAGAGACAAACTCAGGATCATGCTGCTTAATGCTAGAAATTTAAACATGAAACTGCACTCCCTGGAAGCACTCCTCACCTTGGAGGATTCTGATGTCTGTGCAGTTACTGAGACATGAATCAAAGCCACTGAGAGCACCCCACCTGTGCAAGGCTACAATGCCTTCCATATGCTCAGACCTCAAAATGAGCATGAAGGAGCCAAAGGTGGAGGTGTATCCATCTTCATTAAAACCAAATACACTTTAACACTAATCAAACAGTGTGACTCTCTCGAACCACTCCATGTCCAATTAACTATGGGAAAAGTACCATACCAGATCATTGCTAGCTGTAGAGCCCCCACCATGAACCAGGATAACCACATCGCCTACCTCGATTTACTGGAATCCCACACCAGACAGCCCAACACCTTAGTCATGGGAGATTTCAACTAGACTTCCATAGACTGGGGAACATACCCAAGCAAGAAAATGATCACCCACAGGTTCTTGGACTTTGTTAACATAAGTGTTGTCGAGCAGATAGTCTGCACCCCCACTAGGGGCTCTAATGCTCTGGACATAGTACTCACCAAGGGGGGAGGGGCTGTACTTCCCCATGCATGATGCCCTCCCTGGTTAGGTCAGACCACAAATCAGTATCATTTGAAGTAACATAATTGTATATGACATCCCTGAAAGATGTCCTCTGCATTATTCATGTAAGGATGCTTATCTCACAAAGACATCTTCTCCATTGTTATGTCACCTTGTGTGACAGTCACATAATACACATTTTCACTATGCAGTATGTACTGTACCATATTGATATGTAATTAGTGCTCCTGCTACAACTGTCTTCCTTTGACATGCCCTCATCTGCTGTATGTTACGTTTCACCTGTCCTCTTTCCCTGTGTTCATTCCTACAAACCATCTGTGTGTCCCTATTCAACACACATACTTCCCTTGACTCTTTATTTTAAATGGCAATCCATGTACCCTTACAGATCATTTATACAACTTTTGTACAGAATGTTTGGATTGGGATTTCACAATACTCTGCAGTGTATAAACTGTCCTGTACTGTGTTTGTACCATATACATTTCTATATGTTAAACACTGGAAATGATTGTGGCATTCCACACAATCCAGCTAACCCAGTTTGCTCTATAATAAACAAATTCATTAGCCGCGTTGGTATATACAGTTTTCTGGCCTACAAGAAACCATACTTGTTTAGGTTTAAACATGGCACCCGGCATTAATATGTAATAAGTGATGCTGCTCACCACACAAATGCTTAAACTCCATGCAGGCTTCACACGAAGCCTACACAGAGTTTTATGAATCACAGAGACAGATATATTGTTATAAAAATTTCAGCCAAATGGATGCAGTTAATAAGATAAACGTAGAAAAATTGGCTCCCTATCACGCGAAGTGGCTTTTCAGCGAATTCTTTCCCTGGGAAAGAATTCATTTGGCCGCTTTCACTAATTTGCCTTATCAGCACTGTAGTGCGATCTTGGAGTTGGTATATTTAAGTAGGGGGGTGTGGGGGTGATGCCCCTCATTATGTAATGTTTTACAGTTTTTTTTTTTTTTTTTCAGAACAAATCGCTGTTCTGAGGTTTCAGCGTTGTAAGCTTTCGCTTACATGGGGTTGTTTATGTGTCGTTCACTCTTCTGAGCATGCAATATCATAATATAGACCTGAAAATTTATATGAAGTAAAAAAATGAGAACTTAACTTACATTATCTTATGACTGAAATATAGAAATCCCAACTAAAATGCACAGATTAGTAATTATAAACTGACTTTGTAGACAGTCTTTCGATATCATTGTTGCATTATTTATATTATACAAAAGACAGTAGGCCTGATTTCAAAAATTGTGCTCTCTGTGTAAGTGACTTACTCAGTGGTAAGACTGCCCCAATTCCCAAAGACTTGCTCTTATTAATTTCTCCATATCTTTTGGGTTTCTAATACCATGACAGGAATGGACCTTAGTCCTAAGTCAAAGTACAATTAAAGTTCATGAAACTAGTATTGTTTCAGTCTTTGATGTCAGCCAGAAGTGCTGTTTACAGCACCCACAATGTGCCCAGTAATGACTCTTTCTGCAATTCATACTGGGTTACATGGATTGGTAACATATCTAAATATGATTGTAGATTCTTTTTTATAAGACCCATTGCTCCTACTACTATAAGAAATGTCTGGGTATCTTTCTTCCACATTGCTCTCATTTCTGCCTGCAGATCCTGATATTTTATGACTTTGTGTCTCTCTGTACGCAACACACTGTAGTCACTGGGTGTGGCAATTTCAATGATCAACCTTACTTTTGTCTTCTTTTCATGGACCACTGTATCCGGTTTTCTAGCATCTATCTTTTGAACTGTTGGTAATGGATGATCCCATGTGATATAAACTTCATCATTTTCTATGCTCATGTTTCCAGTGTTTTTCAGACACTTCAGTACCATAATGTTTGCACAATCCCGAGTGCACCAATCTTGCCACATTATTATGCCTTTTAGCATACAGTTCTTCTACTGTTAGTATGTCACAACCAGCAACAAGGTGTGTGACTGTTTCCAATTCAGTTTTATAAAACATACATTTGTCTGTTTCTCCCACATGTTCAATGGACTTTGTAAACCAGCATGTACATAGCCCACTATCTTGGGCCGCCAATATTAACCTTTCATCTCTTAGTTTGAATTTGCCTCTCATTAACCATTCCTGCATTTGTCCCTGACCAACATGAGGTTCTTCCAGAAGTTTTCTGTACTTGCAACTCTATTTATGCATTTTCCACATTTCTTGCCTCCTCATCTGGTCCCTCACCTCATACTCTTTTCTTTTGTTTTATTTTGCTCTCAGTGTAAGTGACTTACTGCAGTGTAAGGCTTACCTATAAAGCAGGCTTACACAAGAACCAGATTCCAAAAGACTCGCTCTTAGTGTAACTCACTTAATCCAGTGTAATATACTAGAGAAAGTCACTTACACTTGAATAAGGTGCTTACTCTGGGAGCAAGTCTCTTGGAATCAGGGCAGACTTACACCAGAGTAAGTCATTTACACTGACTGCAAATATTTTGGAATCTTGCCTAGTGTTTGCAAATAGCTGCAGCCTTATTTACCCCCCCCCCCACACACACACACACACATACACACACACACTCACTTGGCTCAAGTAAGCACTCCAACTGTTCTTGGGATTGCCTTGCCTGTAGAACCCCTGAGCTCTCCCAGCTGTTCGAACCATCCTATTTCTGGTATGCCTCAATGCCTGTTGGATCCCCTATCTTCTCGGAGGGTTGACTTTATGATTACCGTGTTAGTAATACCTGGGGTGTGAGAAATCCCTTTGAGAAAAAATAAAGTAGAGCACCAGGAGCAATTATTTATATGTCAGGCAGTCAGTAGCCTCTAGCTTTATCACCCCTTCATTGTGTAAATATCAATTGTTCAGCTGGGTAGACAAAAAGGCAATCTACAGGACATATAAGTCCTACACACCTATAGTCACCCTTCTAGCTCTCCCACATTTTCAGCCTTGTTGTCTGTCTCACTATGTCCTCTAACCTCCACCAATGAGATCTCCAGGCCCAGGATGCCATGTCTATCATCTCTGCTTGCATGTTGAATACTTGAATTAATAATTGAATTCAGTTCACCTGTGCCTAAACTGGGGCTTTATTACATTAGCACAATAATTCTAGTTGCTGTCTTATTTATATTGTATGATGTCAGTCAGTTATGAAGACCAGAATGACATTTTGATACAGCTACTTGAGGCTGTTCCTTATTTATTGTGGTTAAGCTTAAGTAATAATGAGGAAGGAAAAAAGAGAACATGATACATTGTCTCCATTCTATCTTATGACAACATGATACATTGTCTCCATTCTATCTTATGACAACACTGAGTTATGTGCAAGCTGCCAAATGTTCTTGTTTTATGCTCAGTGCTGGATACTTGTGTACTGATGATACACTCCCTCACACCTTATTAGAAGGCAAGCTGCAGAAACTAAAAGGCACTAATAAATACTAAAAAAAATCTCTCTGTCAACTGCGTGGCATTTTGATTTGATGTGTATGGTGTCCAGAGATACTTGCTTGAATGTTGAGAGGGTGCAACTATCCATCTACGTACAAAAACTGTCTAGCACTCCACGTTCTTCAAAGCACTCCTCTATTCTAGGGTTTTGATGTATGTGTGTTTACTTCAAACATGATGCTTCAGGGGAGATGATATTGAGTTTGGTGCTATACCGCTGAGTGACTGCATTCATCGTAAGTTATACTAAAAAAACAGACAGCATATTAAGTTAATTGGCATAAGAAATGATTCTCCTTTGTTTCTGCAGCAAAATTATATGATGGCTGCTACTCATAGAGAATGGTATTTATCTTAAATGACATTTCTTTTTTTTCATCTCAGCAAACAAGCAACAGTTTCTTAGCTTCACCATTCTAAGAATAAAAGCATTGTTACTTATGTGTTTCTTTTGAGCTGCACTTGGTGTCATTTTGTAAAATAAAGATATCACTCACATGAATGTCCAGATGGGACTTTTTTCTGAAACACATACAGTGTTATTCACAGATAATGACAGAGATTTTATGCCTCTTGTTCATTTGTTTTTCACTTGATGAGTGGAAGGAAGTGTTAAACACAGAATGTCTAATTTTCAGACAACACCTGGGAAACTGCAAAATTAAGTCAAAACATAAATCATTATTGAAACAGATTAAATGCAATTTCTGCCAACAAATGAAGGTGCTCAGAGAGGTGTAAGTGTTTAGGATGCTTGATACTATCAATATTCAAAACAAATTATCATCATAATAACATTTTTGAACGGAAAACAGGTGTATATGGATTATTATGCTAAGCAAACAAGTGCAAGAGAGACATTATAAATCTGAGCTGGTAACATAAATGTAAGATGTTTCAAGGAAGGCAATACAGGAGCAAAAGAAAGTAAAATGTATAGTGAGTTTAATGTAAGGCTAACAGGCAAGGGAGAAGCAAGAATAAAACTAAGTGTACTTATATATGTGCAGCTACTGGGAGGCAGACAGACATACAGATAAAAGGAATCAGCAAGCTACAGAGGTCTTGTATTCATCTGCATTCATTACATGTAAGAGGTTAGATGAGTTGATGTTGTTCAGGGAAGCTGGAAGCATTCAAAGAAGTAAAACACAGAAATGATGAGTACATGGGGGATGTAAGAAGAAGACAATAGCGTTTTGTGGCAAGAAAAAGAAAGAATGTCTTTGCATTTAGTAGGAAAGCTGCAACTGCAGTTTAGTATTTGTCTTAATGCCAT
The DNA here is from genome assembly GCF_019279795.1 of Protopterus annectens. Taxonomy (NCBI): domain Eukaryota; kingdom Metazoa; phylum Chordata; order Ceratodontiformes; family Protopteridae; genus Protopterus; species Protopterus annectens. Next base: position 784,161,979 of record NC_056749.1, read on the forward strand.
AGTCAGAGTAAGCAATGCAAAGCACACAATCACATTATACAGATTCAGTAGCAGAAGGAGCATAGTGCATGTGTGGTTGTATGTTTCAGACCGCTTTGCTTACACCTAAGCATTGTGCAAAGTTCAAATATTTCAGTTATAAATGCAGAAATGCATAATAACAGCCATGTCTGCCTGATAAGGCACTAATATATATGTTTGGTGAAACTTCAACACCACAGATAGCAGGTTTCACTTTTAAAAAGGGGTATACATGTCTGCACCCCCATCCTGAGCCTCCATTACATTTGTTTTTTGACAGTGCTTCATGGAAAGTGAGAAATCATGTTGTAAAGTATCTTCTTATTTGAACAAAATATCACAAATAATTAGCATGACACTAGGAATAGGCAGAGACAGAATAATGTAAATTCTGTGTCCAAAGTAAGAATAAACAGACTATACTACCAAACTGGTTATTTGGTACTCTTTACTATATTTCCTTGGCTCTGGATATAAATCCAGTGTCTTTTTGTTCCTCCTTCCTTCCAGTAAAGACACCCTTCTGTTATTTTGACCAAACTTTAAACCAATCTTTGTATCACTATCATGAGATCAGTTTACACCAGCTTTTCACTCTTAATTAGTCAGTATTTAATAAGATATGATTTCCACATCGCATTTCAATTTGCTTACCTGTTACTGTTTCTATCTTGTCTGTAGGGGTTTCCATACCATGAATAAAAGTCCATCTGCATTCAGTTCACTACCCTCCTCGGCCTAAATCAGATGCTTAAAGTTTCTCCCTTGAGACCAGATACGTGAAGACCCCATCATACCACTGCAGTGTTTTACTTTAGTCTGATTCTGTATGACTGCCTGTCGCCCTGGCCATATTAATATAGAGAAAAACACCTGGAGAACAGCAAACAATCCATGTTCTATTATGAAAGTAGAATGTTCACAAATTTGTAACAGCAAACCAGTCCGCGCTTTATTGTATAAGTAGAAAATCCACAAAGTTGTTGACCGAGGTTTCATCCCCACAACAGAACTTCATCAGAACAGTTAAAAACTCACATACATTCCTTTTCATGTGTATCCATCCAGTACACCAATTCATTTCCGTCCAAATTATTTAAAGCAACATGACCATATTCTCTCAAAACTTACTAAAAATAATAGTATTATGAATTTTATATTTATATAGTTATATAAAAACAAAATATTCAAAGTATTTTATCAATAATTTTATTTATATAAATAATATATTGAATGTATTTTTAGTAAGTTTTGAGAGAATATGGTTGCTTTAAATAATTTGGAGGGAAATTAATTGGTGTACTGGGTAGATACACATAAAAAGGAATGTATGTGAGTTTTTAACTGTTCTGATGAAGTCCTGTTGTGGGGATGAAACCTAGGTCAACAACTTTGTGGATTATCTACTTTTACAATAAAGCGTGGACTGGTTTGCTGTTACAGATTTGTGGACATTCTACTTTCATAATATAATGTGGATTGATTGCTGTTCTCCGGGTGTTTTTTTCTTAGTATTTGTTGGTTTGGTTCCATGTTGGTCCATACTAATATAGACACCTCACACTCAGCAAGTAGCATTCTCCTCCCTTCATGTCTGATTATTTTCTGGAAGACCGTGCTCCCTGAGTAGCATTCTCATCCCTTCATGTCTGGTTATTCTCTGGAACACCATGCTCCCTGAGTAGTCCTCCTCCCCTCACATATGATTATTCTCTGGAAGATCAGGCTCCCTGACTAGCATTCTGCTCAATTCATGTCTGATTATTTTCTGGAAGAGTATGCTACCTGAGTAGCATCCTCCTCTCTTCATGCTGATCATACCTCTCAACCTCTTAGAGCAAAAATCTGGAGAAAGCCATAAATAAAAGTGGAACTAAGCCCCAAAAATAGGGACACTTTTTGAATATTGCTCCTACAAACTTAGAAAGTTGATAAAATAACAGGTGTTGCATTAGCATGAATTTTCTCAAGGGTATGAAGTCTGAAAAATGTTGTATCGTTTGGCTTTTCCTGGTTAGGGGTCGCCACAGCAGAACTCCGGTCCGCTAATGATTGGCAGCAGATTTTTACATACTGAGTTGCCAGCCCTGATGTACAACCTTCAACGAAGGTACACCCATTCACGTATGTTTCCACACAGAAGACGCTTTAGCTGAGAATTGAACAGGACAACCTCTTACTGTGAGGCGACAATGCTACCACAGCACCACCACCGCAGTACATGTCTGTCATTATTTTCTAACTTCATTCCTTAATGATTTGCTACTAATTTGAAAGAAAACCACACATTTATGGAAAATGGGCCAAAAATATGAGGCAAAAATCTGGACATTCTGCAAAAATCTGTACAGTTGAGAAGAATGCATCTGATTATTCTCTGGAAGACTGTGCACCCTGAGTAGCATTCTCCTCCCTTCATCTCTGATTATTCTTTGGAAGACTGTGCTCCCTGCATAGCATTCTCCTCCCTTCATGTCTGAGTATTCTCTGGAAGATCATGTTCCAGCCCCCAATGCCTCAGCAACAAACATCTTGCTTTGTCTTTCTCCCCAGTTCAGCCTTATCTTTGCTTATGTTCATATCATCAGTTGTTTAGCCCCCATGTCATGACAGCATGAAGGGGAGGATCTCTTTCTACCCACCAGGCTGTGTACCCTAAATTGCAGCCTGCTCACTGCAACTTTGCTTTCCAATCCACTTGCTTTGTTCTCTGCTTTTCATTCTCATGGACTCAACCAGGCAATCAATTACATCTCATCATGAAATGTGTCTATTAACTCCTGCAATAGTGTGCTAAGATGTACATTAAAGAGATCAAGTCCAAAGTCTTTCTTCTGAACCTCATCCTGATTATCCCTGTCATGGAAATATTTATACTAGAAGACTAACAAATTAAATGGATTGTGCAACGGTAGTGTTTTTGCCTCACAGCAAGAGGTTCTTTGGTTTGATTCTCAGCTGGGGTGCCTTCTATGCGGAGTCTGAATGCTCTCTCAGCATTCATGTGGGTTTCTTCCCACATCACAAAGACATGCATCTGGAGTGTTTCTCCCTGGAGCCTCTGCTGAAAATTGGCTTTGTTCCAAGTCAGACTTTCCCGGTAAATAAATTCCTTATAATTTTTGCCCTATCATGACTGATAAACTTTGAAGATCTCTTAATTACTTTTTAATTATGAGCCCACCTCTACACCTGTCTGCCAGTGATCTCTGACCACATCTGTATAGTCTGAACAAGCTTCAATTTACTGTCTGTTAGGTCCTTCAGTATTAGTAACATCATCATTCTTTTTTGGAGCGGTATGTGCTCCAGATTGTTTCCACCTAAATGCAGTAATATAACAAGAGCTTGACCATCATCTTCACACATCTTGTTCAAAAAGAGATGAAGTTGAGCCTATGTCATACCCAGTGACTCTTCTTTGCTTTGGAGTAATGCTGCCTTCCCTGCCTCAAGATGTAAGGAGGCTTGCTTCTCAGCCTAAAACAAGAAAAATGACCTATGAATGGAACACAGAAAGAAAACATATTTTTAGTTGGTGCAGATACTCACTAATAAGAGTATACCTCCTTGGCGGAGATCCTCTTTTTAAGTAATTTCCCTCCCACTCCGCTGCCACCCTCCATCTCCTGTCTATACCTGACCTAAATGACCACCTCCATACCTCTCAACTTCTTAGCATAAGAAATCTGGACAAAGCCTAAAATAATGCAGAGATAAAGCCCCAGAAACAGGGACAGATTTTAGATATTGCTCTTATAAACTTAGAATGTTGCTAGAATAATGCAATTTGTATTAGCATGCATTTTCTGAAGGATATGATGTGTGAAACTCAAATGTCTTTCATTATTTAGTCATTTCAGTCCATAGTGATTTGCCAGAAAAACATACATTTTATGAGGAACACACCGAAATATGAGGAAAAATTTGGACATTCATTGAAAATCTGGACAGTTGAGAGGTGTGACCATCTTGCAAATTTATTCAGATATATGGCTGCCTGAATGAGCCCTCCCCATTATGGAAAGAATATCTTAAAATACCACTTTGCAAAAAGTCATGTTTATGACATTCAAAAGAATAGAGACACTAATGCTTTGGCAAGATATGTCAGAGCAAAAGGTACTGAACATTCATTTAAGTTTTTTTTGTTTTAC
>NC_056749.1:784171156-784238656 GCF_019279795.1 Protopterus annectens
AAACAGGATATATTACTGTGCTGCTAAATTAATAACTGATAAAGTTCTACCACAGGAACACAGGGTAGTAAGGGAAAGGAAGGGGAGAAATCGAATACCATCATGGAAATATCGAACAGAGAAAACTATAAAGTAATTAAGACAAGAAGTGTCACTGTTAGAGGAATACAGATAAGGGAACAGATCAACAAAAATACCAGAAAGATGGCAGATCAGGATTTATCGTGCACTATTACAAACAATAAACTAAAAATATCAGTACGGGCAGAAAAACATAGAAGATACAGAAATAAGTATAAAATAAAAGTACAGAATAAGCAATTTATTGATGACCCAAAAATGTTTTTTACTGATTTGGGAAACAAGGTAAAAGGAATTGAAAGACCATCAAAAAAGAAGAAATAAATACATTTTGGTGAAGTATTTATGAAGATCCTGTGGAACATAACAAAGATGCTAAATGGATAGAAGTAAAAAAAGAATAAGAAGTTTAACAACAGAGGGTATGAAATGGGATGAAATAACAGTCAGAGAGATTGAAACAAAGTTAAGAAAAGCTTCTAATTGGAACACCCCAGGCCCAGATGCAGTATCTAACTTTTGGTAAAAAGCATTAACATCTTTGCACGAAGGTTTAGCCGTCAGTAAGAACTATTTGTATGTGCACCTAAACAGACACCAGCCTGGTTAACAACAGGAAAAACAATGCTCCTACTTAAGAGGGAACCTTCAAGCTACCCTAAGAATTACAGAGCCTTTACCTTAACTAAAGCATTAATTATACTAAATGTAAATGAAGGTCCCTACCTGAATAAGACAAGTATATATTTGTTATGGACAATACTTGCTATATCTAGGAAATGCGTAACCAGAAGGTGGAATTCAAATACACCCCCGACCTTGGAAGAATTTTACACTTTACTGAAGACAACTGCATCGATGGAAATAAAAATCAAAGAACTACGAATCTATCCCAGGCCATTAGTAAATAATCCTTGAAAGAAAGTTATATCTTTTGTTGGACACACTGTAATAATCAATATTCTATCTCTGATAACTGATCTCTTATTTCTGTATTTAATAACATACAGTGTATATAACTGAAAGTCAGGGTATTGTAAATATTGTATATAGTTGTTTAAAATGATATTTAAAATATGTAAATCTTATTTTAATTGAAAATAAAAAAATTGTTTGAGGAAAAAAAGAATTACAGACCAATAACTTGCCTTCTGATGACGTATAAACTATACACCAAAATTGATGCTGACAGAGTTTAGAGTCATTTAGAAGAAAACTCCATTACAGTAGTAGAACAAAAGGGCAAAAAAAGAAAGTCATACGGAACAAAGGATCATTTGTTGTTAAAGTCATACTGGAGAACTGTAAAAACAGGAAGAATTTAAGTATGGCATGGATTGCCTACAAAATAGCATTTGACAGTACCCCACATTCATGGATAAAAGAGTGCTTAAAATAAAATACACCATACACTGATCAAGTACATTACAGTGACCATGAAACAGTGGCAAACCACTTTACAATTAAGCCATGAAAGAGGACAAATTATTATTCATAGGGTCATAGGTAGGTACTACGCTATTGGCCCTAGGCATTATATAAGCTTAGCCAAAATGGTACCCTGGCTTTCGCCACCCAAGAAAATTATTTTCCTGTGCCCCTGTCGAGCAGAGACACAGAAGTGATCCCTGGGGTGAATTTTCTATTTCCCATCCAATCATCAAGATTTTTCTTGAAGAGTGCTAATGAGGAGCTTTGTTTGATATAGATAGGTAGTTTGTTCCAGAGTATGGAAAGTCTCTGGGACAGGAATCTATCCCTTCAGCATGGTCTGTTTATTGTGGTAACAAGGTTTAGGTCCCTAGAGAGTGTAGCTTGGAGGGATTGGGATTTCTTTAAGTGGAGCATGTCCAACAGCTCTGGGTTTGACATAGCTTTGTATGTTAGGCAGAGATCACCTCTGAGTAGGCGATATGCGACGGAGTAAAGCTGGGTTTTTTGAGACGGTCTGCGCAGGGCATCTGTTTGAGTCCAGTAATACTCTTTATGAGGTATTTCTGTGGCCTTTCCAGTTGTTGTAGATGTTTTGTGAGGTACATACCAAAAGGGGCATTGTACTCTATAATATGTCTAATGAGTGATGAGTAGACGAGAACAATGACCTCTTTTTTCCTGGATGAGAAACCTTTTGTGATGAGGTGTGCCACATAGAAGGATTTCTTGACTAATGTGGTCATGTGATTATCAAAGGAGAGACTACTGTCCACCTGTGTCCCAAGGTCTCTTATCACACTTTCGGTGTTAAGTAGACTACCACCTATGTGGAACTCATGGGTACAGAGTTTTTACCAAAGGGGATGACAATGCACTTTTTCGCATTGAGCTTGAGGCCATGGCTTTGACACCAGGCATCTGTCTCAATGAGGCCCTTTTGTAGGATGTCCGCATCGTTAGGAGTTTTGATTATGGCTCCTGTTTTGCAGTCATCTGCAAACTTCATTAGCCAAAGACCTTCCTTGTTAGCCTGTACTTCAGAAAAGTAGATACCAGACAGGAGAGGACCCAGGACTGAACCCTGTAGTATTCCACTTGTCACTGGTCTGAAGTCGGATTTGGAGTCTGCTAGTTACACAGTGTGGGTTCTGTCAGTTAGCCAGTTGGCAATCCATCTTGTGACATAGGGATTTATACCTAGTTTAGTGAGTTTATCTATAATTCCAGAGTGGGGAATGGTGTCAAAAGACTTGATGAGATCTAGATAGGCTGTGTGAACCACCTTACCCTCGTCTACAGCTTTGGTGACTGCTTCAAAGAAGTCTTTCAGGTTTAGGAGACATGATCTGCCTTTTACAAACCCAAACTGGGTGGGATCCAGAGTTTGGAGATTACCAATGTCTTTATTTAGAAGTTCCATATTTATAGGTTCAGTGCTACCTTTACCCCCCTCTCACCCCCTAAAGGGCCCATCTCTATATTGGAAGAATGCAAAGTTCCTCTATTGTCCATCTGCATGGGTGTCATGAAGTTTGTCACTTCTGTCTTAAGAAGCGTGAAGTTGGCTTTGGAGAATTTTTTTATGGTGGTTTCCCTAATGGGGGGTGGGGGCGGGATGTGGATGTCTAGGGTGATTAGCTTGGGGTCGGATCTGACCAATGAGGAATTGACCTCTGGTGTGGAACACAGGTCGCCCAAGTTGGTTCATAGGTTCATAGGTTCATACTAGGCTATCTGCCCTAGAGCATTTATAAGCTTAACCAGAGTGTGTTTGGCTTTCGCCACCCATTTTAAATTAATTTTGCTATGCCCTTTTTCGAGGTTAGTATACTGTGCCTCTGTCTAACAGTGACACAGAAGTGATACCTGGGGTAAACCTACGATCTCCCATCCACTCATCAAGATTCCTCTTGAAGAGATTCAATGAGGGACTCTGCCTAACCTGGACTGGGATTTTATTCCAGAGTGATGGGAGCCTTTGGGTTATGAATCTGTCCCTCCATCATGTCCTATTTATTTCAGTGCTGAGGTTCAAGTCTCTCGAGCGCGTAGCTCGATGGGATTTGGATTTTCTGAGGTGCAGCATGTCCATTAATTCCGGGTTGGACATGGCTTTATACGTCAGGCACAGATCGCCTCTGAGCAGGCGGTATGCCACTGAGTAGAGCTGGAGTTTCTTTAACCGAGCAGCATATGGCATCTGTTTGAGCCCTTTGATCCTCTTGGTGAGGTACTTTTGGGGTCTTTCCAGTTGCTGCAGGTGTCTGGTAAGGTACATCCCAAAAGGGGCATTATACTCAATTATGGGCCTGATGAGGGATGAGTAAAGAGGCAAGATGACCTCACCTGATCTAGATGTGAATCCCTTCATGATTAGGTGGGCTATATAAAATGTTTTTCTAATCACTTTGGCCACGTGGTTGTTAAATGAGAGCTTGCTATCAACTTGGGTCCCCAGGTCCCTAATTACTTCTTCTGTACTTAATGGGTTACCACCTATGTGGTAATTTGTGGGCACTTTGTTTTGCCAAAAAGGATGACTATACACTTTTTGGCATTTAGCTTGAGGCCATGGCTCTGGCACCAGTTGTCTGTTTCTATGAGGCCCTTTTGGAGGATGCTTGTGTTAGCTGGAGAGTCAGTTATGGCACCCAGTTTGCAGTCATCTGCGAACTTGGTCAGCCACAGTCCTTCCGTGTTGGCCTGTACCTCCGAGAAATATATACCGAACAAGAGAGTTCCCAGGACTGAGCCTTGTGGGATGCCACTTGTAACTGGTTTGGAGTCTGACATGGCTCTAGCAATTCTAACCATGTGGGTTCTGTCCTTGAGCCAGTTTGCAACCCATCTAGTGACATAGGGGTTTATATTTAAGCTGGTAAGCTTATCTATAATGCCCGAGTGGGGTATTGTATCGAAGGCTTTTGCGAGGTCCAGGTAGGCTGTGTGGACCACCTTCCCCTCATCAATGGCCTTGGTGACTGTTTCAAAGAAATCAACCAGGTTTAAGTGGCAGGATCTGCCCTTAACAAAGCCAAACTGGGTAGCATCCAGTGTCTGTAGGTCCCCAATATCTTTATTTATGAGGTCCATGATGATCCTTTCCATAGCTTTGTAGACCAAGCTAGTCAGGCTTATGGGGCAATAGTTTCCAGGATCCGTTGAGGCACCACCTTTGTGGAGAGGGATCACTGTTGCTGTACGCCACTCTTTGGGTACACATCCTGTAGTAAGGCTGAGATAGAACAGTAGTTTTATGTTTGGGTTTAGCTCTTCTTGGAGTTCATGTAGGATGCAGCCTGGGACACCGTCTTGTCCCATTGAGGCTGTGTGTTTTGCTTTGGAAAGGACGGCTCTTACCTGACCATCTGAGATGTCAGGGGGGCAGCACTCAGCTGGGATAGATATTTGCCCTTTTGGTGGGGAGGGGGGGGTTGTGCTGAACCTGCCAGCTAGGATGTTGGCAATGTCTGTGGGTTCGATGTATTTTTTTTGTCATTTTGGAGTAATTCTGAGCATATCTGGGAATTCCCACCCAGGTTCCTAACATAACTAAAGAAAGCCTTGTGATTATCCTTAGTGTCCTGTGCAATTTTTCTCTCGAAGCTGGCCTTAGACGATTTTATGAGTGCTCGTAGTTTTTTGCTAATACTGATCAGAGATGCCTTCCCTTTTTGGGATTTTGCTCTATCATGTAGTAGCTTCCTCCTTCTATTGTATAGTTTGTTTATGGCTGGCATCCACCAGACAGGACATCTGCCTTTGGAGGATTGGGTCTTGGTTTTCTTTGGGATTGCATGATCCATGCATTCCTGAAGGTGTTCATAGAATGCATTTATAAAGGATTCTGCAGTCTGAGCTGTATTTTCCACAGGCTCGAGGGCTTTGAAGGATTCCACCTTGGTTTTGAGGAGTGTGAAATTTGCTTTAGAGAAGTTTTTCACTGTGGTTTTCTGGGCAGAGGGTGGGGTCGAGAAGTGAATATCCAGTGAGATTAGTTTATGGTCTGACCTTACCAGTGAGGGATACACTTCTGGTCTGGAGCATAGAGTCCTCATGTTGGTGATGATCAGGTCCAGTATGCTTTCCCCTCTTGTGAGAGTGGTAACAAGTTGTTCCATACCATTTGAGTTTATAAATTCTAGGAACCTTTGGGCTAGGGTGTTGGAGCTAGAGTAATGCTCCCAGTCTATGTTTGGGTAGTTGAAGTCACCCAATATAATGGTGTTTGGAGAGACCTTCATATTTTCCGATGTACTCAGGAAGGCCGAGTGGGGTTCCTGGGTTGGGGAGGGTGTTTTGTAGCAGGCTATAAACTAGAAGGCAGTTTTAAAACACCAAATGCACTCCCAGTCAACAATAAAGGATGTCTTCTGTAGTTCAATCAAATGCAGCCAGGAATACACCAAAACAGTTTATTGCACAAAAACGATCCAAAGTATAAACAATAGTCCTGTATATAACCAGAGCCTAAGATTAAGTGCTTTCGACTCCAATTGGAGACTTCATCAGAAGGCAGTTTTACCCACTGTTAGTTGCACATGGATAGTCTCTGATGCTTCGTGCTGTGCCACCAACCTGGAGGTGTGGGTATCTTTAACGAATATTGATACTCCCCCTCCTTTTGTGGTTCGGTCCAAGTTTTGGGGCTGAAAAGCATGGTATGAGGTATAGCCTGGTAGTGCTGGGGTGCTCTCGGGAGCCTTGAACCAGGTTTCTGTTACTGCACAGATATCGATGTTCTCCATGCTAAGGAGAGTTTCTAGTGCGTGCATCTTGAGGTTTAGACTTCTGGCTTTGAGTAGCATTACTCTTAGTTTCTTACCCTTGTGACACCTATGGAGGTGGGTTTGTCTTTTGAGCCTTGCCTAAAAAAGGCACTATGGGGGAAGCAAGAGCCTTTGTCAATATCCGAAAGCCCAGGTGTGACAGGTGCAAACCATCCCTAGCGAAGCATCATGGCTTGTCGAGCATGTCATCCCAGGCTGACAGGCATTGGATCCCCTTTGAATGACACCAATACTTAAGCCAATTGTTGAAATTGATCATCTTGTCTTCATATTGTGGCATCATTCTTGGTGAGGGTAAGATGCTACTCAAGGTCAGGGTCATAATGGCCTGGGCTACATGCTCAGAGAGCTACTCTATGTCTCTTTTCATGTAGTCTAGGGAGGTACATCTCAGGTCATTCACACCAGCATGGACAATGACCAAGTCATATTTGTACTTGCCTTGGAGTGACCTGAGTGCTTGTGTTATGTGGCGGATCCTAGCACCCGACAGGCAGCTCACCGTGACCTTCTCCTTGTTCAGCCTGGTGAGCAGGATGTCAATGTGCCTGACAATAGAGTCATCTATTACAAGTGTATCAGGTGTGTTGTTTAGCCTTAAGGGGTGTGACTGTTTGGCACACTGGCTTTGTGAGCTGTGTGTTGCACGTGTTTTGTTTTGGGGTAGCGGTTGCTTGGGTGTCTGCTTTGGAGGTCTCTGCTGCTTAGGCAGATTTTTATTTAGAGCCTCCGAGTATGTTTTTGTGTGATTATGTGTTTGGTTTGCTGTCGTGGTAGGTCTATGTGAGACTGGAATTGTAGTGAGTGTGGTTTCCTTCTCCTCCTGACTGGTTACGCCAGTACTGAGTTGAGAGATGTTAGCCTCCAGTTTGGCTATGTGGTTGCATCTCTCACGTGTTGGAATTTGTTGGGAGGAGGAGAGGGTTGTCTGTGTACATGAGGCAGTTGTAACATTGCCTCAAGATTCCCAGATTCACCAGCTGGACCGGAGAGGAGATTGACAACTGACCTTTGGACATGCTAGAATAGTATTGGGAATTCTTTTATAATTGAAAAAAAGGGCCAGTGGGGAGTGAGGGTGTAGTGCTTTTAATTTTTTAGTGCTGACTTATATAATTGCTTTAGTGAGCAAGTACCAGGTAACTTGCCGGCTGAATACCTGCAAATTGCTGCAGATGTCGTAGCCTACCCTATCTCAGTCCTAATTAACAAAACCATAACTGAGGCCTCAGTCCCCTCAATTTGGAAAATATCCTATGTTATTCCACTCCACAAAGGAGGTTCATCCACAGAACTATCCAACTATAGACCTATAGCCATACTATCACCACTTGCCAAAATTATGGAAAGGTGCATGCACAACCAACTAATGCTCTATCTAACCCAAAATAAACTACTCACAGACTCTCAACATGGATTCAGACCCCATCATAGTACAACCACTGCCCTCCTCTCTTTTACTGAAAACATTAATTTTAACCGGAATAATAAAAAAATATCCTCCGCTCTCTTCCTGGACCTATCAAAAGCCTTCGATATGGTAAACCATCAGTTACTTCTATATACTTTAAAAACCCTGTATCTAGATACTCCAGCCCTTGACTGGTTTCAAGCTTACCTCACTGGGAGACAACAAGCAGTAATGTGGCAAAACAAGCTCTCCTGCCTACTACCAAATACCATAGGAATTCCTCAAGGTGCCATATTAGGACCTCTCCTCTTTTCAGTCTTCATAAACGACATCCAAACAGTCATCCCTGAAGCCACCTGCATTCAAAATGCAGATGACTCGACTATAATATGTTCCAATGCCTCTCTTGCAAATCTACTAACTACCACCCAACACAGCTTCACCAAAGTCGAAAACTGGCTTGCCAACCATCTCCTGATCTTAAATCCAAACAAAACCAAGTTACTTCTCTTCTACCCAACCAATAGATCTCCGACTGAAAACTTCACTATAAAATCGAATAATGGGACCATCATCTCCCCAGACACCTATACAAAGCTATTAGGAGTAAACATTGACAATAAACGCAGATTTGATATACATATCAACCAAGCCATTAAGTCAGTCAACAAGAAACTTGGGACCCTATATAGAATTAAAGCCTTCCTTACCCCGAATGCCAGGGCAGCCACAGCCCGTTCACACCTTCTCTCTACCCTACTATATGCCTCTCCTGTCCTCACTCACCTTAACAAATCTGATCTGGCCAAGCTCTCATCCTGCTATAATCACATTGCCAGGTTTGTTACAGGCCTACCCTACAGAACACACCACTGCACTAACCTGAAAAAGCTTGGATGGATAGAATTCCCACACCTTCTTCACCAGTCCCAACTCATAGAGGCCTTCAAAATCCTTAAACAACCTGAGAATACCCCAGCACTAAAAACTTAATGACTCCCTACTCCAATCTAAGCTGCCTTCGCTCAGCAAACAGACTCCTTGTCCAAACAACTAAATCTCTCAACCTAGGTGGTGACCCGCTATTTGCCAACACCACTGGTAAAATATGGAACTCTCTCCCAAATAACATCACGCTTGCAACTTCTCTAAGTCAATTCAAAAATAGTCTAAAACTCCACTTCAAGTCACACTGGCTATGTCCTTGCTCAAACCCAGACTAGCTCTGTGCCATTAACTAAAACATAAACAACTAGCTAAGATGATAAGTACTTTGTATACTGTGATAAAGAAATATGTATCCTGTCTAACTCTATGTCATTATACTGCCTACCGTCCTTGCTAATATGTTATTAATGTTACATTTGTAATAATCTCAGAAATAGTAATGGCAGTCTTGTACTTGTATGTAAATAGCCTATGTTTTTGTTAAGTTCTTTCAGCTCATTTACTGTACCTAATTATCAATGTAACTCTGTTGGAGCTTTTCTCCCCGAGCCTCCACTGAAAAAGGACATGTATCCAGTCGGACCATCCCGGTTAACAAATGTAAAATAAATAAATAAATAAATAAACTTAAATGCAATGTGTTACAGGTAACTTAAATGCAAAAATGACAAACAGTAACTTTATTTCAAGTGAAACAAGGAAATAAGTAAAGTAAGCAATGCAGATATCACTAAAGATCCACAGAAGTGCTGAAAAGCTGCGTTTTAGGTGGAATTAGCGTTTCAGGGAAATAACAAGCAAACAACAAGCATACAAACAAAGCTAGATTCAGCAGGCCTGGATCTAGTCTATGCTACAGCAAACAAGGTGTACCAATTTCAATAAGAAACAGTTCACATATGCAGGCACTATAAGCCTTTAACCAGAAATTCCCAGCTCAGAAGGGCAGAGTCCAGCCTCTCCTCCCACAAGAGTGCAGACAACGAACCTTCTTAATGTAAAATAACTGGCCTGAAGCCCAAGTGCTTAAACCAGAACTAATACACTTTTAGAATAACAGACATTGAGCCCTCAATCAGCAGTTCCCAACTTAGAAGGATGTAAACTACCTGTCCTGCCACCACAGTGCAGGCCACAAACCTTCCTAATGTAAAACAACTGGTCTGAAGCCCAAGTGCTTAATCCAAAAGACTTAGAATGATAGCTACACTTTAATAAAGTTACTACCAAGCAGTAATAAATACAATTGAATACTTGAAAGAATGCTTGGTTTAGTGCTCAAGTTATACAAACAAAGCCAGATTCAGCAGGTCTGGATGTAGTCTATGCTACAGCAAACAAGGTGTACCAATTTCAGTAAGAAGCAGTTCAAATATGCAGGCACTATAAGCCTTTAAGCAGAAATTCCCAGCTCAGAAGGGCAGAGTCCAGCCTCTCCTCCCACAAGAGTGCAGACCACGAACCCTCTTAATGTAAAATAACTGGCCTGAAGCCCAAGTGCTTAAACCAGAATTAATACACTTTTAGAATAACAGACACTGAGCCCTCAATCAGCAGTTCCCAACTTAGAAGGATGTAATCTACCTGTTCTGCCACTACAGTGCAGACCACAAACCTTCTTAATGTAAAACAACTGGTTTGAAGCCCAAGTGCTTATAATGAGTTACACCAAGCAGTAATAAATACAATTGAGTACTATTAAGATGACGCAAAAGCAAAATAAAGTAGGAAGAAACACAAATACAGTAAAAGCAGATACATTTTTTTTTTCTTTTCTGTTTTTTTTTTTGAGTGAGCAAATGAGATGGGCCCAGGAGTTGCAGGACACAAACAAGTGCAAATGCAGGCCTTCAAATCAGAAAGTTGAGAGAGATGGAAGACCGCCCAAACGGCCAATAACTACAAATTCTGGGCCAGAACCACTCCTTATGTGGTAGACAGGTTACCTAATGCTTACCACTCCCACTGATAAGCTAGAAGGCTTCCCTCCAACACAGAAAGGCTTGGGGGGCTCAGAAGCTTACCAGTTCCATGGCTTTGCAGACCAGACTCGTTAGGCTAATGGGACAGTAGTTCCTGGGGTCCGTGGTGACTCTCCCGTTGTGGGATAACTGTCACTGTGCACCAATCAATGGGCACAAAGCCTGAGGTGAGGCTATAATTGAACATGGTACTTAGGTGGGGTGCCAGTTCATTCTGTAGTTCATGTAGAATGCAGCCTGGGATGTTGTCAGGTCCCACGGATGCTGTGTTCTTGGCTTTGGAAAGTATGTTTTTTACCTGTGCAGTCATGATTACAGGAACTTTGCATTCTTCCAGTATAGAGATGGGCCCTCTAGGGGGTGAGAGGGGGGTAAAGTTAGCACTGAACCTATCTGCCAGGATGTTGGCAATATCAGTTGGTTCTGTATATTTAGTGCCATTGTGCTGTAACTCAGAGCAGATCTGAGTGTTGCCATTGAGATTCTTGATATAGCTCTAGAATGCTTTGTGGTTGTCTTTAGAATCAGTGGCAATTTTGTTTTCATAGCTAGTTTTGATGGATCTTATTAGGGATCTCAGCTTCTTACTGAGGCTGACTAGGGAGCTCCTCCACTCATGGGATTTTACTCTTTTTTGCAACAGTTTCTTTCTTCTGTTGTGGAGTTTGTTTATGGCAGGTGACCACTAGATTGGCTTTCTTTTTTTGGAGGATAGCATCTTGGTTTTGTTAGGGATAGCATGATCCATGCACTGGTGTAAGTGTTTATAAAGTGCATTTGTGTAGGATTCGGCAGTCGTACCTCTATTGTCCGTCTGCATGGATGTTATGAAGTTTGCCACTTCTTTCTTAAGAAACGCGAAGTTGGCTTTGGAGACATTTTTAACGGTGGTTTCCCTAATGGGGGGTAGGGGTGGGATATGGATGTCTAGGGTGATTAGCTTGTGGTCGGATCTGACCAACAAGGAATTGACCTCTGGTGTGGAACACTGGTCACCCATATTGGTAATTACCAGGTCTAAGATATTGCTGCCCCTGGTGGGGGTGTGGATAAGTTGATCCAAGGCACTGGAATTTATGAATTCCAGAAAACATTCAGCAAAAGAGTTGGTACATGAGTAGTTTTCCCAGTTAATGGTGGGGCAGTTGACATCACCTATTATCAGGGTGTTGGGTTGTACCCTAATATTTTCCAGTGTATCAAGAAATGAGGAGTGGGAATCCTGGGGCATGGTGGGGGATGTATAGTAAGTTACAATTTGGATTGCGGTCTTGCCCAGAGTTAGTTGCACTTGGATAATCTCGGATGCATTATGCTGAGTAACTAGCCTGGAGGTGTGGATATCCTTAATGAATATGGACACGCCTCTGCCTTTAGTGTTTCGGTCCAGGTTAGGTGGCCGAAAGGTGTGGTATGAATTTTAGCCTGGTAATGCAGGAGTGCTCTCTGGAGCTTTGAACCAGGTCTCTGTCACTGCACAGATGTCGATGTTCTCCATTTTAAGGAGTGCCTTGAGTGAATGCATTTTGAGTTTTAGTCTTCTAGCATTGAGTAGCATAACCCTCAGATTCAGCTTGCTTGTACCTGTTATGGTGGAGAATTTGTCATTTGAACCTTGCCTAAAAAAAGGCACTATAGGGGTGTCAAGAGCCTTAGCCAATATCTGGAATCCCAAGGGTGACAGGTGCAGGCCATCTCTGGCAAAGCATTCCAGGGATAAAAATTCAAAGGGGACATTCCAGGCTGACTCCTTCTCATTGTTGCTATTCTGCCTTGCCCTTAGCCCATTAAGTTTTCTACTTAACAGATTAGGCCATGTCTATAATTTGGCTCCTAGAAAACAGCAAATTGTAAAGACTTCTCATCTTCTCTTTGTCAATGATTTAAAATTGTACAGCTCATCAGAAGTGGAACTGAAAGCACAACTGCAAGTAGTCAAAACTTTTTCAGACGATATAAAAATGTAATTTGGTCTTGATAAATGTGCAAAAGCAACCTTTAAAGCTGGAAAGTTGCCGCATCAAGAAAACAACAGTTTGGGACAAGAATGTGATATAAAAAAACTTGAGCAAGAAGAAGTGTATAAATATTTGGGAATTGATGAAGGATGAACAATAAAACATGAATAAATGCAAATAAAACTTAGTAAGGATTATTCTAGAAGACTTAAATTAATTCTGAAAACAGCATTGACATCTAGGAGCAAAATCCAAGCTATAAACCAATTTGCTCTTCTTGTCTTAATGGACAGTTTTGGAGTGATTGACTGGCCCAAAAAGGTGTTGGATAGATTAGACAGGAAAACAAGAAGGATGCTTCATGCTCACTAAATGATTTATAAAACTCAGTGCCTATTGAGATTATCTATTCCCCGTTCTGAAAGAGGTAAGGGCCTCCTTGAAATTGATTACATGTATAGATCTACAATCATGGGACTGCATATATATTTGCTGACCTCACAAGACCCAAACATAGTGAAAGTTTTGAAACATGAGAAGAATAAATTTGAGAAGATGTCTCTTCTTAGTCTAGCAGAAGCTTATTGGCATCAAGCAGGAATGGAAATCAAACCAGAGGTAGATAAAAATCAGGCAGCAACTGAATGTGCCAAAAAACAAAAGAAATAATATAAGGTGAAGGATCAGATGAGAAGGAAAGAAATGTGGAAAATGCATAAATATAGTTGCAAGTATAGAGAACTCCTGGAAGAACTTGTTGTTGATCAGAATTGAATGCAGGAATGGTTAAGGAGAGGCGAATTCAAATCACATCGCCACCGTGGTCAGGAAATCCTTCTACGTGGCACACCTCATCACAAAAGGTTTCTCATCCTGAAAAAAAAGGTGATTGTTCCCCTCTACTCATCACTCATTATAGAGTATAATGCCCCTTTTGGTATGTACCTCACAAGACATCTACAACAACTGGAAAGGCCGCAAAAATACCTCACAAAGAGGATTACTTGCCTCAAACAGATGCCTTATGCAGACCGTCTCAAAAAACTCCAGCTTTACTCCGTTGCATATCGCCTACTCAGAGGCGATCTCTGTCTAACATACAAAACTATGTCAAACGCAGAGCTGTTGGACATGCTCCACTTAAAAAAATCCCAATCCCTCCAAGCTACATGCTCTAGGGACCTAAACCTTGTCACCAGAATAAACAGAACAAGCTGGAGGGATAGATTCCTGTCCCAGAGACTTCCCATACTCTGGAACAGACTACCTATCTATGTCAAACAGAACTCCTCATTAGCACTCTTCAAGAAAAATCTTGACGATTGGATGGGTAATAGGAAATTCACCCTGGGGATCACTTTTGTGGTTCTGCTTGACAGGGTCACATGAAAATAATTTTCTTGGGTGGTGAAAGCCAGGGTACCTTTTTGGCTAGGCTTGTATAGGCCCTAGGGTCAATAGCCTAGTACCTACCTATGAACCTATGAACCTAAAAGATGAAAGGCTAATATTGGTGGCCCAAGATAGTGGACTATGTACACATTGGTTTACAAAGTCCATTGAACATGTGGGAAAAACAGTTAAATGCAGATTTTGTAAAACAGAATTGGAAACAGTTGCACGTGTTGTTGCTGGTTGTGATATACTAATGGCAGAAGGACTGTATACTGAAAGGCATAATAATCTGGCAAGACTGTTGCACTGGGGATTGTGCAAACATTATAATACTGAAGTAACTTAAAAACACTGTAAACATGAGGCACAAAACATCATAGAAAATGATGAAGTCTACATCAATGGACACATCCATTACCAACTGTTTAAATGATAGATGCTAGAAAACCAGATATAGTGGTCCAGGAAAAGAAGACAAAAGTAGCATTGATCACAGAAATCGCCACACCCAGTGACTGCAATGTGTTGCATACAGACAGACACAAAGTCATAAAATATATTAGTTAGTTAGAGTTAGTTAGTTAGTTAGTTAGTTAGTTAGTTAGTTAGTTAGTTAGTTAGTTAGTTCGTTAGTCATTGAGATTTGTTGACTGGGAAAGTCCATTGGGTCAAAAACCCATTTTCAGTGGGGGTTAGGTGAGAAAAGCTCCATTTACAAATCCAAGAAGTATTTAAGACCATATTACATATACAGTATATCCAAATGTTTTCCTACACATTTTCAAAGATTAATATACATCAAGTATAAAGTTTTTATACAGTTCTATGGCATATATGATTTCCTAAAAATTAGTAGCACAGCATGCAAAGATTTACATAGTCTCGTTAGGGTTAGTATTATACCTTCTTATTAACAAAAAAATTGGATGTTTGTCAACACAATGGCCCATTATGGCTAAGGAATGAGATTACAAGAAAAAATATAAAAATTCACAGGGAAATATTCTTTGACATTGATAGGAGACATGCTGCATTGAATTTTTAGACATAGCTTATAGTGGTCTATGGTTTTGTAAACGGGGGGATATTGGTTTGTTGAGGAAATGATTCTTTAAAGTGAGTTTAAACATTTTTAAAGACTCCAATTGTGTGCTAGAGGTGGGGGAGGGCATTCCATAGCTCAGGTATGAAGTGTGAGTACTGGCTTTGTCCAGCCCTTTTATTGGGTTTGGAATCATTTAGGAGTTGTTTGTTAGTGGACCAAAGGCTTGTGGTGGGGGTGTAGAACTGAAAGATAGAATGGAGAGAAGGACAATTATCTGTTTGTATCTTAATTTGTGAGCTGGTGTTAGTTTTGTGAGCTGGTGTTAGTTTTGTGAGCTGGTGTTAGGTGGGTGTAATGAAGGAAATGGGGGATTCAAGCCATTTCATGACCTTCACGGCTTGACAGTGGTCAGTTTGGTATGATAGTCCAGCGGCAAATTTTGCTATTTTACAAGTAACAGGATTGTAGCTTTTGCTTAGGGATGAATATAAGTTATTAAAAATGGGGGAACCATAGAGAAGGGATGGGAGTAGGAGGGTATTTTGAGGTCAGAAAAGTTATTGGAGGAGGATATAATAGTAGAATCATCAGCATATTGGATGATTGAACTTTGAAGAGAGATAGAGTCAAGATAATTTTTAAGCACATTAAATAGTAAAGGTTCCAGAATAGACTTCTGTGGGATGCCTGTTTTATCAACTATATATCCAGACTGTTTATTTTGACATTTACCCGATTGTTGTCTGTTATCCAGGTAGTTAATGAACCAGGTAAGGGTATTTTGGGAGCATCCTAAAGTTGCAAGTCGCTGAATTAGTTTAGTATGTGGTACTGTGTAGAATGCTTTGGACAGGTCTAGTAAAAGTGCAGATGTTAGTAGACCAGTGTCCAACGCCTTGTTCACAGCATCAGTAAAGGCTGTTATAGTACTGCGTGCAGGTCAAAAACCATGTGGGTAGGCAGAATAAGATTGTTATTACACAGGTGTTTTAGAAGTTGAATTTGTATACATTTTGTAATATTGTAGATAATGTAAACAGAGTGGAAATGGGACGATAGTTAGTTAAGTCATCTGTGGTTTTATATTTTTGTGCAATGGGGTAATAATGGACATTTTCCAAATGTGAGGGATTGTGGATTCTGAGATAAATCGATTAATTAGAATACTGATAGGGTAAGCTATTGTTCTGGCACCACATTTCCAATATTCAGAGGGGAGGTTGTCACCAGATAAGGAGCAAGGTATTAGTTTATTTAGTAACTTGAGTACCAGGGAAGTGGGCATGGGTTTTAGGGACAAAGTTGGAATTGTCAAAGTGTTGTTATTTATTTAATTGTGGAGTGAGGGGTGTGTGCTGAAATCCTTAGGAGTTGAGTATGTGGTGCTTATCTTTTTGTTGAGGGTTTCATTGGTTTTGGGTGGAGGTTCATTGATAAGTTTAGTGATGCTATCTATGACATGGGAGTTAAAAATATGAGCTATTTGTTGTGGGTCTTTGTCTGGCAAGGTGATGGGTTTTGTGGTGTCTCAGGTTAAAGGAGTGAAGAGACTGATTTCCAGAATTTTGGGAGGTTATTTCTTGAACTGGGTAATAGTTGTGAGAAGTAGCTTATTTTATAATTTTAACTGATTTCTTTGCTTTATTACAAAGTTGTTTGAAATTAATTTCATTTGTTTAAATTTTGTTTTTACACCCTTCTTTCCAGGCTTGGTCTCTTAATAGAAGCATTTGTTTCGTTGATTTGGTAATCCAGAGAGCATGACTGAGTTTTGTTCTTTTGTATCAAATTGGGGCTAAAGTATTTAGGGTACTAAGGAAGATTTTATTAAAATAGTGTACTGCTTCTTCTAGTGGTAGAGATTTTAGTGGGGTCCAATTATGAGTGTTTAGAGCAGTGTTGAAGGCTGTTGGGTTAAAATAAGTTAGGTTTTTAGATGTTCTATATGAGCGTGATTCTGGCTTCTGAGTATGGGTTCTATGTGTAAGGACAGGTTGATGGTCACTGAGAATGACAGGGAGGGTGCCACTGTTAAAGTATGTTTGTGGATCTAAAACTAGGATCCAGACTAGGGTGGAGTTGATTGTTTAGTATTAGTGTGGGGCATGTGACAGTTGTGTGAATTTGTAACGATTAATGCAGTTAACAGGGGAGTCTGAAGGTAGGTTTTGCCAGTTGATGTCAGTATCTCCTAGAATGATGGTTTCCTTACATACATACATTTTGGGTTGTACATGCTCAGAAATTTTCAAGAGGAGGTATATTTTGGCCTGGGGAATGTGTATTACTGCTATGCATAAACTTTTATTATTGTTTATTTGTATTAATGCTAATAGAAATGCCATATTGCTGAAGGTTGGGACAGGGTTGGGAAAGGATGTAATGATTAAAGAGTTGTGATAGATTATAACTATACCGCCACCTTTCCCTGTAAGTCTATCTGTTCAAAGGGTATTGTAATCATTTGGAACCATTTCAGTGTCTAATATTTGTGGCTTTAGCCATGCTTCTGTAACAGCTACTATATCAGGGGGTGTAATGAATGAGCCAACCATGAAATTCAGTAATTTTATTGCAGATGCTGCTCATATTGATTGTTATCATAATAAGGTTTTGAGTGTTTGTGGCTGTGTTTAAGGAAGGAGAGGGGAGAATTGTTTGTATTGGAGTGGAGGGATGGGCCAGTGTTTGGGTGAATATCACCATTCTGAAATAATAACTGGAGGCAAATTATACAGTATGTGTGCAAAGTAAATGGTCTTCTGCCAGTGCTTTTCTGTGTGTTTCATATCTCTGATGGCAGGTCTGAAAAGTCTTTAATGACTGTACAATATGGCATTGCCACCTTTTGTGTTATAATACATAGGGACATATTTGTTTAAATATATTTATAAAGGATATGTTTCACTGTGAGCATTGTATGAGTCTGACAAGTAAATGTCAATAAAATGTTTTTATGTAATTATTTGCAAAAGCAGGCAATGAACTGTAATTTAAACATTTATTTTTCCTTATGCTGAAATGCCCAGCTTCATTACAGCCCAAAACAACTAAAAACACAAATAGCTTCAAGTTTTGTTAATAGGAAAAAATGTCTTGGCAAATACAGTGGCAAGATCATGGTGCAGTTATAGTGTTAGATAAAATTTGGGCCTAATTCCAAAAGATTTGCTGTCAGTGTGAGTGACCACTTACAAAAAGAGTAGGGTGAGAGCAGGTGTTTTGGAATCTGGCTCTGGTTTAAGCCTGTTTGTACAGAAGATCTACAAGAAAGTAAGAGACTTACACTGAGACTAAGTCTTTCGTAATCACGTCAGACTTACACTGAGAGCAACTCTTTTGGGATTTGACCCTTTAATTTCACAATTCATTCTAAAATACCGTCAAACTTTTGTTATGTTGCTCTTTACAATGGTCAGGTGGTCTTCAACAGATACTGTTAATATCTTAGTCATTATATTTTTTGTTATGTTGCTCCTCACACTAGTCAGGTAGTCTTCAATAGCTAATATCAATGCCTTAGTCATTAAATTTTTTGTTATGTTGCTCCTTACACTGGTCACATGGTCTTCATTAGATAATGTTAATACCTTAGTCATAATATTTTTTGTTATGCTGCTCCTTACACTGGTCAGTTGGTCTTCAATAGATAACGTTAATACCTTAGTCATTATATTTTTGGTTATGTTGCTCCTTACACTGGTCAGGTGGTTTTCAGTAGATAACGTTAATACCTTAGTCATTATATTTTTTGCTATGTTGCACCTTACACTGGTCATTTGGTCTTCAGTCGATAATGTTAATACCTTAGTCATTATAATTTTTGTTATGTTGCACCTTGCACTGGTCAGGTGGTCTTCAATACATAATGTTAATGCCGTAGTCATTATATTTTGTGTTATGTTGTTCCTTGCACTGGTTAGGTGGTCTTCAATACATAATGTTAATAACTTAGTCATTATATTTTTTGTAATGTTGCTCCTTACACTGGTCAGGTGGTTTTCAATACATAATGTTAATACCTTAGTCATTATATTTTTTGTTATGTTTCTCATCACACTGGTCAGGTGGTCTTCAATTCATAACGTTAATGCCTTAGTCATTATACTTTTTGTTATGTTGCTCCTTACACTGGTCAGGTGGTCTTCAATAGATAATGTTAATACTTTAGTCATTATATTTTTGGTTATGTTGCTCCTTACACTGGTCAGGTGGTCTTTAACAGATAATGTTAATACCTTAGTTATTACATTTTTTGTTATGTTGCTCTTTAGACTGATCAGGGGGTCATCAATAGATAATGTTAATACCTTAGTCGTTATATTTTGTGTTATGTTGCTCCTTACACTGATCAGATGGTCTTCAATAGATAATGTTAATACCTTAGTCATTATATTTTGGTTATGTTGCTCCTAACACTGGTCAGGTGGTCTTCATTAGATAACGTTACTACCTTAATCATTATATTTTTTGTTGTGTTGCTCCTTACACTGGTCAGGTCATCTTCAAAAGATAACGTTAATACCTTAGTCATATTTTTTTTTTGTTTGTTGCTCCTTACACTAGTCAGGTGGTCTTCAATAGGTAATGTTAATACCTTAGGCATTATACTTTTGGTTATGGTGCTCCTTACATTGGTCAGGCGGTCTTCAATACATAATGTTAATACCTTAGACATATTTTTTGTTAAGTTGCTCCTTACACTGGACAGGTGGTCTTCAATAGATAACATTACTACCTAAGTCATTATATTTTTGGTTTTGTTGCTCCTTACACTGGTCAGGTGGTCTTCAATAGGTAATGTTAATACCTTAGTCATTGTATTTTTTTATGTTGCTCCTTACCCTTGTCAGGTGGTCTTCAATTGGTAATTTTAATACCTTAGTCGTTATATTTTTTGTTATGTTGCTCCTTACACTGGTCACATGGTCTTCATTAGATAATGTTAATACCTTAGTCATTATATTTTTTGTTATGTTGCTCTTTGCACGGATCAGGTGGTCTTCAACAGATAATGTTAATACCTTAGTCATTATATTTTTTGTTATGTTACTCCTTTCACTGGTCAGGTGGTCTTCAATACATAATGTTAATACCTTAGTCATTATATTTTTTGTTATGTTGTTCCTTACACTGATCCGGTGGTCTTCAATAGATAATTGTTATACCTTAGTCATTATATTTTTTGTTTTGTTGCTCCTTACACTGGTCAGGTGGTCTTCAATTGATAATGTTAAAACCTTAGTTGTTATATTTTTGGTTATGTTGTTCCTTACACTGGTCAGGTGGTCTTCAATAGATAACGTTAATACCTTAGTCATTATATTTTTGGTTATGTTGCTTTATACACTGGTCAGATGGTCTTCAATAGATAATATTAATGCCTTAGTCATTATAATTTTGGTTATGTTGCTCCTTACACAGGTCATGTGGTCTTCAATAGATAAAGTTAATACCTTAGTCATTATATTTTTGTTATGTTGCTCCTTACACCAGTCAGGTGGTCTTCAATAGATAACATTAATGCCTTAGTCATTGTGTTTTTGGTTATGTTGCTCCTTACACTGGCCAGGTGGTCTTCAATAGATAATGTTAATACCTTAATCATTGTATTTTGTGTTATGTTGCTCCTTACACTGGTCAGGTGGTCTTCAATAGGTAATGTTAATACCTTAGTCATTATATTTTTTATGTTGCTCCTTACACTGGTCAGGTGGTCTTCTATAGATAATGTTAATACCTTAGACATTGTGCTTTTTGTTATGTTGCTCCTTACATATGTCAGGTGGTTTTCAATATATAATGTTAATACCTTAGTCATTATATGTTTTGTTATGTTGCTCCTTACACTGGTCAGGTGGTCTTTAATATATAATGTCGATACCTTAGTCATTATATTTTTTGTTATGTTGCTCCTTACACTGGTCAGATGGTCTTCACTAGATACCGTTAATACCTTAGTCATTATATTTTTTGTTATGTTGCTTTTTGTACTGGTCAGGTGGTCTTCAATAGGTAAAATCTGACCTCAAAGCAACTGGAGTACTACAGGGTTCTGTCCTGGGACATCTCTTGTTTGGTATCTACTTCTCTGAAGTACAGGTTAACATGGAATGCCTCTGACTAACACAGTTCGCAGATGATTGCAAAGTAGGAGCCATAGTGAAGTCCCCAAATGATGTGGACATCCTACAGAAGGGCCTCGCTGAGACAGATGCCTGGTGTCAGAGCCATGGCCTCAAGCTCAATTACAAAAAGTGCAGTGTCATCCCCTTTGGTAAAAACTCTGTGCCTATAAATTACCACATAGACAGCAATCTACTTAACACTGAATGTGTGATCAGAGACCTTGGGACCCAGGTGGACAGTAGTCTCTTCTTTAAAAGTCACATCGCCACAGTAGTCAGAAGTCCTTTTACATGGCACACATCATCAAAAAAGGGTTCTCCTCCAGGAAAAAAAAGGTAATTGTCCCCCTCTACTCGACATTCATTAGACCCATTATAGAGTACAATGCCCCTTTTGGAATGATCCTCACAAGACATCTGCAGCAGCTGGAGAGGCCACAGAAGTACCTCACAAAGAGGATTACTGGCATCAATGCCCTACACTGACCGCCTCAAAAAACTCCAGCTTTACTCCATAGCATATCGCCTACTCCGAGGTGATCTCTGCCTAACATATAAAGCTATGTCAAACCAAGAGATGTTGGACATGATACATCTAAAGAAATCGCAATTCCTCTGAGCTACATGCTCTAGGGACCAAAACCTTGTCTCCACAATAAACAGGACATGCTGGAGGGATAGATTCCTGTCCCAGAGACTTCCCTTACTCTGGAATAGGCTACCCATCTATGTCAAGCAAAGTTCTTTATTAGCACTCTTCAAGAAAAATCTTGATGAGTGGATGGGAAATAGGAAATACACACCGGGTATCACTTCTGTGTCTCAGCTTGACAGTGGCACAGGAAAATAACTTTCTTGGGTGGCGTAAGACAGGGAACCTTGTTGGCTAGGATTACATAGGCCCTTGGGCCGATAGTCTAGTACCTACCTATGAACCTATGAACATATAATGTTAATACCTTTCCAATTATATTTTTGTTATGTTGTTCCTTACACTTGTCTAGTGGTCTTCAATAGGTAATGCTAATACCTTAGCCATTATATTTTTCTTATGTTGCTCCTTACACTGGTCAGGTGGTCTTCAATAGGTAATGTTAATACCTTAGCCATTATATTTTTTGTTATGTTGCTCCTTACACTGGTCAGGTGGTCTTCAATAGGTAATGTTAATACCTTAGTCATTATATTTTTATGTTGCTCCTTACCCTGGTCAGGTGGTCTTCAATTGGTAATGTTGATACCTTAGTCATTATATTTTTTGTTATGTTGCTCCTTACACTGGTCAAGTGGTCTTCAATAGGTAATGTTAATTCCTTAGTCATTACATTTTTTCTTATGTTGCTCCTTACACTGGTCAGGTGGTCTTCAATACATAATTTTAATACATTAGTCACTATATTTTTTGTATGTTGCTCCTTACACTGATCAGGTGGTCTTCAAAAGATAATGTTAATACCTTAGTCATTATATTTTTTGTTATGTTGCTCCTTACACTGGTCAGGAGGTCTTCAATAGATAAAGTTAATACCTTAGTCGTTATATTTTTTGTTATGTTGCTCCTTACACTGGTCAGGTGGTCTTCAATAGATAATGTTAATACCTTAATCATTATATTTTTTGCTATGTTGCTCCTCACACTGTCAGGTGGTCTTCAATAGATAAAGTTAATACCTTAGTCATTATATTTTTTGTTATGTTGCTCCTTACACTGGTCAGGTGGTCTTCAATAGATAATGTTAATACCTTAGCAATTATATTTTGTGTTATGTTGCTCCTTACACTGGTCAGAAGGTCTTCAATAGATACCGTTAATATCTTAGTCATTATATTTTTGGTTATGTTGCTCCTTACACTGGTCAGGTGGTCTTCAAAAGATAACGTTAATACCTTAGTCATTATATTTTTGGTTATTTTGCTCCTTACCCTGGTCAGGTCGTCTTTAATAGATAACGTTAATAGCTTAGTCATTATATTTTTGGTTATTTTGCTCCTTATACTAGTCAGTTGGTCTTCAATAGATAACGTTAATACCTTAGTCATTATATTTTTGGTTACGTTGCTCCTTACACTGGTTAGGTGGTCTTCAGTAGATAACGTTAATACCTTAGTCATTATATTTTTGGTTATGTTGCTTCTTACACTGGCCAGGTGGTCTTCAATAGATAACGTTAATTACTTATTCATTATATTTTTTGATATGTCGCTCCATACACTGATCAGGTGGTCTTCAATAGGCAATTTGAATACCTTAGTCATTATGTTTTTTGTTATGTTGCCCCTTGCACTGGTCAGGTGGTCTTCAATAGATATTCTTATTCCCTTAGTCATTATATTTTTTGTTATGTTGCTTCTTGCACTGGTTAGGTGGTCTTCAATACATAATCTTAATACCTTAGTCATTTTTTGTTATGTTGCTACTTGCACTGGTTAGGTGGTCTTAAAATGATAATGTTAATACCTTAGTCATATTATTTATGTTGCTGCTTACACTGTTCAGTTGGTCTTCAATAGGCAATTTGAATACATTAGTCATTATATATTTTTTTATGTTGCTCCTTGCACTGGTCAGGTGGTCTTCAATAGATATTCTTAATACCTTAGTCATTATATTTTTATTCTGTTGCTCCTTACACTGGTCAGGTGGTCTTCAATAGATGATGCTAATACCTTAGTCATTATATTTTTTGTCATGTTCCTTGCACTTGTCAGGTGGTCATCAATAGATAATGTTAATACCTTAGTCATTATATTTTTATCTTGCTCCTTACACTGGTCATGTGGTCTTCAATAGACAATTTGAATACCTTAGTCATTATATTTTTTGTTATGTTGCTCCTTGCATTGGTTAGGTGGTCTTCAAATGATAATGTTAATACCTTAGTCATTATATTTAGTGTTATGTTGCTCCTTGCACTGGTTAGGTGGTCTTCAAATGATAATGTTAATACCTTAGTCATTATATTTTTATGTTGCTGCTTACACTATTCATTTGGTCTTCAACAAGCAATTTGAATACCTTAGTCATTATATTTTTTGTTATGTTGCTCCTTGCACTGGTCAGGTGGTCTTTAATAGATAATGTTAATACCATAGTCATTATATTTTTTGTTTGTTTCTCCTTACACTGGTCAGGTGGTCTTCAATAGGTAATGTTAATACCTTAGTCATTATATTTTTTGTTATGTTGCTCCTTACACTGGTCAGTTGGTCTTCAATAGATAACGTTAATACCTTAGCCATTATATTTTTTGTTATGTTGCTTCCTTACAGTGGTCAGGTGGTCTTCAGTAGATGATGTTAATACCTTAGTCATTATATTTTTGCTATGTTTCTCCTTACACTGGTCAGGTGTTCTTCAATAGGTAATGTTAATACCTTAGTCATAATATTTTTGTTATGTTGCTCTTTACACTGGTCAGGGGGTCTTCAAATGGTAAAATCTGACCTCAATGCAGGGACAAGTGGAGTACCACAGAGTTCCGTCCTGGGACATCTCTTGTTTGGTATCTACTTCTCTGAAGTACAGGTTAAAACAGAAGGCCTCTGGCTAATGAAGTTTGCAGATGACTGCAAACTAGGAGCCATTGTGAAGTCCCCAAATGATGTGGACATTCTACAGAGGGCCTCAATGAGACAGATGCCTGGTGTCAGAGCCATGGCCTCAAGCTCAATGCCAAAATGTGCAGTGTAATCCCCTCTGGTAAAAACTCTCTACCCATGAACTACCACATAGGCAGTAATCTACTTAACACCGAATGTGTGATCAGATACCTTGGAACCCAGGTGGACAGTAGTCTCTCCTTTAATAGTCACATCACCACAGTAGTCAGGAAGTCCTTCTACGTGACACACCTCATCATAAAAGTGTTCTCATCCAGGAAAAAAAGAGGCAATTGTTCCCCTCTACTCGACACTCATTAGACCCATTATAGAGTACAATGCCCATTTTAGAATGTACCTCACATGACATCTGCAGCAGCTGGAATGGCCACAGAAGTACCTCACAAAGAGGATTACTGGTCTCAAACAAATGCCCTACACTGACCACCTCAAAAACTCCAGCTTTACTCCATAGCATATCGCCTACTCCGAGGTGATCTCTGCCTAACATATTAAAGCTATGTCAAACCCAGAGATGTTGGACATGATACACCTAAAGAAATCCCAATCTGTCCGAGCTACACTCTCTAGGGACCTACACCTTGTCACCACAATAAACAGGACATGCTGGAGGACTAGATTCCTTACTCTGGAACAGGCCACCCATCTATGCCAAACAAAGTTCTTCATTAGCACTCTTTAAGAAAAATCTTGATGAGTGGATGGGAAATAGGAAATACAGCCTAGGGATCACTTCTGTGTCTTTGCTTGACAGTGGCACAGGATAATAAATTTCTTGGATGGCGTAAGCCAGGGAACCTTGTTGGCTAGGCTTACGTAGGCCCTTGGACCGATAGCCTAGTACCTACCGATGAACCTATGAACCTATAATGTTAATACCTTACCCATTATATTTTTTGTTATGTTGCTCCTTACACTGGTCAGGTGGTCTTCAATATATAATGTTAATACCTTAGTCATTATATTTTTGGTTATGTTGCTCCTTACACTGGTCAGGTGGTCTTCATTAGATAACGTTACTACCTTAGTCATTATATTTTTGGTTATGTTGCTCCTTACACCGGTCAGTTGGTCTTCAATAGAAAAGTTAATACCTTAGTCATTATGTTTTTGGTTATGTTGCTCCTTACACTGGTCTGGTCGTCTTCAATAGATAACGTTAATACCTTAGCCATTATATTTTTGGTTATGTTGCTTCTTACACTGGTCAGGTGGTTTTCAATAGGTAATGTTAATACCTTAGTCATTATATTTTTTGATGTTGCTCCTTACACTGGTCAGGTGGTCTTCAATTGATAACGTTAAAACCTTAGTTGTTATATTTTTGGTTATGTTCTCCTTACACTGGTCAGGTGGTCTCCAATAGATAACGTTAATACCTTAGTCATTACTATTTTTGTTATGTTGCTTTTTACACTGGAAGTGGTCGTCTTCAATAGATAATATTAATGCCTTTGTCATTATATTTTTGGTTATGTTGCTCCTTAGACTGGTCAGGTGGTCTTCAATAGATAAAGTTAATAACTTAGTCATTATACATTTTGTTATGTTGCTCTTTACACTGATCAGGTGGTCTTCAATAGATAACATTAATTCCTTACACAGAATTTTTTTCTCACCCTCCCACCCAGTTACAGTTGTCTTGTTAAATACCACTGTCTTTCTAGTTGCCTGCCTCTTATGTTAATCTGACCATATATCTCATTTCCTCTCTACTTTCACTGGCTTGTGTGAGTAATCACAAAATCATCATTTTTGAAATCCCTCCCCTTCAACTATTTAAATTTATTGGCCATCCTACTGCTTTCCATAGTACCAGAATACAAAGTGACCACCCCTTTCAACCCATCTTGCTGTTTTAAAAATAGTAACTCTCCACTAAACCTTAACTTTTTAAACAGGTAAAACTTAAGTTACCTACTTTCACATCTAACTTCTCTAGTGCACACTGCATTGTGTATTTTTTTTCATCTTACCTGTAAGCATCCCTGTGACTAGCACTTGCTCTAATACCTGTTGGAAAGCACTAGGAAGCCTTAAACTGATACAAGCACTCAACTTCCCTTGTTAATAAGGAGAATTTAATAGTAGGCACTAAACAGCCTATAATTGCAAAGTACCTTGCTAAGGTAAGGGAAAATAGCTCCTGTACTTTACAAAAAAAAAAAAAAAAAGCACCAAACCAGGCATGTCCAAGGGTCAGCTTCCGGTGATTTCTCCTATCCACCTGGTGAATCTGGGCATACTGGGGCAATGCAGCAATTGCCTCATGTACACAGACAATCCTCTCCTCCTACCACCCAACACTACAACCTGTGAGAGATGCACTTACATAGCCAAAATGGAAACAAAGCTCTCTTCACCCAAGATTGTGCTAGACAGTCAAGAGGAGAAGGTTAACACCCACACTACACCTCAAGCAACACATAGCCCTTCTAAACCCACACCACCAACACCCACATATAGCAGCACTAAATCCACATATGCAGAGGCCCTTAACTGTAACCTGCCCAAGCAACAATGACCTCAGAAGCTGAAACACAAACAAACACAAATCACAACCAAAGTGTCACATAGTTCACAACACCAGTGTGCCACACAGCAACAGCTTCTAAGGCAAGACAATGTACCTAACACTTTAGTCATAGATGACTCTATAGTCCGGCATTCTGATGTCCCTCTCACCAGGTTGAACAAGGAGAAAGTCACTGTCAGCTGCCTGTTGGGTGCAAGCATCCGCCACATAATGCATGCACTCATGTCACTCCACAACAAGTACAAATATGACTTTGTCATTGTCCATGTTGGAGTGAATGACTTGAGACGTAGGTGAGGCCATGTTCAACAAGAAGCCAACCACTAGTGGAGTCCCCTAGGACTCGGTACAGGGCCCGCTCCTTTTTTGGCATCTATTTCTCTAGTAATGAAGCAAATGCTATAGTTTTCTGGCTGAATAAGTTTGCAGATGGCCACAAGCTTGGGGTCATCATTGACTCCCCTGCAGACACTAACATTCTTCAGGAAAGCCTATCTCTCATTGACTCCCCTGCAGATACCAGCATTCTTCAGGAAGGCCTATCTCTCATTGACCCTGCAGACGCTAACATTCTTTAGGAAGGCCTATCTATCATTGACTCCCCTGAAGACACTAACATTCTTCAAGAAGGCCTATCTATCATATACTCCCCTGCAGAAACTAACATTCTTCAGGAAGGCCTGTCTCTCATTGATTCCCCTGCAGACACCTGAATTCTTCAGGAAGGCCTAGCTATCATTGACCCCTGCAGACACTAACATTCTTCAGGAAGGCCTATCTATCATTGACCCCTGCAGACACTAACATTCTTCAGGAAGGCCTATCTATCATTGACTCCCCTGCAGACACTAACATTCTTCAGGAAGGTCTATCTCTCATTGACTCCCCTGCAGACACTAACATTCTTCAGGAAGGCCTATCTATCATTAACTCCCCTGCAGACATTAACATTCGTCAGGAAGGCCTATCTATCATTGACCCCTGCAGACACTAACATTCTTCAGGAAGGGCTATCTATCATTGACCCCTGCAGACACTAACATTCTTCAGGAAGGCCTATCTATCATTGACTCACCTGCAGACACTAACATTCTTCATGAAGGCATATCTCTCATTGACTCCCATGCAGACACTAACATTCTTCAGAAAGACCTATCTCTCATTGACTCCCCTGCAGACACCAGCATTCTTCAAGAAGGCCTATCTCTCATTGACTCCCCTGCAGACACCAGCGTTCTACAGGAAAGCCTATCTCTCACTGACTCCCCTGCAGACACCAGCATTCTTCAGGAAGGCCTATCTATCATTGACTCTCCTGCAGACACTAACATTCTTCAGGAAGGCCTATCTATTATTGATCCCTGCAGACACTAACATTCTTCAGGAAGGGCTATCTATCATTGACTCCCCTGCAGACACTAACATTCTTCAGGAAGGCCTATCTCTCACTGACTCCCTTGCAGATGCTAACATTCTTCAGGAAGGCCTATCTCTCATTGACTCCCCTGCAGACACCAGCATTCTTCAGGAAGGCCTATCTCTCATTGACTCCCCTGCAGACACCAGCATTCTTCAGGAAAGCCTATCTCTCATTGACTCCCCTGCAGACACCAGCATTCTTCAGGAAGGCCTATCTATCATTGACTCCCCTGCAGAAACTAAAATTGATTTAAAATTGTTTATCCAGAAGAAAAATTTCGAGCTTATGTTCCAGGAGCATGAGGGTAACCAATTGGGAATTGGTGTTAATGGTTTAAGGAAAAGAAGTATTTATAATCCCCCGATCAACCAGCAGTTAAAAAATTTTGAAAATTTTATGGAGAAAAAAATTAGAAATGAACTATCAAATAGAAAGGTAGCCCCTAACCTCACAAAAGATGAAAATAAGCTATTGCAACAACTTATGGGTGATAAGAACATTAG
This sequence comes from Protopterus annectens, assembly GCF_019279795.1. Lineage (NCBI taxonomy): Eukaryota > Metazoa > Chordata > Ceratodontiformes > Protopteridae > Protopterus > Protopterus annectens. The sequence goes on from NC_056749.1 coordinate 784,200,409, forward strand.
GATTTCAAAACCAGATAAGGGTGGGGGTATGGTCATGATGGACCAGATATATTATGAATCAAAAATGTTGGAATTATTGGAGAATGAAGATAGATATTGTAGGTGCTCTCTGAATGAGATAAATATAGGGAACCAAAAAGTAGTGGTGGTGCTTAATGACCTGCTCCTGGAGGGCTCCATTGATGTTAGTACTTTCAGATATTTGTCAGTGGATAGACCAAAAGTACCTGTTATATTTGGAGTGGCGGAAGTCCATAAAAATGTTTTGAATCCACCCATGAGACCGATTGTGGCCTCTGAAGGTTCAGTTACAGCCCCAATTGCAAAATGGTTAGACGTTAAGCTTAAAGAGATCTTGAAAGAAGGACCAGGTATTGTTAAGGATTCCTGGGACCTCTTAAGGAACTTGAAAGAGGAGCTATTTGATGAAAATATAATTTTTATAACCTTAGATATAATAGATTTATTTTCGTCTATACCACATAAAGAAGGTATGGAATTATTTGAGGAAGCCTTGATTGAGTATGGAAAATTTTCTCAAAATGACTTTCGTTTGATTCTTACATTGATGGATTTAGTTCTAGCCAATAATTTTATACATTATGAAGGTGAGTTTTTCAGACAGATCCAGGGAGTTGCTATGGGTGCACGATGTGCACCCACTTATGCTAATATTATCCTGAATGTATGGGAGCAGAAGTTTGTTCTTAATTCCAGGTTTAATAAGTGCTGGAAATTATATAAGCGCTACCTGGACGATATATGTCTGTTATGGATTGGATCTGAGACAGACTTTACAGCCTTCTTTGATTATTTATCTAGTACCACCAGTTTCCTTTACTTTACTTTTAATAAGAATAAAGAATGTTTACAATATCTTGACATTTATGTAGGGAAGGAGGATGGGCAGTTCTTTTCAAAGGTTTATAGAAAAGATAATTATTCTAATTCCTATTTGGCCTATACTAGTGCCCATCCACACCATCACAAAAAAGGAATAATAAAGGGGCAGTATGTGAGGGGTAGCAGAATGTCTTCTAGAAATAAAGACTTTGAAGAAGAATGTGGGAAATTGCATGTTATGTTCTTAGAGAGAGGCTACCCCGAGGCCCTAATAATGGAAGTGGAAAATGAGGTGGTGTGTGGTAGACAACAAAAATACCACCCAATTTTAGGGATGGATGAACAAATGAAGGAAATGAGACAAGTAGAAGAATTTGATGGTTCAAATAATTTTGTGATGGACTATAATGGTGAAGCAAAATACATTTTTAATCTAATTAAAATAGAATGGCAGAAGTTTGGGGAGTTGTCTGATCTGAATTGCCTTTTTGAAAATCCATTGAAATGTACTTATAGGAAGGGTAAGAATCTGAAAAATTGTTTTGAGACAAAGGGGAGGGGGAAAATTAGTAAAAAGGGCAGAATTGGAACATTTAAATGTGGAAGCTGCCCACAATGCCCCTATATATATGCCCGTGATGCAGTCCATATCCAGAGTAGGGACATACTGGTTAGGAGTACTGAGTATGCAAATTGCCATACAAGTGGAATTATTTATTTGAGCATTTGTAAAAAATGTCAAGCTTTTTATGTGGGTAAATCCGAACGTAAATTGAAAAATCGGATTTATGAGCATTATTATGACATTAAAAGAGGTTGTACTAACAATGCCCTGTTTCGACACAAAATGAAATGCTCGGAAGCAGAGTTTTATTTCTATGTTTTAGAAGTGGTTAAGAAAGACATTCAGGGTGGGCCCTGGGAAGATACCATCGAATACAAAGAATTGTTATGGCAACTTCAGTTGGAATCGTATAATCAACCAGGCCTTAACAATATAGTTTCCCTTGCCCCAGTATTGAAATTGAGGGCAGCTAAGCTGTGAGTTGAATGTCATTCTTAAATTAAATGACAAGGCTATGAAAGAGCTCTTAGTTGATTTTTTGCCTATATGGTTTATCAGACCTTCTTTATCTTGTAGTGATAATATTTAACAAAGTATGATTTACTTATCTTAATAAGAAACACAATAAGAGGTAAGCAGCTTATGAGGAATCTAGCTAGATAGATGTAACTATTCTAACTTTCAGAATGTCAAAGTTAGTTGGTTGTGCAATAGTTCTAAGTGAACACTAGAGGGGGTATGAGGATAACTAAATTTAGCAAGATGAAGGCAGCTTCTTAACATTTTTTAACAATTTTTAACATCTTTTAATACTTTTTAATATGTTTGTTTTAATAATTATTATTGTTGTTTAGTGTGAAGTGTTTTATTAAATTTGAACAGTATAATAAGTAGAGTGATTTAATATAAATAGATTTATTTGCACTTGCTGTCATAGAAATAATGAGGTTTTAACATTTGTTATGTTGTAAGGCTAGTAAGTTTGAATTTGAATGAAATGACTCAGGTGTGACTAATTAATTGCTTAATTAAACTAATTGAATGTGTATTTAAATGGAATGATGTATTGGATGAGTTGTATTGCATCTGAAGAAGTGTCCTAAACGAAAACGCAGGTGTGGAGACATAGCGTTTGTGCTTTTAACAGTTTTGGATTTTGTGTGATGAACAGCTTTTGGATCTATTTTCTGTGTTCCAGCCGGAACAGTGGCAATAAATCTATTTTTTCAGCAAGGTTTGTGTTGCCTTTCTCCTCTGGTGCTTGTGGACTTAGAAGGCCTAGCTATCATTGACCCCTGCAGACACTAACATTCTTCAGGAAGGTCTATCTATCATTGACTCCCCTGCAGACACTAACATTCTTCAGGAAGGTCTATCTCTCATTGACTCCCCTGCAGACACTAACATTCTTCAGGAAGGCCTATCTATCATTAACTCCCCTGCAGACATTAACATTCATCAGGAAGGTCTATCTATCATTGACTCCCCTGCAGACACTAACATTCTTCAGGAAGGGCTATCTATCATTGACCCCTGCAGACACTAACATTCTTCAGAAAGGCCTATCTCTCATTGGCTCCCCTGCAGACACCAACATTCTTCAAGAAGGCCTATCTCTCATTGACTCCCCTGCAGACACCAGCATTCTTCAGGAAAGCCTATCTCTCATTGACTCCCCTGCAGACACTAACATTCTTCAGAAAGCCCTATATCTCATTGACTCCCCTGCAGACACTAAAATGCTTCAGGAAGGCCTATCTTTCATTGACCCCTGCAGACACTAACATTCTTCAGGAAGGTCTATCTCTCATTGACTCCCCTGCAGACACTAACATTCTTCAGGAAGGTCTATCTCTCATTGACTCCCCTGCAGACACTAACATTCTTCAGGAAGGCCTATCTATCATTAACTCCCCTGCAGACACTAACATTCTTCAGGAAGGCCTATCTCTCATTGACTCCCATGCAAACACTAACATTCTTCAGAAAGGCCTATCTCTCATTGGCTCCCCTGCAGACACCAACATTCTTCAAGAAGGCCTATCTCTCATTGACTCCCCTGCAGACACCAGCATTCTTCAGGAAAGCCTATCTCTCATTGACTCCCCTGCAGACACTAACATTCTTCAGAAAGCCCTATATCTCATTGACTCCCCTGCAGACACTAAAATGCTTCAGGAAGGCCTATCTTTCATTGACTCCCCTGCAGACACCAGCATTCTTCAGGAAGGCTTATCTCTCATTGACTCCCCTGCAGACACTAACATTCTTCAGGAAGGCCTATCTCTCATTGAATCCCCTGCGGACACTAACATGCTTCAGGAAGGCCTATCTATCATTGACTCCCCTGCAGACACCAGCATTCTTCAGGAAGGCCTATCTCTCATTGACTCCCCTGCAGACACTAACATGCTTCAGGAAGGCCTATCTATCATTGACTCCCCTGCAAACACCAGCATTCTTCAGGAAGGCCTATCTCTCATTGACTCCCCTGCAGACACTAACATTCTTCAGGAAGGCCCGTCTATCATTGACCCCTGCAGACACTAACATTTTTCAGGAAGGCCTATCTCTCATTGACCCCTGCAGATGCTAACATTCTTTAGGAAGGCCTATCTATCATTGATTCCCCTGCAGACACCAGCATTCTTCAGGAAGGCCTATCTCTCATTGACTCCGCTGCAGACACCAGCATTCTTCAGGAAGGCCTATCTCTCATTGACTCCCCTGCAGACACCAGCATTCTTCAGGAAGGCCTATCTATCATTGACTCCTCTATAGACACTAATATTCTTCAGGAAGGCCTATCTATCATTGACCCCTGCAGACACTAACATTCTTCAGGAAGGCCTATCTCTCATTGACTCCCCTGCAGACACCAGCATTCTTCAGGAAGGCCCATCTCTCATTGACCCCTGCAGACACTAACATTCTTCAGGAAGGCCTATCTATCATTGACTCCCCTGCAGACACTAACATTCTTCAGGAAGGCCTATTTCTCATTGAGTCCCCTGCAGACACTAACATTCTTCAGGAAGGCCTATCTCTCATTGACTCCCCTGCAGACACCAGCAATCTTCAGGAAGGCCTATTTCTCATTGACTCCCCTGCAGAAACTAACATTCTTCAGGAAGGCTTATCTCTCATTGACTCCCCTGCAGACACTAGCATTCTTCAGGAAGGCCTATCTCTCATTGACTCCCCTGCAGACACTAACATTCTTCAGGAAGGCCTGTCTATCATTGACCCCTGCAGACACTAACATTCTTCAGGAAGGCCTATCTATCATTGTCTCCCCTGCAGACACTAACATTCTTCAGGAAGGCCTATCTCTCATTGACTCCCCTGCAGACACTAACATTCTTCTGGAAGGCCTATCTCTCATAGACTCCCCTGCAGACGCTAACATTCTTCAGGAAGGCCTATCTCTCATTGACTCCCCTGCAGACACCAGCATTCTTCAGGAAGGCCTATCTCTCATTAACTCCCCTGCAGACAGTAAAATTCTTCAGGAAGGCCTATCTATCATTGACTCCCCTGCAGACACTAACATTCTTCAGGAAGGCCTATCTCTCATTAACTCCCTTGCAGACACTAACATTCTTCAGGAAGGCCTATCTCTCATTGACTACCCTGCAGACACTAACATGATTCAGGAAGGCCTATCTCTCATTGACTCCCCTGCAGACACCAGCATTCTTCAGGAAGGCCTATCTCTCATTGACTCCCCTGCAGACACCAACATTCTTCAGGAAGGCCTATCTCTCATTGACTCCCCTGCAGACATTAACATGCTTCAGGAAGGCCTATCTATCATTGACTCCCCTGCAGACACCAGCATTCTTCAGGAAGGCCTAGCTCTCATTGACTCCCCTGCAGACACTAACATGCTTCAGGAAGGTCTATCTATTATTGACTCCCCTGCAGACACCAGCATTCTTCAGGAAGGCCTATCTCTCATTGACTCCCCTGCAGACACCAACATTCTTCAGGAAGGCCTATCTCTCATTGACTCCCCTGCAGACATTAACATGCTTCAGGAAGGCCTATCTATCATTGACTCCCCTGCAGACACCAGCATTCTTCAGGAAGGCCTAGCTCTCATTGACTCCCCTGCAGACACTAACATGCTTCAGGAAGGCCTATCTATCATTAACTCCCCTGCAGACACCAGCATTCTTCAGGAAGGCCTGTCTATCATTGACCCCTGCAAACACTAACATTCTTCAGGTAGGCCTAGCTCTCCTTGACCCCTGCAGACACTAACATTCTTTAGGAAGGCCTATCTATCTTGATTCCCCTGCAGACAGCAGCATTCTTCAGGAAGGCCTATCTCTCATTGACTCCCCTGCAGACACCAGCAATCTTCAGGAAGGCCTATCTTTCATTGACTCCCCTACAGACACCAGCATTTTTCAGGAAGGCCTATCTCTCATTGACCCCTGCAGACACTAACATTCTTCAGGAAGGCCTATCTATCATTGACTCCCCTGCAGACACTAACATTCTTTAGGAAGGCCTGTCTATCATTGACTCCCCTGCAGACACTAACATTCTTCAGGAAGGCCTATCTATCACTGATTCCCCTGCAGGCACTAACATTCTTCAGGAAGACCTATCTCTCATTGACTCCCCTGCAGACACTAACATTCTTCAGGAAGGCCTATTTCTCATTGACTCCCCTGCAGACACCAGCATTCTTCAGGAAGGCCTATTTCTCATTGACTCCCCTGCAGAAACTAACAATCTTCAGGAAGGCCTATCTCTCATTGACTCCCCTGCAGACACTAGCATTCTTCAGGAAGGCCTATCTATCATTGACTCCCCTGCTGACACTAATATTCTTCAGGAAGGCCTATCTATCATTGACTCCCCTGCAGACACTAACATTCTTCCGGAAGGCCTATCTATCATTGACTCCCCTGCAGACGCTAACATTCTTCAGGAAGGCCTATCTCTCATTGACTCCCCTGCAGACACTAACATTCCTCAGGAAGGCCTATCTCTCATTGACTCCCCTGCAGACACCAGCATTCTTCAGAAAGGCTTATCTCTTATTGATTCCCCTGCAGACACCAGCATTCTTCAGGAAGGCCTATCTCTCATTGACTCCCCTACAGACACCAGCGTTCTTCAGGAAGGTCCATCTCTGACTAACAAATGGTGCCAAAGCCATGGTCTTACACTCAGTGCTAACAAATATATAATTGTGCTCTTTGGGAAGTCCCACATCCCAGCTAATTACTATGTTGATAATGCACTCCTAAGAGTTGACCCAGTGGTCAGGCATCTGTGTACACAGTAGCCTTACCTTCAACCACCACATGACCACAGTGATGAGGAAATCCTCTTATGTTGTCAACTTAGAAGTAAGAGCACAGCATTTAGGTCCAAAGAGATCATTATCCCATTGAACTCTGCCCTTATCAGACCAATCATACAGTACAGTGCTCCCTTAGGTATGTACCTGACCAGGCATATGTGGCAACTAGGGTGACCTCAGGGGTTCCTTACAAAAAGAATACAAGGTGTAACAAGCCTGTGCTGAGGGTTGGTCTTTGCCTGTCTTATAAGGCATCTGCAAACCCCACACTTATCGATCTCCTTCATATTCCTAAGTCAAACTGTGCCAGAAATACAGGGTATAGGAACCTAACTTTTTTTCTGTGACTTAAACAGAACATGCTGGAGAGACAGATATGTGCCCCAGAGACTATCTCTTGTACGAAACATGCTTTCTATCCATGTGAAGGTGAGTTTGTCTATTACCCAGTTTTGGTGCAGCCTGGACCATTGGATTGGCAATGGGAAATTTGCACCATGCCTGGCACCCACGTCCCTTATGGACAGAGGTAGCCTATAAATGCCTTGCCCTCAATGTCCTATTTGTATAGAGGACATCATTATTATTTCAGAAAAACTTGACTAGGCTTAGAAAGCCCCCCAGGTCATGAGCATAGTAACATCCTATGACTAAGTGAATCTATAAACCAGGCATGATGGAAAGGACTGCTGTAACTACATTTTTGTTTAAATTCAGATTTTAATTAAGTTCCTTAACAAATTATAGTCATACTTCTGTATCCCTACCCTTGCTATTAAAATCATCTTACTTCTAAACAAAGCCCAAGCTACTGACCATTGGTCTTTCAGTTTTGCTATGTATTCCTCCCTCCTTATCTGTCAGTGTCCATCTTCTCCTTTGCAGCTCCTCCTTCCTTCCTTTCATCCTCTCACTCTGCCATTTGTACTTCTGTTACATATTCAAATTCTATGCAGTCACTTTGTCTTCTGCGTTCAAGTAATCTGTTTCATTCCTTATAGAATTATAGACTAAAATAAATATCCGTCCCTTTCTTTTAATTTCTACAAATCGTTTGGGTTTCTAATACCATGATGGTAATGGACCCCATTCCTAAGTCAAAGTACAACTAAAGTTCATAAAATTAGTATTGTTTCACTCTTTGATGTCAGCCAAAAGTGCTCTTCACAGCACCCACAACGTACCCAGTAAAGACTCCTTCTGCAGTTTGTACAGATTTACATGTACTGGTAGCATATCTAAATACAATGGTAGACTTTTTTATAAGACCCGTTGCTCCTACTACTATTGGAGCTATCTGTGAATCCTTCTTGCACATTGCTCTCGTTTCTGCTTGGTTGCTCCTACTACTATTGGAGCTATCTGTGAATCCTTCTTGCACATCGCTCTCGTTTCTGCTTGGTTGCTCCTACTACTGTTGGAGCTACCTGTGAATCCTTCTTGCACATCACTCTCATTTCTGCTTGGTTGCTCCTACTAATATTGGAGCCATATGTGAATCCTTCTTGCTCATTGCTCTTGTTTCTGCTTGGTTGCTCCTACTACTATTGGAGCTGTCTGTGAATCCTTCTTGCACATCGCTCTCGTTTCTGCTTGGTTGCTCCTACTACTATTGGAGCCATATGTGAATCCTTCTTGCTCATTGCTCTTGTTTCTGCTTGGTTGCTCCTACTACTATTGGAGCTGTCTGTGAATCCTTCTTGCACATTGCTCTCGTTTCTGCTTGGTTGCTCCTACTACTATTGGAGCTATCTGTGAATCCTTCTTGCACATCGCTCTCATTTCTGCTTGGTTGCTCCTACTACTATTGGAGCTATCTGTGAATCCTTCTTGCACATCGCTCTCGTTTCTGCTTGGTTGCTCCTACTAATATTGGAGCCATATGTGAATCCTTCTTGCTCATTGCTCTTGTTTCTGCTTGGTTGCTCCTACTACTATTGGAGCTGTCTGTGAATCCTTCTTGCACATCGCTCTCGTTTCTGCTTGGTTGCTCCTACTACTATTGGAGCTATCTGTGAATCCTTCTTGCACATCGCTCTCGTTTCTGCTTGGTTGCTCCTACTACTATTGGAGCTGTCTGTGAATCCTTCTTGCACATCGCTCTCGTTTCTGCTTGGTTGCTCCTACTACTATTGGAGCTATCTGTGAATCCTTCTTGCACATTGCTCTCGTTTCTGCTTGGTTGCTCCTACTACTATTGGAGCTATCTGTGAATCCTTCTTGCACATCGCTCTCATTTCTGCTTGGTTGCTCCTACTACTATTGGAGCTGTCTGTGAATCCTTCTTGCACATCGCTCTCGTTTCTGCTTGGTTGCTCCTACTACTATTGGAGCTATCTGTGAATCCTTCTTGCACATCGCTCTCATTTCTGCTTGCAAATCCTGATATTTTATAACCTTGTGTCTGTCTGTACGCAGGACACTGTAGTCACTGGGTGTGGCGATTTCAGTGATCAATGCTGTTTTTGTTTTCTTTTCTTGGACCGCTATATCCAGTTTTCTAGCATCTGTCTTTTGAACTGTTGGTAATGCATGATCCCAAGTGATATAGACTTCATTGTTTTCTATGATGCTTTATGGCTCATGTTTCCCATGTTTTTCAGCCACTTCAGTACTATAACGTCTGCACAGTGCTCAGTGCAATAGTCTTGCCACATTATTATGCCTATCAGTATACAATCCTTCTGCCATTTGTATGTCACAACCAGCAACGAGGTGTGTGGCAGTTTCCAATTCAGTTTTACAAAACCTACATTTGTCTGTTTCTCCCACATGTTCAATGGACTTTGTCAACCAGCAAAATTACAAGGCATTACTATTGATGGTAAACTATCCTTTGAGCAACATATTCTAAACACAATAAAAAAATACACTTCAAGCTAGACAAATTCTATAGACAGAAATCATACATGAATTCTTGTCCTAACTTACAGTTTTGAAGTAATTGATTTGCCCTAAAACATGCTGGATAGATTAGATTTTGAAAACATGCTGGACAGATTAGATTTTAAAACAAGAAGGATGTTTCATGCTCACCAAATGATCTATAACAATCAGTGGGCCACCAATATTAATCTTTCATCTCTTGGTTTAAATTAACCTCTTCTTAACCATTCCTGCATTTGTTCCTGACCAACATGAGGTTCTTCCAGATGTTTTCTATACTTGCAACTATATTTATGCATTTTCCACATTTCTTGCCTTTTCAACTGGTCCTTCACCTTATATTCTTTCTTTTGTTTTTTGGCACATTCAGTTGTTGCCTGATTTTTATCTACTTCTGGTTTGATTTCCATAGAGTCAAGGAGAGGCAGGCTAGCAAGTACGGTAGGTGCACAGGCCAGACAAACTTCAGTATACATGAACAAAAAAGCCAGCACCGTGGAAGCATGAAGCATGAAGGTTTATTAGAATCAGACCGGTTTCAGCATAAAGCTTTCATCAGTGGTACATCTCAAATAGCAGTTCAAACCCTGCAATAAATACTTAACCTAATTAAGTGTCCATGACATCATTTCCTGTTCAAAACAAAGTTATTCTGATACCAAAACAGGAAATGATGTAATGGACACTTAATTAGGTTAAGTATTTATTACAGGGTTTGAAATGTTATTTGAGATGTACCACTGATGAAAGCTTTATGCTGAAATTGGTCTGGTTCTAATAAACCTTCATGCTTCATGCTTCCAAGGTGCTGTTTTTTTTTTTGTTCATGTATACTGAAGTTTGTCTAGCCTGTGCACCTAATGTACTTGCTAGCCTGCCTCTCCTTGACTCTATGTTATTTGCTGGCTGTTGGTGTTGGAGGCACTGAAGCAGGAGCCATTTTTGTGGCGTTCGATGTCAGTAGAGAAGGGTTCCTCACTACTTGGTTTATAACTTAGCTGTTTTCATCAATCTGTTTACATATGCACCTTGTTTTTCATCTGGATGGTTGGATCTAACTACCAGGGTCGTACAGTGGATTGGATTTATTGCGTTTTCTTTTTTCATTGACAGGATACATTTTTGGCAGTATCTGAAGGGTATGATTTAGCTACCTCGTGAATCAGCGTTTTATTTGAGCATTCAGTGGGGTCGTTGGATCTTTCACATGTAAAGGTCTTGTTGAACATGCTGGATAGATTAGATTTTAAAACAAGAAGGATGCTTCATGCTCACCAAATGATCTATAAAAATTAGTGCATACCAAGATTATATATTCCCCATTATGAAGGAGGGTGGGCCTCCTTGAAATTGATTACATGTACAGATCTGCAAACGTGGTACTCGTGGGACTCCACACATACCTGCTGACCTCACAAGACCCAAACATAGTGAAAGTTTTGAAACATGAGGAGAATAAATCTACGTTGACTTCTCTGCTTCACCTAGCAAAAACATATTGGTGTCAAGCAGGCATGCAAATCAAGCACCTTGGAAGCATGAAGAATGAAGGTTTATTAGAACCAGACCGGTTTCAGCATAAAGCTTTCATCAGTGGTACATCTCAAATAGCATGTTTTGGGGTCAATCAATTACTCCAAAACTGTAAGTTAGGACAGGAATTCATGTATGATTTCTGAGTATGGAGTTTGTCTAGTTTGAAGTGTGTTTTTTTATTGTGTTTAGAATATGTTGCTCAGGGGATAGTTTACCATCAATAGTAAAGCCTAGTAATTTTGCGGACTTCATTACTTCAATTCTGGTTCTGTTGTGGGAGTAAATCTTGAAGTCATATGGAGGTGGTTTAGATGAAAACAACAGTAGTTTGGATTTTGGGGGATTTATAAGAAGTTGTGCCTATTTAGTCAAGCTTCTATGTTTGCAAAGGCCTTTTGTGTCATTTTTTGGAGGTCACAGAAGTTATTGGAGAAGGATATAATAGTAGAACCATCAGTGTACTGGATAATTGAACTTTGAAGAGAAACAAAGTGGAGATCATTTATGAACATATTAAATAGCAAAGGTCCCAGAACAGACCCCTGTGGGAAACCTGTTTTCTTGACTATGCATTCAGATTGTTTATTTTGCCATTTAACTGATTGTTGTCTGTTATCCAGGTAGTTAGTGAACCAGGTAAGGGTATGTTGGGAGCATCCTAAACTTGTAAGTCGCTAAATTAGTTTAGTATGTGATACTGTCTAGAATGCTTTGGACAGGTCTTGAAAAAGTACAGATGTTAGCAGACCAGTGACAATATTAATATGCTAGAAATGAATAAGTAAAAGTGGATAGTAATGTTTCAAGCAGATTCTAAACCTGGAATTAATATAAGCCTAAAACCTGTTTTGAAAAAAGAAACAGATGATTTTACAGAAATGAACTTGTTTATGTGTGTTTATATTTTTGAGATATGTTCTATGTGGATGTTTTTGTATCTATTAACTGTTCGGGGAGTTTTATTTTTCATGCATCGTTTGAAAAGTCTTAAATTTTATTTTTCATGCATCGTTTGAAATGTCTTAAATTTTATTTTTCATGCATCGTTTGAAATGTCTTATGTTTTAGGAAAGATTTTGATTGCTGACTGTGTCATGTGGATGCAATTAAGCTTCATTATAAAAGGAAAATAAAGTGTTTTGTTTTGTTGGTTCACTCTGAGGAAGAATGCACATTCAAAGGCTCTGTATTTTATTAAAGAAGTTTTGATGCATTGAAGCTGCTATCAATTGTTTCCTTACACTAGACTACATTAGAATTTTTTTGTAGCAGACCAGTGTCAAAAGCCTTGTTCACAGCATCAGTAAAGGACAAAAGGGCTGTTATAGTACTGCGTGCAGGTCAAAAACCATGTGGGTAGGCAGAAGAGGATTGTTATTACACGGGTGTTTTAGAAGTTGAATTTGTTTACATTTTGTAATATTGTAGATAATGTAAAGAGAGTGGAAATGGGACGATAGTTAGTTAAGTCATCTGTGGTTTTACCTTTGTGCAATGGGGTAATAATGGACATTTTCCAAATGTGAGGGATTGTGGACTCTGAGATAGATCTATTAATTAAAATATGATAAGGTAAGCTATTGCTTTGGCCCCACATTTCCATTATTCGGAGGGGAGGTTGTCACCAGATAAGGAGCAAGGTATTAGTTTATTTAGTAACTTGAGTACTAGGGAGGTATGCACGGGTTTTAGGGAGAAAGTTGGAATTACTGGGTTGTTATTTACTTCATTGTGGAGTGGGGTGTGTGCTGGAATCCTAAAGATTGAGTATGTGGTGGTTACCATTTTGTCGGGGGTTTCATTGGTTTTGGGTGGGAGTTCATTGATAAGTTTAGCGATGCTATCTATGACATGGGAGTTGAAAATATGGGCTATGTGTTGTGGGTCTTTGTCTGAAAAAGGTGATGGGTTTTGTGGTGTCCCAGGATTAAGGAGTGAAGAGACTGATTTCCAAAATTTTGGGGGGGGGGGTATTTCTTGGACTGCATGACTGTTTGGAGAAGTATCATTTTTGACTAATATCTTTGCTTTATTATGAAGTTGTTTGAAATTAATTTCATTTGTTTAAATTTTGTTTTTACACCCTTCTTTCCAGGCTTGGTCTCTTAATAGAAGCATTTGTTTAGCTGGTTTGGTAAGCCAGGGAGCATGACTGAGTTTTGTTCTTTTGTATCAAATTGGGGCTAAAGTATTTAGGGTATTAAGGACAATTTTATTAAAATAGTGTACTGCTTCTTCTAGTGGTAGGGATTTTAGTGGGGTCCAATTATGAGTGTTTAGAGCATTGTTGAAGGCTGTTGGGTTAAAATTAGTTAGGTTCCTGGATGTTCTATATGAGTGCGATTCTGGCATCTGAGTATGAGTTCTATGTGTAAGGGCAGGTTGATGGTCACTGAGAATGACAGGGAAGGTGCCACTGTTAAAGTATGTTTGTGGATCTAAAACTAGGATCCAGACTAGAGTGGAGTTGATTGTTTAGTATTAGTGTGGGGCATGTGACAGTTGTGTGAACCTGTACAGGTTAATACAGTTAGCAGGGGAGTCTGAGGTTAGGTTTTGCCAGTTGATGTTAGCATCTCCTAGAATGATGGTTTAGTAAGATACATTTTGAGTTGTCCATGCTTGGAAATTTTCAAGAGTAGGCATGTTTTGGCCTGGGGCAATGTATATTACTACTTCTTCTTCTTCTTTCAGCTTTTCCCAATTAGGGGATCACCTGTCCACTCATGATTGTCAGTGGAGTTTTACGGTGTCGAGTTGCCAGCCCTGTGCCCAACCTTCCACAGAAGGCACATACACACACGCACTCATGCCTAGGGCCAATGTAGAGTGTCCAATTCACCTGCACCATGTCTTTGGGATATGGGAGGAAACCAGAGTACCCGGAGGAAACCCACGCGACCACAGAGAGGACATGCAGACTCCACACAGAAGGCACCCTAGCTGAGGATCGAACTGGAGAACGTCTTACTGTGAGGCAGCAATGCTAACCACTGCACCACAGCAGCCACCCCGGGCAATGTATATTACTGCTATGCATACACTTTTATTATTTATTTATTTGTAAAGATGCTAATAAAAATTACATATTGCCGATGGTTGAAACAGGTTTGGGAAAGGATTTAATATTTAAAGAGTTGTGCTAGATTATAGCTACACTGCCACCTTTCCTTGTAAGTCTATCTGTTCAAAGGATATTGCAACCATGTGGAACTATTTCAGTGTCTAATATTTGTGGCTTTAGCCATGTTTTTCTAACAGCTACTATATTAGGGGGTGCAATGAATGAGCCAACCATGAAATTCAGTAATTTTGTTACAGATGCTCCTCATATTGATTGTTATCATAATAAGGTTTTGAGTGTTTGTGGCTGTGTTTAAGGAAGGAGAGGGGAGAATTGTTTGTATTGGAGTGGAGGGATGGGCCAGTGTTTGGGTGAATATCACCATTTTGAGCTAATAACTGGAGGTAATTTTAGAGTATGCGTGCAAATGAAATGGATTTAATAAAATACTTGGATAGAGTATTGTGAGTTAGTTTGAGTTTGTTATTGATGGAGAGATGTTTGAGTTTATGAGGCAATACATTACAACAGTTAAATATTGTTGAGATGTTTGAGAAACTTGTTACATTGGGTTGTTTTGTTATAACCAGGGCAGAAGTTTTTGCAGGAAGTGAGCATTTCAGATAGTGGAGGGAGGTGGCTTGGGTCAGTAAAAGGAGAGAAATACTGAGAGAGGAAATAAAGATTGTTAGCTGGACGGTGTTGGACATTTTGCAGGATAAAATTGACAGGATATGTGATAGGGTAGAAGTGAAGTCATTAAAATGTTTCGGAGATTGGTTAGAGCAGCGAGCCTTTAAGGTGGATTGTGTGAGAAGTGTGGGTGTGGTTATAGGGTGGCATATTGGGTGATGAAATAGTGGGAGTGATCTGGAGAAGTAGAAATCTAAGGAAATGGGGTGGGTTGGAATGGGTGTAGGGTAGGGGAGCAGAGTGAGCCCAAGGGCGAATGGAGCGGGAAGAACTGTGTTCTTGGTGGGGCAATGTAGCAAAGAAAAAAAAAACTATTAAGTGAGTACACTCAGAAATAAATATTGGCCCTGTCTTGTGGATAACCAGCTACTGCTTGGATATGCCTTGACACAGTGTTATTTTTAATTACTGTTTTAGTGGCAAGAGGTCATATTGATATTAAAATGTTGGGCTACTTGAAACCCTAGTGATGTAATACAGGTGTAGAGAAAAAGTTATCTATGGGGACAGATCTACAGAATCAAGGGATGAGGAAGGCAGCTGTCTCCCTTGGTGGAGTGAACTCTATAACTTATAACAGTGGCTCAACGTATATACTGAGGTTGAGTTTAAAAATTCAGGATATCCTGGATATCAGGATTTGCAGGGAGGAATGAGAGCAATGTGGAAGAAAGATACCCAAACAGTTCCAATAGTAGTAGGAGCAATGGGTCTTATAAAAATGAATTTACAGTCGTATTTAGATATGCTACCAATACATGTAACTCCATAAGAATTGCAGGAGTTGTTACTGGGCACATTGCGGATGCTGTGAAGAGCACTACTGGCTGACATCAAAGATTGAAACAATACTAATTTCATGAACTTTAATCTTACTTTCACTTAAGAATGGGGTCCCTTCCCATCATGGTATTAGAAACCCAAATGATTTGGAGAAATTAAGAAAGGTAGGAAAAAAATGAACAAACAAAACATGGCCCTGGGACCACAAATAAAATCTATTAAACACTGCACAAGCTTTCACAAATTATTTGATAAAGCAGTTTAGCAAAAGCTTGTGTAGTGTTTAATAAATTAAAGTTTTCTGTCTGGTTCAAGAGCTTTTTTTTTTATTCAGTTTCTGTTATTTGTATTTTATCTGGCTGGATTTACCTGTTGCAGTCTTTTCTACATGAAACAATTAGTAAAAACTAAAAGAAAACTCCAGCCAAGCTGTAACTTCCACTGAGTGACCTCGCAAACCTCTTGTGCCAGATGCACATGTGATATATGCAAATGACCCTTATGAACATCAGGTGTTTCAGCTATATGATGATTCTGAATGCCCATGACTTATTTCTTTTTAAGTCATTTCAATAGACAATTTCAGACCAATAAAGCCAAACCTCACTAGCTGTGGATATGCATATTTCAACCTTGTTAATACCTCATCAGCACAGCACAAGCAGAGTGTTTGACTAAGCATTAGAAACACAGGGCTGTTACACCCAGCTGATGCCCATTATCATTAGGGTGACTGCAAAATGTCTCAACTAACAAACTAAAACAAAGAGTTGACACATGAGACAATTCACTTGAACCTGAGACATCAGTGTAACTGCTGTGGTAATTTAGCCACATAGCTTGAAATCTGTTATAATGTGACTACCTCTATTTTGAAGGGATAAAATGAATAATTTTCTTATGATTACAAAGAGAGTCAAGAAAACTAGCATTTAACGTAACAGTTATACATGGTTCTCAGGCTGGACAACATAGCACAATGCCTTGCACTTTGAAGCAAAGGATAGTCCCTGTCCTTCAAAAAGTAGTTCAAGGTCAATTCGCAATGCAGGGTGCATGATGCTATAGAAAAAGGTAATCTTTGAGCAGTAAATAAGTAACAATTTACATTGAAGTATTGTTTTGTGCAAATGATGCAAGGTATCTGCTCAGTGCATACTAGAACATCACTGATTCAGGGCAGACTATAGTATTATTTATGACTTGTGCAGTTAAATTATTTAATTATACTTATTAACTTCTAGATTCCTGTACAGCTGTACTGATTTTCATAGCCAGAATTGCAGCATCCAGTTAGCAAAGATGATTAGGTATATCAGTGCAGGGTGTGATTAGGTATATCAGTGCAGGGTTTGATTGGGTATATCAGTGCAGGGTGTGATTAGGTATATCAGTGCAGGGTGTGATTAGGTATATCAGTGCAGGGTGTGATTAGGTATGTCAGTGCAGGGTGTGATTAGGTATATCAGTGCAGGGTGTGATTAGGTATATCAGTGCAGGGTGTGATTAGGTATATCAGTGCAGGGTTTGATTAGGTATATCAGTGCAGGGTGTGATTAGGTATATCAGTGCAGGGTGTGATTAGGTATATCAGTGCAGGGTTTGATTAGGTATATCAGTGCAGGGTGTGATTAAGTATATCAGTGCAGGGTTTGATTAGGTATATCAGTGCAGGGTGTGATTAGGTATATCAGTGCAGGGTGTGATTAGGTATATCAGTGCAGGGTTTGATTAGGTATATCAGTGCAGGGTGTGATTAGATATATCAGTGCAGGGTTTGATTAGGTATATCAGTGCAGGGTGTGATTAGGTATATCAGTGCAGGGTTTGATTAGGTATATCAGTGCAGGGTTTGATTAGGTATATCAGTGCAGGGTGTGATTAGGTATATCAGTGCAGGGTGTGATTAGGTATATCAGTGCAGGGTGTGATTAGGTATATCAGTGCAGGGGGGTTTGATTAGGTATATCAGTGCAGGGTTTGATTAGGTATATCAGTGCAGGGTGTGATTAGGTATATCAGTGCAGGGTGTGATTAGGTATATCAGTGCAGGATGTGATTAGGTATATCAGTGCAGGGTTTGATTAGGTATATCAGTGCAGGGTTTGATTAGGTATATCAGTGCAGGGTTTGATTAGGTATATCAGTGCAGGGTCTGATTCTCTCATCCTTGATTTGCACAGTGCGACTCTTAGTAAGTCACTAAACCAGATGGCGCTCTGAGGTAATTAATTCTCTGAATACACAGTTGCACAAGGCTTTCCTAATACTTATAAAATGAGCAAAATGCCCACTAACAGTTCCAAAGCAGCTTCCCTCAGACAAAAACAAGAATTTTTACTAAGAGACCAAAACATTTCTGGAAAGAAATCAAACACCTTACAGGCCAAGCTTATAGTCTTACTTCATCATCCACTTCACAACCCAGTACCTATAATGATATCATTGGCAGTTTTGCAAATATAAAGACCCCCCCAATTGTTCACCATAATATATACTATTAACAATATCTACAATTCACCCTCAACCAGTCCTTCTGCAGGGGACAACTCAGCACCTGAGCTTTTATCTCTAGCCATCTATGCTTGTACCTTTCACTTCAAAGCTATAACTGTAAAAGAGAACAGGAACCACCTCAACAAACTCAATAAATCTGGTGCCACATTTAATAAACTCCATCATAGCCTCCTTAAGCTTGCAGGAGAAATAAATTGTAAAGCCTTTAATGTCTACCTTTAACCTGTCATTAACATCTAGCATATAACGTCCTTCTTTCAAACAATCAGTCATTATTACCACTGTTAGATCCATGTGAGGCTCTAGACCTATCTCAAGTCTTTAACCATAATATTTTTAAAAAGCTGTTATACAAACACCCCTTTAAACACAATAATAATATCTGACCAGCAGCAAGGGTTTTGCAATGTATTCAGCACTACAACACCTCTTGTTACTGTCACCAATACAGTTTGCTACAACATTAATAGGATTGTAGCTGATTACTAGGTTCCCTATTAGAAGACCGAAGACACATTCTTTCAAATGCTTCTTGATTGAACTCAAAAGCCAGAAATGGCAAAATATTGAAGTGACTTTTAAGTGAATTTTTTCCGTGGGAAAGAATTTGCCTGGCCACTTAGATACTTTGCCGTTTTTGGCACTGTAGTGCAGTCTCGAAGTTGATATGTTTAAGTAGGGGTGGGTGTGGGGGGCGAAGTCTCCCATTTAATGTAATGTTTAAAGTGTTTTATTTATTAATTTATTTTTTTGTTGGAACAGTGATTTTTTTCCCTAGGAAAAAAATCGCTGTTCTGACAGTACGAAATTGTAAGCTTTCCCTTACATAGGGTCGATTAATCACTGTTCAGTTTTTTAAGCATTCAGTGATCTAGTATAGATCTGATTACTAGGCTATCAGTCCAAGGGACATTTCAGGCTCAGCCATGATTATCCAAGTTTACCAAAATATTGATGATGTGTCAATATCAGAAGAAATGTTGCAGTTATGATGCATGCTTTGTATACATTAAGGGTTCACAGGTCGCCAATTAGGGACATTGGTGCCAGTGATGCCCTCCTAACCACTGGTAATTTCACTGAATGACCAGGGCCTTTGAGACAGTTAATTATGATCTGTTATGCAAGAAAATGTCAAGGCTCAACTTTGGTGACAATACAATTTCCTAGTTTTAAAGCTTTCTAAATAATAGATCATTTCAGGTACTTGCCAATGGCTTACTCGCTGATTTTGGCACACTTAATACTGGAGTACCACAAGGATCTGTACTGAGACCTTTACTTTTATCTCTGTTCATAAATGGCCTCGACAGTCTTACTGTAGTTATAAATATGGATGACATCATGCTTATAGAAAGCTGCAATGTGGCACATGATCTTCATAATAAGCTACAGGATAATTTTTCTCTCTTTTGTGCTTGGGACTACTGAAAAACTATTGATCAACTCTATTAAAACAAATATACTGCTCTTCTCTGCCCACACCAACAAGCATCACTAAATTAAATCACATTGAAAGAGAATAATAATAATAATATCCCCTTCGACTAAACCTTGATCCAGCCCTAAACATTAACACTTTTACAGGCCTAATCCTAAGTACTGTCCCAACTTAAACTTTGATGAGATTGCCATTGCTAGAAATGTCCTGATTACCAAACTTGAATATGGCCTTCCTATCCCATACCTCCCCTGTTAATACAATATACATGAACTTCAAATACTTGAAAATAAAATGTGTAGCTTTGCACTCTTAGGAAATCAGCATTTGCATCATTGTCATGTCTTTCCTAAATTAAAATAAATGTCTGTCCCCAGCCAAGCTGCTGTGCTTTTTCACTTCCTCCTCTTTTAAAATCCTAACATCTGGCTACTGCCCACCACTGAGGTACAAACTTCCCATCAGGGGATCAAATTATGCCCTTAGACATATCCAGAAGGAAAGTATCACATTAAGGAAGCCTGCAATCAAATAGGGTGAAAACATTTTCTCAAGGATGCATTCTGTCACCTAAAGCCACCTGCCTACTATTGTACAATGGATCTAAAAGCCTACCTGCAAAATGAAGTTGTGTGCAATTGCTTATAGGGCACTGACTAATCAATCTATTGTGCAGAGAGTGACTTCCTTATATTGTTGTACAACTATAAACAACATCGTCCTTCTCATTGTAACTTAGACTGCATAATACCTGCTTCCTTCAGTGCTCTCATATAACTTTGGTAATCATAGAAACTTATTCCTGCTAGTTAACTGTGTTTACTACTATTACATATACTGCTATGTTTTATTTTAATTTTCTTTCTTCACTTGTCTATTTGTTCTGAGCTATTGCATATACTGCTATGTTTTATTTCTAATTGTCTTTCTTCACTTTTCTATTTGTTCTGAGCTCATGGCAGAAAACAACCAGCAAGATAGCACACTACCCAGTTATCAAAATAATAAATAAAACATAAAAATGAACTGCATACTGCTTCTAATCCTATAACACTGCTCCTGCATTCAAACTTTGGCTATCCTAACCTATCTGTTTCCATCTCATCCCCTCTTCCCTCAAATTGATGCTTTCCTGATGGGATGCGGGCTTGAGTCTGTTAGCAAAGTCTGTTTAATAATATATTGGTATCCTGTGACTTTACAAAGAATCTAAAATAGTTAGCTGCTTTAAAGTGTCCAGCACATTCACCTTGATAATATCGATATTACAGTTCATTAAAACAAAAATCTCTTCTGTCATTTCAAGGCTAGACTCCAATAATCAAATATTGACGTACATTCCTATGTGGTAATATACATCAAATATTTGGCACAGTGGTGCAGCAGTGGTGCAGCAGTTGCATGTCCTCACAACAAGAGGTTCTCCAGTTCGAATCTCGCCTGGGGTGCCTTCTGTGTGGAGTCTGCATATCCTCCCTGCATCCTTGTGGGTTTCCTCTGGGTGGTCTAGTTTCCTCCCATGTTACAAAGACATGCATTTGGCACATTTCTCCCCAGGCCTCCCCTGAAAATTGGCTTTGTTCCAAGTCGGACTTTCCTGGTAAACAAATGTTAAATAAATAAATAAACAATAAATAAATTGTCCATAGGGCTATGAAGCCATGAGGTTCATCCTGCAGTCACAGTTAACATAAAGCAGCTGCCCTCTCTTCCTTTGTGCTACTCCTCTGAGAATTAAAAGTGTCACATTAGTGATTGGCCCTAAATGTGTTATCACTAGTATGCTATTACTGTGTTTTGCATTTAATGGGATTATTTTTCCTAGGACACAGAGATCATGAAGTTAGTGACAAGGGTGATGGAGATCAAGGAGAAAGAATTTTTAAGGACTTTTTTAGAAATATTGCTTTTATGGCTTTTTATCACGAAGTCTAAAGCTTCATCTGTCTGAATTATTTGCCTCCTGCCATCTTTCTAAAAAACATACTTCAAGTAGTCATTCATTGACCAATGCATGGCAGCAAGCAGTGAACACCAGCACATTGCCAGCATTCAGTTTCATTAACCAGGGCAGCTAACTTTAGGCTATGTTAGACTTGGAGTTAAAATATATTCCAGATAAGGTGTAGGTGATGAAGCCTCACATGTTAAAATTTTATGACATTCAATGAGAGTTAAAGTAAGGGTGACAATCATGCTTACTGCATTTTGAAGCCAGTGATGTGTTGATATTCAGGTAGCTGTTCATATTTTATGTTCTGATCATTTTTATTTTATGGTGGCATCCGTGTGGAGTTTGCTTATCCTGGCTATGTTTGTGAGGATTTTCTTGGGGTGGTCTAGTTTCTGCCACATTCCAAAGACATACAGTAGGTGGACTGTGCATGTGTGTGTGTGTCTGTTTGCACGTGCATGTGTGAGCCGTATAGAACAACCTTGGCACCTGAACCCATATGTAAACATGGGAAAAACGGACTGTAGAAGGATGGATTTTAATAAATACAGCAGTGAAGTTTACAAGACCAGTATACACTTTCAGCTAGAAAAAACACAAATCTGGGTAACAAGAATCAGAGTTAACTGGATCAGTGAAGTAAGACAACAGGATTAAAAAAATGCCGGATTTCTTTAAGTAACGGAAGATCTCAATGAAATGTAACCTGTTCTTGTCAATCGTTCTTGAGATACAAACTGATAAATGTTTGGATATGTTCGAAAAAGAGAAAAAACAGTAACATGAAAAGTGGGAGAGAGAGAAAAGGGATGAAAGTGGAACGCTGACCGTACCTCATTCTTATAACTCTCACAGTCAGCAAACATCACTTTATTACATTTTGCAGAAAACTAACATGTTACCTGAATTAATATTAGCAAATATGTGAATAAATTGAACATTACCTCATGAGACATAATTTAGGCCGGATGTCAATTCTGCAGTGATCACTCATGACCTTATTTGAAACATTAAAATGCCCATCATGTACATTTTCAGTAGAAGAGTAAGCCTTTCATCTAGAGTCAAACTTTGTGACAGTGTCAATCATTTCACAATGCAGTCATTTGCTCTTGTCAGAGAAGACTGGAACAATAGATTCTGTTTCTTGTTTATATAGGTAGACTTGGAATCATCAGGCAGAACTATTTGCATAGTTATTAGAAACTTGCATAAAATCATGGATATACTTCCAGAAGGTTTACCTAATCAAACACAAACTTATCAAAGCTTGTTTTCTTAAGCCTGGTAAAGTAAGCTTGTTCCTGACAAAAACAGATTTACATAGAGACACATCACCCTTACACTTCCATTAATAACAGCTATTGGATATAATTGCTTCTTAAAGGTATCTAACCTTCCTGCAATGTACATTTCCTTTTATAATTTACCTCTGAAGAGTTAGAGGTACTTTCTTGGCAGCAGGAATCACTGGCATGTAATCAGGTTTCATATAAATGTAATATCTTGCTGTCTTACTTCCTAAGCCTATGAATAAATTATCGGAGTCATTCTGAACATCACTTTTATGTCTCTGCAGACAATCCAAAATGTCACTCTGTCCCTGTAACTGATGTTCAGTACATAGGTTCATAGGTTCATAGGTAGGTACTAGGCTATCTGCCCGAGAGCATTTATAAGCCTAGCCAGAGTGTGTCGGCTTTCACCGCCCCATTGATTAATTAACTGATCCTCTGTCAAGCAGAGCCAATGAAGTGATCTTAGGGGTGTATTTTCTGTTACCCATCCACTCGTCAAGGTTTCTCTTGAAGAGTGTTAGTGAGGGGCTCTGCCTAATGTAGTTTGGAATTTTGTTCCAAAGCATGGGGAGTCTCTGTGACAGGAATCAATCTCTCCAGCATGTTCTATTTATTGTTCTGGTGAGGTTTAGCTCACTAGAGTGTGTGGTTCGCAGTGACTTGGATTTCTTTAGGTGGAGCATGTCCATTAATTCTGAGGTGGACATGGCTTTGTAAGTCAGGCAGAGATCACCTCTTAGTAAGCGATATGCCACTGAGTACAGCTGGAGTTCTTTCAGTCCGGCTGTATAGGACATACGTTTGAGGCCAGTAATCCTCTTGGTGAGGTACTTTTGTGGTCTCTTCAGCTGTTGGAAGTGTCTTGTGAGGTACATCCCAAATGGGGCATTGTACTCTATGATGGGTCTGATGAGTGACGAGTAGAGGGGCACTATAACCTCGTTATTTCTAGATGGGAACCCTTTAGTAATTAGATGGGCTACATAGAAATATTTCCTAACTACTTTGGCAATATGATTGTCAAAGGAGAGATTACTATCTACCTGGGTCCCTAGATCTCTTATTACCTCTTCTGTATTAAGGGGGCTGCCACCTATGTGGTGATTCATGGGTGTTTTGTTTTTCCCAAACGGGATGACTATACATTTTTTTGGCATTTAGCTTGAGGCCATGACTTTGACACGAGGTGTCCATCTCTGTAAGACCCTTTTGGAGGATGTCCATGTCAGTCAGAGAGTCAATTATGGCTCCCAGTTTGCAGTCATCGGAGAACTTGGTTAGCCATAGTCCTCCTGTGTTTGCCTATACTTCTGAGAAGTATATGCGCAGCCTTTCTACACAGTAAATTCATTTAACCATTTCTGGATCCCTACAAACTACATGACACAAAACTCCAAGAGAGTTAATTTCTTGAAATACTAATAACTTTAAACAAAGTTTTGATTCCTTGTGGTTTTACTCACATTAACTCTTTTTGATCTGACCACCCAGTGGTCAGAATAGGTTGACAGCGTAGGCCCAACTGTTTCTTCAGAGTCAGCTTAGGTGTTGTTCATAGGTTCATAGATAAGTATTAGGCTAGCTGCCCTTGTGGGCCATTTTAAGACTAACTAATTTCCCTTCTTTGTGTTCAGATTAACCTATCCCAATTTTGTTAGAGACTGCCCTTACCTATCCATTGATCGATAATTATATATTACCCCTAATAAGAATCCATCCATCCACAACTCCTTTTTCCCATTTTTGCACATGGGTTTGGGGTGTCACTTCAACATTGACAATCATCTAGAACCAAGGTTTACACTGCCGGGTGGCTAATTTGAAGGGACCCATACATGGGACAAAGCATTTCGGAGTTGCTTCGGTCCATTAGTAATACAGGGGGCAGCCCTGGGGTAAATTTTCTGTTTCCCACCCATACAGCCAAGCTGTGCTTGAATATTGACAGGGAATCAGATTTGTTTTATGCCAATGGGGAGTCTGTTCCAGAACAGTGGTATCTGCTGTGAGATATTCCTATCCTTCCAAACCATGTTGTTGATGTTGCAGAAGAGGTTTAGATCCCTAGACTGAGTATTTCTGAGGGCATTTACTTGATGGTATGCAGTAAATCCATCAGTACTGGGTCAGGGGATGCCTGTATTACCTGTTAGCAGTCTATAGGATACCGAGTATAGTGACAGGGCTTTGGGTCAATCAATGTAGGCCATATTGTTTAGGCCTTTAATCTTTTTAGTAAATGGGCATTCCAGTCTTTGCATGTGTATAGACAGATACATGCCAAAGAAGGCATTGTATTCAATGACTGGCCTAATGAGGATCAAGTAAAGAGGGACAATGACATCCCTAGATCTAGGCACAGTCCCTTTTAATCTTCTTCTTCTTTCAGCTTTTCCTGGTTAGGGGTCGCCACAGCAGATCACCTGTCCGCTCATGATTGGCAGTGGAGTTTTACGGTGACGAGCTGCCATCCCAGCACCCAGCCTTCCACAGAAGGCACAAACATGCACGCACTCACACCTAGGGCCAATTTAGAGTGTCCAATCCACCTACAGCATGTCTTTGGGATGAGGGAGGAAAATGGAGCACCTGGAGGAAACCCAAGAGACTACAGGGGAGGACATGCAGACTCCGTACAGAAGACACCCCAGCCGAGAATCGAACTGGAGACCCTCTTGCTGTGAGGTGGCAATGCTAACTACTGCACCACCATGGCCACCCTAGGCACAGTCCCTTTAAATAATTGTTGTTTAATGTATTTTAAATAAAACATTACCAGAGCTATTTGTTGGTACTGTTCATTTTCATGGTTCTGTTCAGCACAGGCAAATAGCACTCTTGTGTTTTTTTATCTTTTACACATCTTAGTAAAATGTCATTCATAGCATGGGTTCTGCAGTATTCACTAAATGCAAAGTCACACAAATACTCTACATATGGCTCATTACTTTTGCAACAGGTCCTGTCTTTATTTCTTATTTGTTTCTTATTATGTTTCACTTCATTGATATTCAGTGTTAAACTCTTAGCCTAGAGGGTTTCTCTGCATTTATAAGTGAGTCATATATCAGTGGGAGAGATAAGCACTAGGTAGAATATCTACCATAAGATCCAGGTACAGATTCTTAGTTTTAGCACTTGAATTTACTTATTCGTGCTCAGCACTTATTCAGAACTTGTTGTTAGCACTAATTAAGCTACAAATTACTACAGCACTCAACCTTCCTCTTTACCTGGAGGAAAACAGTTTTTGTACTTACTTTCCTCACTTGCTCAGAGAAAAACAGCTCTTATACTCACTTTAATCACTTGTCTAGAGGAAAGTGTTTTTTTATTCAGGCATGTCCAAGGGTCAGCTCCCATTGTCCTCTCCTGTCTATCTGATGAATCTGGGCATCTTGGGGCAATGTAGCAATTGCCTCATGTACACAGACAACCCTCTCTTCCTACCACCCAACACCACAACCTATGAGAGATGCACTTATCTATCCAAACTGGAGGTAAAGCTCTCTCCAACCAAGACTGAACTTGACAGTCAAGAGGAGAAGGTAAACACTTGCACCATACCACACTCATCACATAGTCCCACTAAACCTACACCACCAAAATCCACACATAGAAACACAAAAACATTTGCAGAGACTCTCAATAATAATCTGCTCAAGCAACAGAGACCTCCAAAGCAGAAACGCAAGCAACGTCCACCCCCCAACACAACCCAAATGACACATAGCCCACAGACTCAGTGTGCCACTCAACCACAGCCCATCAGGCAAAACAACGTACCCAACACACTAGTCATAGGTGACTCTATAGTCGGGCACACTGATGTCCCACTCACCAGGCTAAACAAGGAGAAGGTTGCTGTCAGCTGCCTGTCGGATGCCAGGATCCGCCACATAACCCACACACTCAGGTCACTCTACAACAAGTATAAATATGGCTCTGTCATTGTCCATGTTGTTGTGAATGACCTGAGATGTACCTCCCTGGACTACATGAAAAGAGACATGGAAGAGCTCTCCAATCTTGTAGCCCAGGCAGGTATGAACCTAACCCTGAGTAGCATCCTGCCATTGCCCACAATGATATTGCAGTACAAGGACAAAATGATTGACTTTGACAATTGGCTAAGCTTCTGGTGCCATTCTAAGGGGATCCAGTATCTGTCTGCCTGGGATGACATGGTCAACAGACCACAATGCTTTGCCAGAGATGGCCTACACCTGTCACCACTGGGATTCCAGATACTGGCTAAGGCTCTTGCTGCCCCTATAGTGCCTTTTTTTAGGCAAGGTTCAAATGACAAATTCACCACCGTAACAGCAACAGGCAAGCAAAAACTGAGGGCAATGCTACTCAATGCTAGAAGTCTAAACCTCAAAATGCACGCCCTCATGGCACTCCTTAAAATGGAGAACATCAATATCTGTGCAGTGACTGAGACCTGGTTCAAGGCTCCAGAGAGCACCCCTGCAATACCAGGCTATAACTCATACCACACTTTTCGACCACCTAACCTGGACCGGTACACCAAAGGTGGAAGTGTGTTCATATTCATTAAGGATATCCACACCTCCAGGCCAGTTGCTCAGCATAATGCATCCGAGGTTCTCCAAGTACAACTAACTCTGGGCAAAACTGCAATCCAAATTGTAGCTTGCTACAGATCCCCAACCATACCGCAGGATTCCCACTGCTCTTTACTTGATATACTGGAAAGTATTAGGGTTCAACCAAACACCCTAATAATGGGCTATTTCAACTACCCCACTATTAACTGGGAAAACTACTCATGTACCAACTCCTTCGCTCAACGCTTTCTGGAATTCATAAATTCCAATGCCCTGGATCAACTTATCCACACTCCCACCAGCGACAGCAATATCCTATACGTAGTCATTACCAACATGAGTGACCGGTGTTCCACACCTGAAGTCAACTCGTCATTGGTCCGATCCAACCATAAACTAATCACCCTAGATATCCACATCCTGCCCCCCACCGCCTATTAAGGAAATCATGATAAAGAATTTCTCCAAAGTCAACTTCATGCTTCTTAAGACAGAAGTGGCGAACTTCATGACACCCATGCAGATGGACAATGCAGTTACGACTGCTGAATCCTACACAGATGTACTCTGTAAGCACTTACACGAGTGCATGGATCATGCTATCCCAAACAGAACCAAGATGCTATCCTCCAAAAAAAAGGAAGCCAATCTGGTGGTCCCCTGCCATAAACAAACTCTACAACAGAAGGAAGAAACTGTTGCAAAAGAGAGAAAAGCCCATGAGTGGAGGAGTTCCCTGGTCAGCCTCAGTAAGAAGCTGAGATCCTTTATAAGATTCTCCAAAGCTAGCTATGAAAACAAAATTGCCACTGATTCTAGGGACAACCACAAAGCATTCTATAGCTATGTCAAGAATCTCAGTGGCAACACCCAGATCTGCTCTGCGTTACAGCAAAATGGCATGAAAATTACAGAACCAACTGATATTGCCAACGTCCTGGCAGATAGGTTCAGTGCTAACTTTACCCCCCCTCTAACCCCCTAAAGGGCCCATATCTATACAGGAAGAATGCAGAGTTCCTGTAATCACAACTACGCAGGTACAAGCTGCACTCTCTAAAGCCAAAAACACAGCATCCATTGGATGGGACAACATCCCAGGCTGCATTTTACATGAGCTTCAGAATGAACTGGCTTGAACCATGTTCAATCATAGTCTCACTTCAGGCTTTGTGCCCACTAAATGGCACACAACAACAGTTATCCCACTCCATAAAGGGGGAGCCACCCCTGATCTCGGGAACTATCGCCCTGTTAGCTTGATAAACTTGGTCTGTAAGGCCATGGAACGTATAATCATGGAACTCATAAACAAAGACATTGGTAACATCCAAACTCTGGACACCACCCAGTTTGGGTTTTTGAAAGGCAGATTATGTCTCCTGAACCTGATCAACTTCTTTAAGGCAATCACCAAAGCTGTAGACGAGGGTAAGGTGGTTCACACAGCCTATCTTGAACTCGCCAAGGCTTTCAATACCATCCCCTATTCTGGAATTATAGCTAAACTCAATAAACTAGGTATAAATCCCTATGTCATAAGATGGGTAAAAGTTGCCGACATGAAATGTAACTTCAAACTAGTGACAGGTGGAGTACCACAGGGTTCAGTCCTGTGACATCTCCTGTTTGATATCTACTTTTCTGAAGTACAGGCTAACACAGAAGGTCTTTGGCTAATGAAGTTCACAGATGACTGCAAATTAAGAGCCATAACTGAGTCCCTAAATGATGTGGACATCCTACAGAAGGGCCTCACAGAGACCGATGCCTGGTGTCAGAGCCATGGCCTCAAGCTCAATGCCAAAAAGTGCATTGTCATCCCCTTTGGTAAAAACTCTGTACCCATGAACTACCACATAGGTCGCAGTCTACTTAATGCCAAATGCGGGATAAGAGACCTGGGGACCCATGTGGACAGTAGTCTCTCCTTTGATAATCACATCACCACAGTAGTCAGGAAATCCTTTTACGTGGCACACCTCATCACAAAAGAGTTCTCATCCAGAAAAAAAAGGTCATTGTTCCCCTCTACTCGACTCTCATTAGACCCATTATAGAGTACAACGCCCCTTTTGGAATGCACCTCACAAGACATCTGCAGCAGCTGGAAAGGTCACAGAAGTACCTCATACAGAGGATTACTGGCCTCAAACAGATGCACTGCACTGACCATCTCAAAAAACTCCAGCTTTACTCCATAGTGTATTGCCTACTCTGAGATGATCTCTGCCTAACATATAAAGCTATGTCAAACCCAGAGCTGTTAGACATGCTACACCTAAAGAAATCCCAATCTCTCCAACCTACACGCTCTAGGGACCTAAATCTTGTCACCACAATAAACAGGACATGCTGGAGGAATAGATTCCTGTCCCAGAGACTTCCCATACTCTGGAACAAGCTACCCATCTATGTCAAGCAAAGTTCCTCATTAGCACTCTTCAAGAAAAATCTTGATAAGTGGATGGGAAATAGGAAATACACCCTGGGGATCACTTTGGTGGCACTGCTCAACAGGGGAACAGGAAATAACTTTCTTGGGTGGTGTAAGCCAGGGAACCTTGTTGGTTAGGCTTACTTAGGCCCTTGGGCCAATAGCCTAGTACCTACCTGTAAACCTATGAACCTATATAGCACAAATTCTATTTTATACACATTGGCCAGGATACAGAAAGGTACCACTAGCTGTAAGCCCATTTTACAACTGGTAGTAACTCATTCTGTTTCTTAACTAGCCCTACTATAGTTCTTCCCTCAAAAAGGTGCAGCATTGCTATGGGCTGTGTCTCTGGTTCACCACAAATGCTAATAAGGCAGTCTGAGGAGCAGTTTATAGTAATAACCCTTATGCTCTTCCCCCAGAAATGACTGTGGTAAATGTTTTGTGCAGACAAACAACTCACAGAACCACTCTGCTCTGTAAATTCTTACCACCAGCTGCAGTGATCAACTTGGCCAAATATCGTATTCACTCAGTACTTTCCATGGGCGAGATTTTGTTAGAGGAAACTGCCAGGGGGTTAGAGGAGGGGTAGTGCTGTACATGTGTGTGTGTGTGTGTGTGTGTGTGTGTGTGTGTGTGTGTGTGTGTGTGTGTGTGTGTGTGTGTGTGTGTGTGTGTGTGTGTGTGTGAGTGCATGTGTATGTATGTATGCATATATGTACATGTGTGTGCGTGTGTGTGTGTGTGTGCGCGCGTGTGTGTGTGTGTGTGTGTGTGTGTGTGTGTGTGTGTGCGCGCGCGCATGGTGTGTGTGTGTGTGTGTGTGTGTGTGTGTGTGTATGTGTGCATGTGTGTGTGCGTGTGCATGTGTCCGCGTGCGGCGTGTCTGTGCATGTGTGTGTGTGTGTGTGTGTGTGTGTGTGTGTGTGTGTGTGTGTGTGTGTGTTTTTATCGCATATGTGTATGGATGAACAGGTGTGTGTGAGTTTGATTGTGTGGTGGTTTTGACAAATGTTATGTGTAAGTGCGAGTGTGATTTTGTTATGTGTTTCTGTGTCTATGTGTGTGTGCATGCACAATGTGTATGGATGAATGGGTGAGTCTGTCCATGAGTACAATTGCATAGTCGTTTTGATGCACAAAATGTGTGTGTGCATGTGTGTGTGTGTGTGTGTGTGTGTGTGTGTGTGTGTGTGTGTGTGTGTGTGTGTGTGTGTGTGTAGTTTGGGTGCTGCTATACCTCTTTATTACTCCTCGACTAAAATGAGCAGTGGATGAAATATGGGGGGCATTAGACATTAAGGATAAACTGTGTGGGGGGCACTGGACACCAGGGAGTCTTTCTACATATCACTTTAATCCACTTAAAAGTTAATTGAGCAACAGGTCTTGCATAGGATTAATTTTATGAACAATAAGAACAATGAAATTCTAATGTCTGGCATTGCTGACCATCTGTAGTCATATGGGATTTACAAAGCACTGGGAAAATAAGAGGCAACATCACTGACTTTCTGCCGACTCAGTGACAGGTAAGAACTGTGGTGTGTGTGTGTGTGTGTGTGTGTGTGTGTGTGTGTGTGTGTGTGTGTGTGTGTGTGTGTGTGTGTGTGTATATATATACGGGGGGATGAAAGAGGGGTGCCAGTGCTAACACAATTATTAACATTTGCAGTAACCATCAAGTGATTCAGAGATATGCAAATTAGCTGATTATGAGGGTCTATATTAGGAAGTTAAAAGTTCAAAAGAGTGAATGCTCTTACATTGACTGCAAATAAGTGAAATCACAGAATGCTGAATGGCCGGAACAGCAATTTTTTTTCCCAGGGAAAAAAATCGCTGGGCCATTGTCTGGACTTTGCCATTTCCTCCACTGTGGTGCGATCTCGGAGTTGGTATATTTAAGTTGGGGGGGGGTGTGGGAGGTCAAGCTTCCCACTTTATTTTGTCTGTGAATTTGGGGGTTTTTTTTGTTTTTTATTTTTTGGAACAGCTGTTCCATACATTCAACATTGTGTGGTTTCGATTATTTGGTGTCAATGTAAGAGCATTTGCTCTTTTGAAGTTTCAAAGTTTTGATATAGACCCAATTATGTGGTCTTTCCTCATTGCAGATAATGTGCGTCTGAGTCACCAATAATATGCATCTGAGTCACCGGTTCCTGCAATCACCTTAAAAGACCAGGTCTGTTTCTAAATCCTGGACACTGCATCACAAGTTTACACCTCTAACTGGTCACTAGTAATTTCACTTGCTTTGTACATATCCACAACTTTTGATCAGTGCTGTTTCTCCTAAATACCTGTGACATGTCTGTCTTAATTTTATAACAAATTATTTCATCTCCCATATGGGAATCATGGAATTTTCTAAATACCCAGACTATGTGTTTAACAACATAATAGTTTATGTTTTTTGTTGAGCTTTGAACTCAAGTGCAAAGTTCTTTTAGTAGAATGAAGACATTCATTGTTTTGCATTGTGCTATTTTTTTTTACTACCAATAAATGTATAGCCTACTTTAAACAGATTTTTTTCATTGTTTGTTTATTTTTGTTCTTGTAAAGATGAAATTTCTTATAAACAGTATTTTTTTTCTGGACAGGAAATGCTTACTGAAACTTTCTCTAAATGTTGCTGTTTTGTTTTTCTCTTCTTCCTGATAAGTAAAATGAGTTAAATATTTCTCCCCAACTCAATGCAGGAATGCAACCCACTGAAACGTGTCTGACTTCTTTGCTAACACACTTGTAGCTTCTTGATTTTTATCAAATTTTCCCCTAGTGAATAAATACGTAGACAAGGCATTTTTCAACTGATAATTATACAGTATGTCTGTAATCCCAAACACAGATCCAGGGATTCATAAACATGCACATCACAACCAAGCTGAGGCTACTGCTGGTATGGCTTGTTGCATGATGCATCCTGAAGGCAATTATCAATTATACAACCCCCCATTAATATTCAAAAATGTGCACGCTGATTGGTCAGCGTGCATGTTGTAAATCAGTTATAGTAATGGAAAAAGGTCTGGTCACCCGGACTTTTTCCATTACTATAACGCTTTTTTTAAGCAACGGCGAATGCAAGATCTCCATTGCTTCATACTGTCTCGCTATGTTAAACTCCTTTAACATAGCGAGACAGCTTTAAAAAAAGCAACGGAGATTCTCCATTGCTTTTTTTAAAGCTGTCTCGCAATGTTAATCTCCTTTAACATAGCGAGACAGTTTGTAAAAAGCAAGAGAGATCTTGCTTTCTCTGTTGATTTTTTTCAAAACTGTCTCGCTATGTTAAATGGGTTTAACATAGCGAGACAGCTTTAAAAAAGCAATGGAGATTCTCTGTTTCTTTTTTTAAAGCTGTCTCGCTATGTTAAACCCATTTAACATAGCAAAACAGTTTGTAAAAAGCAATGGAGATCTTACTTTCTCCGTTGCTTTTGCCCACAGCTCTGATGTACTGCATAGGCATGCGCAGTACATCAGAACTGCCGCAGAATACCAGACAGCTGTGGAAGGGCAGCAAGGAGGCATTATACAATGCCATTATTTAAGAAAATTATTTTTTTTTTCCCTTAAATAATGTCATTGTATAATAGCAATAACCCACTTCTGGGTGTGGGTAATGCTGGATTTACCCACGGTTGGCTTTGTTTGGCCACTCGGGCTTCACCCTCGTGACCAAACCACACCAACCCTGGGTAAATCCAGCATTACCCTCACCAAGGCGTGGGTTATTGCTATATTAACAAGATGGAATTTCATAACCAAAAACTGCTATGAATTAAAAAAATGAACTGCAGAAAGGGCAGACTTGTGGAGAGACAGATACCTTTCCAAAGGTATGACCAAGAATGAGTTGAAGAGAAGTATTGAGCAAGTAAGAGATACAAGCCTAAGACTGCAGTAAATAATGCACTATATGAATATCTGGAAGCCACAGAAAGTAGCCTTATGTAATGTTTAAATCAATTTTTATTACTTTAAATGGGATGGAAATGGGTGTATAAGAAACTAGAAATAGGGGTACAGCAAGCAGAGGAACATGTATAAAGAAACAGGGAAGGTGCAAATGAGAGTGGGGTGGATTATGTTGCTTTTCTGGGACAGGTGCCCATTTTATGGAAAAGGGCATTTCTGAAGATAGAAAGTGGGTAAAGATTTTGAAGAGTGATGCACAAGCAAGCAAAAACACAGACAGACTGGTGGGGAGGTGCTGAAACACACGGGGAGTTAGAAAGTCGAGATATAAATGTACAGGTAATGGAAGGACACTGGTGACAGAGGGCTGAATAACAAACAAGGGAGGGAGGTGGCACACAATGAATGGGAGTACCAGGATGGGTGTTGGTATAACCCTCCTGTTACCATACTGCCTTTGTTAGATCCAGGTAGAGGTCAGTCAACATGCTGACCCCATCCTCAGTGGACCCCATCTGATGTGATGAAGGCAGAGTATAACAGTGATGTAGCACCTGAATCCATATGTGTACCCCCACCGGGCAGCCAAAATCTGCTTCCAAACATGGATTCATCATTCTCCTGCCACCCATCTGCATGACAAACTGTGACCCCTGGAAGGTCTATTAGAGATAATAATAGAGCTTCCAACCAGTGAATGACCATAAGAAGATGCTGGTGATGCATCCAGGCCACTCCCCCACCATACATGAAAGGTAAGCAGGTCTGGAGCCAGTGGAGTGCTGGCAGGAAATGTTTGGGACTGATGGGGGGTGGGAATCTGGGCCAAAAGATATGCACAACCATGGCTTATGCTGCAGAAAATAGAACATAAATGTATAATAAAATAAAAAAAAAAATAAGATCAAATATTAAAATATGGTAGAGACAACAAGAGGGATAGAAAAAACACATTATTATTATTATTATTATTATTATTATATTACAGATATTACATTATTATTATTATTGTTATTGTTATTATTATTATTATTATTATTATTATTATTATTATTATTAGTAGTAGTAGTAGTAGTATTATTATTACTATTATTATTGTTATTACTATTATTATTATTATTATTATATTACAGATATTACATTATTATTGCTATTGTTATTATTATTATTATTATTATTATTAGTATTATTATTATTACTATTATTATTTATTACTATTATTATTATATTACAGATATTACATTATTATTATTATTGTTATTGTTATTATTATTATTATTAGTATTAGTATTAGTATTATTTATGTGACTTATGACCCATTAGATTGATGCACTGATGTGCATTATACAAAAAAAATAAAAAAATAGACACTCATCCAAATAAGTCCCCCCCCCCCTTACACACCCCTTAGCTGCACCAATCAACATTTATGCCATATATGTGGGTGTGTGCACAGAGCATCCATGTAAGATCACATGTCAAGTCGATGACCAAGATTTGCAGTGCTGCAGGACAGATAAGCTCATATCAATAAGAACTCGTGCATGTGTAAACTATGTCTTTGTCATGTATCCTGCGTGTAAGTATGAAAAGCAAGGCCTATATGAGAAAACTTGTTTCCATTTCCTAACAAATGATATGTCATAAAACATACCTATAAAACTTCATGGCAGCTGTCAGTCCTAACTGTACATACTATAGCCAAATAGTCCATTAGATGACCTGCTATGTATGATATGTATTTCACTGGTAATATGTAAGCTGGATCACTGTAAAAAAAATAATAGATATATTCTCTGGCAGTGTGCACCCATAACTGGCAGCAGTATTATGGAATAACACATAGCATATCAGCCCTCTGCCCCTTCACCCGGAGAGCTGCTGTGTTCTCCTCTGGAGCAGGAGAGGGCTCGTGTGATCTCCGCCTGAGCTACAAAAGAAGAAAAAAATATGAAATTCCTTAATTAATTGTCAAATACAATCAAGATAATGTAGAAAAGAAATAAAATGACTCTGAAAATATTTTAACTACTTACAAATCATCTCAGTCCTTGGTCTGACCTCCTTTTCTCAGTGACTAAGAAGTTTAGGTCCATATCCAGGTCAATGTAGTGTATCCAGCACTGGTAACCAATGTTCAGCTTGTCGGTGGCATCGGTCCATACCCTGGCAAGACTATGCCAAGCATCAATGTAAAGTTGGGGACCCTCATAGGTGTCTGCTATCAGGTGCTTCCAATGGTCCCCAGAGAGCAGTAACAGAAATCCCTTTCTTTCTTGCTGCGTTGCCTGGGAGCCCTGCTAACATCAGTGTCTTAAGAAGCCATGAATCTTCACAAAATCACATTTCAGTGAACTCTGATAGCCATCTGACCATCTTACCATCATACACATTTATGCTGTCAGATTGTGATGTCCAACATCATACAGATATCATACGATACAGATACAGATATAGATTAGATATAGATATAGATACGGCTATAGATTCATAGGTTCATAGGTACTGGGCTATCAGCCCTAGGACCTATACAAGCCCAGCCAAAAAGGTACCCTGGCTTTTGCTACCCAAGAAAATTATTTTCCTGTGCCACTGTCGAACAGAGCCACAGAAGTGATCCCCGGGGTGAATTTCCTATTTCCCATCCAATCATCAAGATTTTTCTTGAAGAGTACTAATGAGGAGCTTTGTTTGATATAGATAGGTAGTTTGTTCCAGAGTATGGGAAGTCTCTGGGACAGGAATCTATTCCTCCAGCATGTTCTGTTTATTGTAGTGACAAGGTTTAGCTCCCTAGAGTATGTAGCTCGGAAGGATTGGGACTTCTTTAAGTGGAGCATGTCCAACAGCTGGGTTTGACATAGCTTTGTATGTTAAACAAAAGTAGATAATTGTAGATAATTGTAGGTACTCAGCGAACTTGAACAAACAGAGATCCACTCTCACAAAGGTGCCAAACATTTTAATAAACTTTGGATAAGCGCTTTCATCTTGTGTACAAGACTTCATCAGATAACATAAATAATGCTTTGTATGTTAGGCAGAGATCACCTCTGAGTAGGCGATATGCGACAGAGTAAAGCTGGAGTTTTTTGAGACGGTCTGCGTAGGGCATCTGTTTGAGGCCAGTAATCCTCTTTGTGAGGTATTTCTGTGGCCTTTCTAGTTGTTGTACATACCAAAAGGGGCATTGTACTCTATAATGGGTCTAATGAGTGATGAGTAGAGGGGAACGATGACCTCTTTTTTTCTTGATGAGAAACCTTTTGTGATGAGGTGTGCTACATCGAAGGATTTCCTGACTACTGTGGTAATGTGATTATCAAAGGAGAGACTACTGTCCACCTGTGTCCCAAGGTCTCTTATCAGACTTTCGGTGTTAAGTACACTACCGCCTGTGTTGTAGTTCATGGGTACAGAGTTTTTACCAAAGGGGATGACAATGCACTTTTTGGCATTGAGCTTGAGGCCAAGGCTTTTACACCAGGCATCTGTCTCAGTGAGACCCTTTTGTAAGATGTCCACATTGTTAAGAGTTTCAATTATGGCTCCTAGTTTGTAGTCTTTTGTGAATTCATTAGCCAAAGACCTTCTGTTTTAACCTGTACTTCAGAGAAGTAGATACCAAACAGGAGAGGACACAGGACTGAAGCCTGTGATACTCCACTTGTCACTGGTCTGAAGTCAGATTTGGAGTCTGCTACTTTCACAGTGTGGGTTCTCTCAGTGAACCAGTTGGCAACCCATCTTGTGGCATAGGGATTTATACCTAGTTTAGTGAGTTTATCTATAATTCCAGAGTGGGGGATGGTGTCGAAAGCCTTGGCAAGATCTAGATAGGCTGTGTGAACCACCTTACCCTTGTCTACAGCTTTGGTCACTGCTTCAAAGAAGTCTATCAGGTTTAGGAGACATGATCTGCCTTTTGCAAACCCGAACTGGGTGGGGTCCAGAGTTTGGAGATTACCAATGTCTTTGTTTATAAGTTCCATGATGATACGTTCCATGGCCTTGCAGACGAGGCTCATCAGGCTAATGGGGCGGTTGTTCCCGGGGTCAGTGGTGGCACCCCCTTGTGGAGTGGGATAATATACAGATATAGCTACAGATATAGATATAGATATAGAAATAGATACAGATACAGATACAGATATAGATATAGCTATAGATATAGATATAGATATATAGATATAGATATAGATATAGATGCAGATACAGATACAGATATAGATATAGATATAGATATAGATATAGATATAGATATAGATATAGATATACAGATACAGATACAGATACAGATATATAGATACAGATATAGATATAGTTACAGATACAGATATAGATATAGATGCAGATATAGATATAGGTGCAGATATAGATATAAAAACAGATATA
>NC_056749.1:784243656-784291156 GCF_019279795.1 Protopterus annectens
CAGCAGCACCTAGCATTCACCTGTTCCATCCTGAAAAAGCATACTATTGTAACCTCTGTCAATATATTCAGTATGTTAGTTCAGAACCTGGACAGATTACCCCTTAATGACGTTGTGCATTTCTAGACATCAAAGAAATGGGAAATGAAATACCTCAGGCTGCTGGAAGGAATCCAGAGGAAAGCTACCAGAAGCTATGTATGGGGAAAGGATATGGCTAGGAGCTACAGGACATAGAGATCTTCTCACAAGGCCTTTAAAAGGACAGAGGAGTTGTAATATAGATAATAAGATACGTGGCAGAGGTGCTAGTCTGCAGAGATGAAACTCTTTGCATCTTTTTCATGGAGATGAGTATAATCCTATGGTATGGACTACAGAGTACTTGGGGAAAGGGAATCCAAGACAGCTTTATAGGAGTTGGCATATGTGGAAAAAGAGTGAAGGAGAACAGAAGAACATTAAATATTCATGACAACTAGACTTGCTATTCTTACATTTTCTTTCTTCCATCTTGTAACATAATTAAAGGTGTGAAGATAACCTTATAGCTGCCTTTCCTTGATGTGACACCTTTTCTTCCAAAAATCTAAAGTTGCTGTAAAGGATGAACCTGGTAGATGTTACTGCTTTGCTTTACAGCAAAAACTGAATCACTGAATCTGTTCTTTCAGTTTGGATTCAAAATATCCTGTATAATGTGGGAAGAAAGCTCACACACTACTCATGTAGGAAGTAAACCTGTTGCCTACCATAATCCACTCTGAGGTCTTGTAATCTTGGGGTAAGTTAAAAATGTTCATAGAACCATTTGATAGAATGGGCTTCGTCAGTCAGGCCTCACAAGAAAGAAAAGTGAACACTCAAACAGAAACAATAACAGAGTCTGTCTTATTATTATTGATTAATTATTTGTAAACCAAATAAGCAGACTAGCCATGTGAGACACTTTTCAGAGTCCAGCTATATGCTTAGGACTGTCATCAAGAAGAAATAAAGGAAGATAAGGAAACGAAACAGCTACTATGGGATGAAGATTGCTAGAATCATTGAGCCTTAATCATCTCCACTACGCAATCAACAGTCATTGTCATTTGTTGTTTTGTACCACCCACTATGGTGGCTCATTCCTCCTATCCAACAGTCATTGTCAGTTCTTGCTCTGTACCACTCAGTGTGGAGGCTCATTCCTCCTAACAGTCATTGTCAGTTCTTGTTCTGTACTACCCACTCTGGTGGCTCATTCCTCCAAACAGTCATTGTCAGTTCTTGTTCTGTACCACCCACTGTGGTGGCTCATTCCTCCTATCCAACAGTCATTGTCAGTTCTTGTTCTGTACCACCCACTATGGTGGCTTATTCCTCCTGTCCAACAGTCATCATCAGGTCTTGCTCTATACAACCCACTATGATGGCTTATTCCTCATATCCAGCAGTCATTGTCAGTTCTTGCTGTGTACCATTCACTATGGTGGTTCATTCCTCATATCCACCAACTTTCTGAAAAAATAAAATTTATTTAGGTCAAGAACAAGCTTTCTTTCATCAGTTTATAACTATTGATCACTCCTAGCTATCTATATTTCCTCCTGAAAGGTATTCCTTCACATTTTCAGTTTAATATATTTCCACATCTTAGGTTCATAGGTTCATGGGTGTGTACCAGGCTAATGGCCCTGGAGCATTTACAAGCCTAGCCCATAGGATTACCCTGCCATCGTGCCACCCGACCATATTTTCCAGTGCCTCTGTTGAGTAGAGCCATTGAAGTGATTCCCGTGGTGAATTTTCTATTTCCCATCCACTCATCATGATTTTTCTTGAAAAGGGCCAGAGAGATGCTCTGTTTGACATGTATGGGAAGTCTATTCCATAGCATGGCCACTCTCTGGGTTATGAACCTGTCCCTCTAGCATGTTCTGTTGATTGTGGTAATGAGGTTGAGGTCTCTGGAATGTGTGGTGTGGAGGGATTGGGATTTCTTTAGATGTAGCATTTCTAACAGAGCTGGGTCAAACATGGCTTTGTAAGTCAAGTAGAGATCACCTCTCAGCAGATCATATGAGACAGAGAACAGTTGGAGTTTTTTGCTGTTATAACTGTAATGTAAATCTAATTGACTTAGTGTTGGAGTTAGAAACAGTATTTACTGATTTAGCACTACAGTTTTCTCTGCTACTGATTCAGCTGTGCTGTTAAGTGTTCATTCTACGTTTTTTTGTATGCACGTGATAATTGGCTGATAAATGTATTGTGCATGATTTATTAACCTGTTTCCAAACTAAGTTATGGCACTGTGATGTGGTAACTGTTGAAGCACTCTCAAACTGTAGCAGTAGCATCTATTCTCCTGCTTTATCCTCACTATCCTCCATTATTTTCCCTTAAAATATAATTAAATACCTTCTTACTATAACTACTAAACTGCAGTCTGCTGATACTTTTTCTGCTGTACTCACATCTTTTGCTCTTGCCCACTCCATTCGCCCTATGGGCTCACTGCTCTTCCCTACCCTGCCCCAAATCCCACCCGCTCACAGTGTCCTACACTTAGAGTCCACATAGTCATACCTCCTCATCCTAGAACAGCCTATCACCATCCCTCAGGTATCAAGTCCACTCCCACGTCCATACCACACCCTCCTACTTACAACTTTCCCCACTCCTAAAACCCAGACAAACCATGCAAGACATACTACCACTACTACTACTAACTCTCACTACTGTAGCCTACACCACACTCTTACATACTAACATACCATTAAACAGTACCTTCCACATAACACATACCTACACACACACACACACACACACACACACACACACACACACACACAAAATATTGTAATCTGCTCCACACTATTTAATAATACCTCATTATTTTATATACACAAAACACATACCACACTACCTCTCAATAGACAAACAGCATCTAGAGTAAATACAGACCTAGCTCACG
This sequence comes from Protopterus annectens, assembly GCF_019279795.1. NCBI lineage: Eukaryota > Metazoa > Chordata > Ceratodontiformes > Protopteridae > Protopterus > Protopterus annectens. Next base: position 784,246,616 of record NC_056749.1, read on the forward strand.
CTATAAAACACAAATTATTCCTTAAAAAATGGCTACTAATCTCAGGAGACATACACCCCGGCCCAGGTCCATGCAACAAAACTTTCTTAGACAAACAAAAATCAGACCTACTTATTATTAACCTAAACTCAAGAAGTATATCCAAACAAACTACATGACCTACATGCATTCATAGACCAATACTCACCTGATATACTACCCATTATTAAGACTTGGCTAAAACCCACCACCCAAAACAAAGAAATTCTCCCCACAGGTTATAGCATCCTAAGGCAAGACAGAGATACCAAAAATGGAGGTGGCATTGCAGTTTTATTCAAAAACACACTTAACCTCCAGCCTCTGAAAACCCCACTTCCCAAATTTCAGAATACAGAAACATTAGGCTCTCTTATGTCCCTCACAAACAAAGAGAGAATCAACATCCTCTGCAGTTATATTCCTCCAGGAAATGACACACCTATAATAGAGGAAATGTTAGAATGGGCTACAATCAACCTGCCCGTAGAAACTATCCTGCTAGGTGACCTAAACCTAGACTGGCTAGACTGCAACTCCAACAATCCCTCCAACCATATTAACTTATTTGGATTCTAACAACTAATCCAAGAACCCACCAGAGTTGACAAAAAATCCAAAAAACATTCCATTCTCGATTGGACTTTAGTTAATTTCCCCAGGTTCCTATTAGATGACTGAAGACACATTCTATCAAATGCGTCTTGGTTGAACTTAAAACAACAAAAAGGCAAAATAGCAAAATGGCTTTTAAGCGAAATCTTTCCCAGGGAAATAATTTGATTGGCCTCTTCCATTAATTTGCCATTTTCGGCACTGTAGTGCGATCTCAGAGTTGGTATACTTAAGTAGGGGGGTGTGGGGGCGAAGCCCCCCACTTTATGTATTCTTTCAATTTTTTTTTTTTTTGGAACAGGGAAAAAAAAAATTGCTTGTAAGCTTTTCCTTACATAGGGTTCATTATTCATTGTTCACTTTTGTAAGTGTTCAATGATATAATACAGACCCAATTTCCCCAAATAAATGTATCATGTGGTCTGCCTACCTGATGAACTGAGTGACCACTGCCCCACATTCATCCTTCGTAAACAGGTAAACATACCCAAACCCATATTGTATAAGGAAACTAGAGAACACAAGGTAAATCCACAAATTCTTAACTGCATGTTACAACAATGTAACTGACTCCCACTACAACCTCTAGCATTAGACCAGGCAGTTGAGTTTTTCAATAGTACTTTATGAATGTTCTAAATAGAGTAGCTCCCATCAGGAAACTTAGAACAAAAGTTAACTATGCCCTTGGCTAAATAGGACCACAAAAAGCCTTACTAAAAGCCAGAGACAATGCCTGGAAGATCTGTAAAAAGAATAACACTAGCCAAGATAGACAAAAATATCAACAACTTCTGAATCAGGCTAAAATACAGACAAAAATGGATATACAAAACTACTTCCTAGGTATCCAAAACAAACATTCCAAAACCCCCCAAAAGTTTTGGCAAGCTATCAATTCCTTTCTGAAACAAGGCAAATTTACCACCCCAGTTCCCAACACCAATACTAATAATGACACCATAGCTTCTCAATTTAACCTCACTTCACAGAATGTATTCTATCATTATCTACCCAGCTATCTAACAATAACTCTATATTCACCCCAGCTATAGACCACAATAATATACCCTTCTTTACATTCTCACCTGTACCAACCTCCACAGTTAAAAAACTACTCTCAAAACTAAAACCCACCACTCTCGCAGCAGATGGTCTACCCACTAATTTCCTAGAATTAGCTGCAGAGTCCCTAGCCTACCCTGTCTCAATTCTTATAAACTGCTCCATAAAGGAAGCTTACATCCCCAAACTATGTAAAGTGTCATATATTATTCCCCTACACAAAGGCAGCAACTCCTATGAGCTATCAAACTACTGCCCCATTGCTATCCTATCCCCCCTTTCCAAGCTCCTGGAGAAATGTATTCACACCCAAGTGATGCACTTCTTAACCTCACATAATCTCCTCTCCTTCATACAGCATGGCTTCCGCCCAAACCATAGTACAACTACAGCTATTCTCTCCTTTACCAACCAGGTTAACCAACTCAGAAACAACAACAACTTCATATCAGCCATATTCTTAGATCTATCTAAAGCATTTGACATGGTCTCACATAACCTACTTTTAGACACTCTATCTACCATGTCCTTTGCCCCCTCCACTACTTCCTGGTTCAAAAACTATCTCACGGATAGAAAATAATCAGTCAAGTGGCAAGGTGTACTATCACCTCTACTACCAACTGCTATAGGCATTCCACAAGGATCAATACTGGGTCCTCTACTATTCACCATTTTCTCCAACAAACTACATACCTCCACCCTGCATGCATCACTTATACAATACACAGATGACTCAACCATAACCTGCTCAGCCCCATCCATAACCACTCTTCAAAAGCTTACCCAAGAATCCTTCTGCTCTGTGGAAAAATCGATTACTGATATCCAACTTATTCTAAACCCAACATGACCAAATTACTTCTTTTCACCCACAACAAATCCAGAACCACACCTCCTTCCTTCACTATCACCTCCAAAAACGGCACCACAATCTCTCCCTCCTCCCATACTAAGCTCCTTGATGTTGAAATAGATAAGGATCTTAAATTTGATGTTCACATCTCTCAAACCATTAAAAAGGTACATAAAGAATTAGGAACTTTATACAAACACAAACAGTTCCTATCAGACCAAGCAGAAATCACCCTAGCCCAAACCCACCTTTTGTCTACCCTAATGTAAGCATCACCAATCCTAACCCACATCAGGAAAACAGACCTAAACAAACTAGAATCATGTTACAATAAAATTGCAAAATTCTAGATGCCATCACTGTCTTCCCTAAAGGAGCTACAGTGGTTAGAACTCCCATAATTAATTGGTTACCACCAACTAGTGCTCACCTTCAACATACTAAAGAATCCCTACAAAACTCCAGCCCTAAACCAACTACTAAACCAATATTCAGCAAACCATCCTCTACGCTCATTCAACAAAACCCTGCTCTGTATATCCAAAGCCAACAATACTGCAGGGAAAGCTCTTTTTTCTCATACAATCGCTAGGAAATGGAATATCTCTTCAGCACCATCTATCTCACTGTTCAAAAAGTCACTTAAGTCACACCTCTTGCAATCCTGGCTCTGCCCTTGCATCACATGCATGCTTTCCTGCTCTCCTCCAATTCTTGCTACCTTCCTCTCCTCACTGCTTACTATCTTTATTATACAATACTCCAATACTCCCATACAGGGCCTACTATGTGTAAATCATTATGTCTTGTGTGATGTGTCTTTTGATTGAATCAGTTAATGTGAGTCTTTTCTCCCAAATACTGCCATCCAGAGTCTACTATGTGTAATTTAAGCTTGCTTGGAACAAATTATTGTATGATATATCTTTTTTGATTGTACATTTACCACTGTACATAATGTTTGATGTGGGCCTCTGCTGTAAATGGACCTCGTTCCAGTCGGACTTTCCCGGTAAACAAATGTAAAATAAATAAATAAATAAAATTTGAGTCTGTCCATATAGGACAAGTATTTAAGGCCTAGGATCATCTTTGTGAGGTACTTTTGTGGCCTCTCCAGTTGTTGCAGGTGTCTAGTGAGGTACATGCCAAATGAAGTATTGTACTCAATGATTGGCCTAATAAGAGAAGAGTTGAGGGAGAAAATGACCTCTTTCTTCCTGGATGCAAAACCCTTAGTAATGAGATATGCCACATAGAAGGACTTTCTGACCACAGTGGCAGTATGGTGGTCAAAAGAGAGGTTGCTGTCAACCTGTGTTCCCAGATCTCTTATAATGCCTTCTGTGTTCAGTGGACTACCATTGATGTGGTAGGTCATGGGAACTGGGTTTTTCCCAAAGGGGATGAAGACACATTTTTTGGCATTGAGCTTAAGGCCATTGTTCTGACACCAGTCGCTGGTCTTTCTGTAGGATGTCATCATCACTTGGGGAGTTAATAATGGCTCCCAACATGCAATCATCTGCAAACTTTGTCAACTAGAGTCCCTTTTTGTTGGACTGGACTCCTGAGAAGTAGATACCAAACAGAAGAGGATCCCTGTGGGACTCCACTCGTGACTGGCTGGCAGTCTGACTTGAAGTCAGCTACTTTCACACTGTGGTTTCTATCTGTGAGCCAGTATGCAACCCACTTAGTGATATAGGGGTTGATGCCTAGCTTAGTGAGTTTTTCTATGATTCCTGAGAGGGGAATGGTATCAAAGGCCTTGGCCAGATCAAGGTAGGCTGTATGAACCTCCTTGCCTTCATCCAGAGCTCTGGTGACTGACTCAAAGATGTTGACCAAGTTGAGCAGGCATGATCTACCCTTCACAAAACCAAACTGTGTGGGATCCAGAGTTTGGAGATTCCCTATATTCTTGTTTATTAGGTCCATGATGATGCATTCCATAGCTTTGCATATCAGACTTGTCAGGCTAATGGGGCGATAGCTCCCAGGGTCTGTAGTCGCTCCTCCTTTGTAGAGAGGGATGACTACAGCAGTGCACCATTCAGTAGGGAAAAATTCTGAGATGAGCCTGTGATTGAACAGGGCTCACAGGTGAGGTGCCAGTTCACTCTGTAGTTCATGTAGAACACAACCAGGGGTATTGTCAGGTCCCATAGAAGCTGTATTCTTGGCCTTGGACAGTGCTGTTTTAACCTGTGCAGCAGTAATACTGGGTGCCTGGCAATCAACTGGTATTGTGATTGGTCCTTTGGGGGGAGAGAGGAATAAAGTTGGCACTGAATCTATCGGCCAGTATATTGGCAATATCTGTTGGCTCGGTATAGGACGTACCATTGTGCAGTAGCTCAGAGCAAATCTGGGTATTGCCGTGGAGGTTCTTTACATAACTATAAAAGGCCTTGTGGTTGTCTTTATTATCTGCTGCTATTCTGTTTTCATAGCTAGCTTTAGAGGATTTGATGAAGGATCTCAACTTTTTGTTGAGGCTGATAAGGGAGTTTTTCTAGTCTTGGGACTTCACTTTATTCCTCATCAGTTTCCTCCTTCTTTTGTAGAGATTGTTTATGGCAGGGGACCACCAGATTGGCTTCCCTTTTTGTAGGAGAGCGTCTTGGTTCTATTGGGTATGGTGAGATCCATGCATTTGTGTACATGTTCGTACAGTGCATTGGTGAATGATTATGCAGTCACACAACTATTCGTCATTTGCATGGGTGCCATGAAGTTAGCCAACTCTGTTCTTAGGAGCCCAAAGTTAGCTTTGGAGAAGTTTTTCATGGTGGTTACCTTTGTGGGGGTGGGAGGAGTGTGGATTTCCAAGGTGATTAGTTTGTGGTCAGATCTAAGCAGGAAGGAGTTGACTACTGGTGCAGAGCAATGGTCACCCATGTTAATAATGACCAGGTCAAGGATGTTGCTACCTCTAGTTGGGGTAAGAACAAGCTGGTCCAGTGCATTGGAATTAATGAATTTCAGAAAACGTTGGGCAAGTGTATTGGTACATGAGTAGTTTTCCCAGTTAAAGGAGGGATAGTTGAAGTCACCCAGAATGAGTGTGTTAGGTTGGACACTAATATTCTTCAGGGTGCTTAGCAACATGGAGTGAGTGTCTTGTGACATGGTTCAGGATCTATAACAGGCTATGACCTGAATCACTGTCTTACCCAATGTTAGCTGCACCTGAAGTATCTCTGATGCATTATGTTGGGCTACCAGTCTGGAGGTGTGCTCATCCTTTATGAATATGAAAATGCCACCATCTTAGGAGCTTCGGTCCAAGTTCTGGGGCTGAAAGATGTGGAATGAGTTATAGCCTGGTACTGCAGGGTTGCTTTCTGCTGCCTTGAACCAGGTCTCTGTTACAGCACACATGTCGATGTTCTCCATTTTAAGGAGTGCTTCAAGGGAGTACATTTTCAGATTTAGACTTCTAGAGCTGAGCAGCATGACCCTCAGATTGCATTTGTTTGTAGCTGTTACGGTGGTAATTTGGTCTTTGGAACACCACCTAAAAAGGCACTATAGGGGTGGCAAGAGCCTTGGCCAGTATTTGGAAGCCCAGGGGTGACAGATGCAGACCATCTCTGGCAAAGCATCGAGTAGGGTTGCCACCTTTTCAAATGCCCAAAGTGGGACATTTTTTGTAGAAACATGAGATTTTGAAGGACAAAACATACCCACGGCCAGTGCAAAGAACAACATTTAAATTTTTTGCTAAAATGAAAGCTTATTTTTATAGCATTTGCATTGCTTATGCCATTTCATATAATATTTATGCTTCAGTTACAAAATAACCATTTTATGCAACTATTTAAGAACACTTAAGAAATATATTTTGTCTTAAAATCTCAGGACATTTGTCATTTTTTAGTTTTTTTCGCAGGACAGAACTGCCCAAAGTGGGATTGTCCCTCGCAAAGAGGGACAGATGGTAACCCTAGCATCGAGGTCTGTCAATTACGTCATCCCAAAAACTCACTGGTTGGATTCAAGATGCTCTCCACAAGATGCTAGAATATTTTTCCTTTTATTTACTGATAGACTTGAAGTGCGTTCAGTATCATGCACTTTTCAGCAAGTGAATACTCAACTTCTTCAGAATGCAAAACAGTGGAGCCTTCCAAAAGGCTGCCTTTAATACATCAATCAATTAACACTAATTGGAACATTTAAAAGGGCTGTTTCACTAATTAAAACAAGCATAGTAAACTGCAACCTATAAAAACAGTATGTAAAGACTAAAACAACCACCAGGGCTAGTCAATACAAAACATGCTTGATTCTATATAATTAAGTTCTAACAATAAAATATTTAAAAGTTAGAATCCATCACAGTGTAAGTAACAACACTGATGTAAATGTATAAACTGTGTTTGTTACTTTTTCAATATTAATGTGCAAAGTTAATACAAATCATCCCCTATGTACAAAACCATCCCCCTTTCTACAAGTCTCTACTGTTTGGAGGTTAAGCAACTTTAGAGAATTCAAAAAATTGCAGGGTTTTTTTAAAACAACTTTAAGAAGTTAAAACACACAATAGTAATAATAGGAAGTACCATGCAACTAAAAGTAAAAATGAAAATAAACTTAAAAAGAAGAATTAATGTGTCTTGCTGCAAATAGGTCTACTTCCTGCTTAGTTTGCACGTAATTATGCATCCAATACAAAATGTACAAGTTGTGATGTGTGCTGATATTTAGTCTTGTAAGTGCCTAAATGTATATAAAGCATCCACCTATTAATAGGCTTGACAAAGGGTGGGGGTGAGTTTACTACCTCTCTAAGTTCTTTAACCTCAGTATACACTGAATTGAGCACATTTCATTTATGCCAGGTCTCTGATTGGAATTAACCCTCAATTGCCAAAGGAGCTCTTTTTCAAGTTTATTTTCATTTTACTTTTAGTTGCATGGTACTTCCTATTATTACTATTGTGTGTTTTAACTTCTTAAAGTTGTTTTAAAAAAACCCTGCAATTTTTTGAATTCTCTAAAGTTGCTTAACCTCCAAACAGTAGAGACTTGTAGAAAGGGGGATGGTTTTGTACATAGGGGATGATTTGTATTAACTTTGCACATTAATATTGAAAAAGCAACAAACACAGTTTATACATTTACATCAGTGTTGTTACTTACACTGTGATGGATTCTAACTTTTAAATATTTTATTGTTAGAACTTAATTATATAGAATCAAGCATGTTTTGTATCGACTAGCCCTGGTGGTTGTTTTAGTCTTTACATACTGTTCTTATAGGTTGCAGTTTACTATGCTTGTTTTAATTAGTGAAACAGACCTTTTAAATGTTCTAATTAGTGTTAATTGATTGATGTATTAAAGGCAGCCTTTTGGAAGGCTCCACTGTTTTGCATTCTGAAGAAGTTGAGTATTCACTTGCTGAAAAGTGCATGATACTGAACGCACTTCAAGTCTATCAGCAAATAAAAGGAAAAATATTCCAGCATCTTGTGGAGAGTGTCTTGAATCCAGCCAGTGAGTTTTTGGTTTCTTTTTCGTTCATCGGAGAATTACGTCATCCCAGGCAGACAGATACTGGATCCCCCTTAGAATGACACCAGAAACTTAACCAATTGTTGAAATCAGTCATTTTCTGCTTGTACTGTGGTATAATTCTGGGTGATGGTAGGATGCTGCTCAGGGCTAGGGTCGTACCCGCCTGGGCTACATAATCCAAGAGCTTCTCCATGATTCTTTTCATGTAGTCCTGGGAGGTATGTTTCAGGTCATTCACACCCATTTGTACAATGACAGAGTCATATTTGTACCTGTTGTTGAGGGACCTGAGTGCGTGCGTTATATGGTGGATCCTGGCACCTGACAGGCAGCTGACTATTACTTTCTCCTTATTCAACCTAGTGAGTGGGACATCAGTGTGCTTCACTATCGAGTCACCTATGACTAGTGTGTTGGGCATGCTGTTTTGCCTTAGGGGCCTTGGTTGAGTGGCACACTGTTTAGGAAAGTTATGTGTCTCGTGATTAGTGTTGTGTTGTGGTGGTCGAGTGCGTTTCTGCCTTGGAGGTCTCTACTGTTTGGGTAGATTTTTATTTAGAATCCCCACAAAGGTGGGTGTGTGGTTTGTGTTTTTATGTAAAGGCAATGCTGATGTGTTTTCTGAATGGCTATGTGTTCCATGTGGTGTGGTGCAAATGTTGACCTTCTCCTCTTGACCAGCTATTTCGGTCTTGGTTGGAGAGTGCGTGGCTTCCAATTTGAATATATAAGTGCATTTCTTGCAAGTCTGAGTGTTGGGAGGTAACAGGAGAGGGTTGATGGTGTACATGAGGCAGTTGCTACATTGCCTCAGCATGCCCAAGTTCACCAGGTGAACAGGAGAAAGCAAAAGGAACTGACCTTTAGACATGCCTGGAGGGTTGGGCATTAATAATAAGTACTGGAGCTGTTTCCTTGTAGAAGGTTTAGTGCTGGTAGCACTTTTGTGTGTTACAATAATTGCTACAAGAAGTCTGGTATGGTAAAGTGCTAGACTAATAAGCTAGTAAAAATGCAGGAGAGGAGAGAACTAGCAGATCTAAGGGAAAAATTGAAGAGCAGACTTTGGCACCTCTCAGAAGCTTACAAACAGTCCTGGATACAGCAAATCTGTATCTGGACTAGACTAGTTACAGGAAAAGGTGGGAAACAAGTGCAATGTGGGCTTTTAAACCAGAAAGTTGAAAGAGATGGAAAAACTGCCCAAACGGCCAATAAACTACAAATTCTGGGCCAGAAAGCACTCATATTGTGGTAGATAGGCTGCCTAGTGCTTACCACTCCACTGATAAGCTAGAAGGCTTCCCTCCAGCACAGAAAGGCTTGGGGGGCTCAGAAGCTTGCATACAGTCCTGAATACAGCAAATCTGTATCTGGACTAGACTAGTTACAGGAAAGGCAGGAAACAAGCTTAGAATTATTATTATTATTATTTTTTTTTTGTTATAGAAAAGCAGCTAAAACAGCACTGAAACAATTCAAGTGCAGTACAAGTTAGCATACTTGAGAGTGTAGCAATTTTAAAGCAATTCATTCAAACTGTATTCTGAACTGAATTCAATTATTGTTTAATTCAGCTATGAACAGTTAAAAAGTGCCAAAAAATATACTTATCAGCTGAGAACCACATTCAGTCAGAACACAAAGTAAAGTAGAAAGGGGAAAGGAGAAACAGAAGATAATTCAAGGTTAAGGGCCTAAGTGGGTTGGCCTACTCAAATGTTCTCTCTGTGTTAGGTAGAATGAGCTAATGACACTAGACTGGGATAGAGCTGGGATAGAGCTGAACAGGTGGGACTGGTAGGAGTGTCTGAAATCAAAATATGATCTCCTCATTCCCTCTTATTCTGTAGAGATAATAAACCATGATCCCTGACTCAGCCTTTATAGCTCCTCTCTTCTGTGTTGTTTACTGCACTTACTGCACTTGAATCACCTTACTTCATGTGTCTGTACAACCTGTCTTCTGATGTGTACCAGCCTTGGTCGTGGATAATTCAACATCAAAAACAAGCTGTCTTTTTACTTGTGGAAATCATAGAGTTCCTAGAGTGTCCCTGCTCTGGAATTATGTATTTATTTATTTATTTGTTTATTTATTTCCAGTTTGATTACCGGGGAGGTCCACTGGGTCCAGAGAGCCCATTTTCAGTGGAGGCCCGGGGAGGAAAGCTCCATGAAATAGATTACAGTAAAGATAGCAGTCCAATAAAAATAAGGTACAACTACAAATACATATCAAATAATACAAAGAGTGAGCAATATTGCCCATAGTGGAAAAATATTGTGCAGATACATTTTAACAAATTCACACAGTTAAAGTCAAAGTCAAAATCTATTTACAATATTTACAGAGTGTGACAGATCATGTGGGAATTAGCTATAGCTTATAGACAGCTATAAGGTGCTTAGGAACTCAGGAGGATACCCTCCCAGGGGCTTTTGTTAAAGGGTTCTAGGTAAGAGAATGCAGTTACATTTCCATTTGGAGGAGAGGTAGGTGTAAAGCTGAGTTTTGAAGTTGTTTGTGTTTGACATTATCCTTAGAGCAGAAGGGAGAGAGTTCCATTTCTTACCCAAGGAGAAGGAGAGGAGAAGTTGTCCAGCAGGATGTTTAGGTTTGTGGATAGTAACCAAGTTATGGTGTTCAGATCTGAGAGTTCTGTTTGGGGTGCATGGGGGAAGGATGTTGGTTAGTGCTAGGCATTTGGTTGGATTAAATATTAGTATATGTGCTGTAGTGAGCTGGAGGAAGTCCAGGTAATTTGTGAACTCTAACCAGTTGACGGATTGGAGGGTAACACAGTGATGAGTGGAATGTTTGGCTTTGGTGGCAAATTTAGAAATTTTGTTATAACAGCTTTCAAGTTTGGAAGTGATGGAAGAGGATAGGTTAGTTGGTAGTGGGGCACCATACATAAGGGAGGGAAGGAGGTAAGAGGAGGCCAGAGGAGACCTGGTAGAAGTAGAGAGGAAGTGGTTGTTCCTGTATAGCATGCCTAGGTTTAGGTGGGTTTTCTTTATATTTTGCTGAATATAGATGTCGAACTTGAGGTGTTCATCTTATAGTTACACCAAGTAGTTTGGCGAAGCGAGCAATTTCGATCAGAGAGTTGTTTTGGCTAAGGACTTGGAAGGAATTTTTATCAACAGAGAAAGATTTTGAGGGAGTGAATAGTAGTATTTTAGATTTGTTAGCATTGAGAGAAAGGTGATTTTGGCACATCCAGATCTCAGTAGTTGAGAAGGCAGTCTGAGTTTTAGATAGGAGTTCAGAAAGGTTAGAGGCAGAGCAGACAGGTGCAGAGTCATCTGCATATTGGATGACTTTAGCATTAGGAATAGCAGAGTGAACGTTATTGATAAAGATATTAAACAGCATTGAATGATTGTTATAAACTGGTATTTGATCCAAAGATCAAAACTCCCTCAGAATGAGTACTAGTATATGACAAAAAGAAAGTCCTAAAAAAAGAGAGGACAGAGGTAAGTTTTTAGCATGATGGATCTGAATGAAGAGGTGGCTATATATATATATCACAGTCTGTCCACCAACATCTCTCCATAATAGAAGCAGACACAAGTAATGCTGGCATTATCGGCAGTTCCACTAAATATGTTATATTTGAAATCAGTCCTGCAGACATTCTACCAATATATTGCTATATTCTTACCAACAAAATGTCTAAGTGAAACAAACAAATAAGTGTATGTTCATGTGGCCCACCATTCATAATTCCCCTAAAGAAATTGTTTGACTGGTTTAGTGTTACTCATTCATTCAGCTGGTATGACATCCGGCCATGTTTCTCTATTAGTTTTGTAGTTTTGATGGGAAAAGGACTTTTTGTCTGCACATCACCTGTCAGTGGTTGGGGTCTCCCCAGTTATGTACCAGACAAGTCACTTATAAAATAGTATGTCAGTATTCAGCCTGTACAAATTCTGTCAGCAAAACAATAATCCATGTTACTTCTTCACCAGCTACCTGCCCTCAGCATTTCAACAGATGATGATGACCCATATTAACCCATGTGCCCTGAAAAAGCTGCTCCATTATCTGCTGATGACATCTTATTACAGGTTATATGATCTATAGTTGTTTATAAAAGTTTATAAATAATTCATATGAAAATGTTTTATAGAGGCCTGCATAATTCATATTTCTTTATTTTTTTAGTCCATTTCATTTTGTCTTCATGGCTTTTATTTTGCATTAGCTTATCTTTTCTGTTTATTTTTTCTTTCACTATGGATTGTGTAAATTTGTTAAAATTAAACATCATCTAAATTATTTACATCTTCATTTGCTGTTATGTATGTCAGTTTTCTTTAACTTAGTTTACAATTTTTTTACTTCTTTCAATAAGTTTGCTACTGTGGTTTAGCGACTTCTTGTTTATAATGATTGCGTTTCCCTTATTTGTATTTTGGGTAATATTAGTTTTCTTTCTTCAGGCCATTACTCCTTGCAGAATCTTATTGTTAATGTGGGGATAAGCTGCAATTTCAACATCTGAACTCGAGTCTTTCATTTTGTACCTAAATGCTGTTTGAAGTAAACAAGTTCCTGAAGAGCTGTTGACACTGTAACTGAACCTGACAAATGCAATGTGACTTATATAACTTCACTACTAAAGTCTACCTCATTTGGTATTCATCTCAGGAAGCCATCTTTTTGCATTATTAAACAGATGACATTTGCAACTTAGGAAATATTGAAAATAATATAAAAGGCTAAAATGACGTGCACAATCTATTGTTTATATGATAAGCCTCAATAGTTTGCCATCTGACTTTATAATCACAGAAAGAAATGCTAACTAAACACAAGATTTTTACCTTATATTCTTTCTCAAACATATTTTATTTTTCATTTACAGTGCAGAAACATTGGACATATTCAGTTAGCATGACTGGAACACTTGCTTTTTTTTAAAAGGCACGCATAAGAAAATGCATGCTAGGCAATACACCTTGCTTATGCCACGCCTCTGGACTAAAAATGTCTGGATTTGGAATGCAGTAGAAATTATGCTACATAGTGTACATGCATTATGACTTCATATTTACATCTCATTGTAATTACACACACACACACACACACACACGCACACACACACACACACACATACACACACACACACACACACACACACACATTAGTTCCATCTATTTAGTTCATAAGTAATACAACTGCAAAGGGATGTGATGAGTAGTAGAACTGTTTATATTCTAAAGATGAGTTTCAATGAATGATGGACATTTTTATTGCAAAAAGCAACCAAACACATCAGTAAAGAATTTTCCCTCCAAGTAAATATGTAACCATTTCAGTGCAATATAAATTAAAATCAACATTTCCATCAGACAAGCTTAGTTTACACTTTATTTTTGCAGAAGAGTACGCTACAGATTATGGGCTTGTTCACTGTTCAAAGAATCTTACCTCATCTTCTGGGTTGTATTTATACAATAAAATGCCAATAATATGTTTCTAAAGATTTATTTATAATATTGTCAAGTTGTATGCTGCAAAATGTCTGTTTTTAGTATGGGAACAAAGCCTTATGTTTTTCAGTTTTACTAGTTGTCAACTGCCTCAACACTGGAGAATGTAAATTTTTGTGACAAAGATTCTGTCTTTCAAAATGTTAATTTTACATCCATGAAGAAATGGTATTCTGTCATGCAAAAATCTGTTCACGTTGGACCAAGACTTTTCCTACAACTGGAGTCACCATTTCTTAGGGATGGCTTCAGAAAACTTTTCTGCACCATGCTAGTTGAATTTGCATGATGAGCAGCCACACCCACATTATGTGCGATTCAGAAAACTCAGTTATGCAATGTGGCTAGTCCACATAATCTGGTCAACCATGCTATATACTAATGACTGTATAACAAGATGCTGTGTATGACAGCGAGGCAAAACAAGACTGCGGTGTGATCCATAAATGTTCAAATCCCGCAAAAAGCAGCTGCCCCTGCTTTATGTTTGAACTTGGTCATATGTCCATGCACATGCACAGTAGTTTACTAAATGACGTTAGTGGTTGTTGCAGCTAAAGTAAATGTGTCTCTGCAGGAGGACTTTATAGCTGCCCTGATTTTTGATGGTCTGTGACATTATCCCTTGAGACGCTAGCTCATCCAACCTCACTTAACATTTCATTCCCTGCATGACACTGACGTAATAGACTGGTACTGTGTGAACAGAAATACCACATAACAAATTGTGAGTCTGGGTCAGCCTCATCTACAGCTCAGTGGAAGTCATGGTAGATCTATCCCAGTGGATGCAAACATAGGTGTGGCTTTACATACACTAGCTACAGGAACCATTCAGCAACCTGCCTCTAAAATAGTCAAATCCATTTCTCTTTGCCATGTTTCAGCATGTGACAGAGCAACATGCAGGACTTATAATATAGCCATTTCCCCAAGTTACTGGAAGCCATCTCCTGCACTGACATTAACATAAAGGCTTTAGCCACTGAACTGTTGAAGAGGTGTGTGATCTGCAAAGAGTATCACTCCATCAAGTGGACTGTAATGCACTGGGTACTATTTACAAAATATGTGTGCAGATGACCCATACAGTTTTCAGGACTCTTACATGTAACAAACTTGTGATCTGTATCAACAGGTTGCAAGTAGAGTCTAGTATGAGTGTATCCCGCCCTGCAACAAGATGTACAATTCTTTCCAGTTCTGTTTTACAGAATGTTCATTTGTCTGTTCCTCCATAGTTTCTTTGTAATCCAACGTGTAGATAGTCAAACTCTTCTTAACCATTCCATACTTGTTGTCGTCATGTTAAGTCTATGTGCATTGAGATTGTTAGGATGGCTGTGGGATCAATTTTACCACTCTCCAAAAAGTTACAATGCCATGTCATTCCACAAATATCAGTGCAACACTATAAGGGCCATATATGTAATAGTCATAAACACTAGCTTAATGAGCATTTCACTCTTATCTGTTCCTTGTCTATCACCTGTGATAGCTATATTTATTGTGTGATCAGCATATTTATTAAGTATATGTACAGTTTTACTATTGTCAAAACTCAGCTGTCATCTCTGGTCAGAAGCCCAGATGTGCTGACTTAATAAATGTCTCCTGCAATTAGTATTGTCTTACGTCGGACCACATGTCAGGATGGTTTCTCACTTATGCTCACCTGCATATGTTATTATCAGACAGGCACTTTAATGACATACCTGAGTAACTCCTACTATTAAAAGGTTATTGTGCTTTACAATATTCCTTGTCTTTGTATTTCTTTTCTCGCACCCCATTGGTTTCTATCCGTCTTTGTATTTCTCTTCTTCCACCCCACTGGTTGCTGTCCATCTTTGTATTTCTCTTCCTCCACCCCATTGGTTGCTGTCCATCTTTGTATTTCTCTTCCTCCACCCCATTGGTTGCCATCCATCGTTGTATTTCTCTTCCTCCATCCCACTGGTTGCTGTCCATCTTTGTATTTCTCTTCCCTCACCCCATTGGTTGCTATCCATTCTCTTCCATACAGTTTTTCATTTTTCTTCTTCTCTCCATTTCTATTACTATTATATGCAGCAACACAACAACCTGCAGTCAATCCATTGCCATGGCCTGTTGCCCTCTAAAGATGGCAACAATAGTGCCACCACCAACATCAGAGGCACCCATCTGTCTCTTACCATGCCAAAGTTACCTCCATACCACGGGGCCTATCTGCACCACCTGTGTCAGGTAGCTCTGCAGTGGTGGATGATTGAGTGCTACCCACCAGTTACAGTGTTACTGGAGGTGACACTTTTGTTACCTCTCTGGAACTGGCAGAGATTGTGGAGGAGAAGATAAAGAGAAGGCTGGATGCCAGCTTCTGCCACATGGAGACTATGATCCAGTGACTCATTGAATTGGGCTCCCACCCAAAACTAACTGCACATAGTGAGGCAGACGGCAGTGGTGATGGTTCCCAAGAGGATGATTAATATCCCACTTGGTCTAAGTTGGCAAAGACTAAATCTCTGAACATCCAGCTGTATCCCCAAACCTAGTGTTCCTCTCCCTTTTATGTCTATGCCCATCCCTCTGCATTGTACAATTCCCCCACCATTGTCTTTTCTCAGTAGTGTGTCTGATGTCTCCTTCAGTATTGTGTTGTCCCTCCTTCATTGTGTTCCCCTAAACTCTGTCAGCCATGTCAGTCTTTCCCTGCTATCTAACCTCCCCTTCATACCCACCTCTTACCTCCCTGACTTCTTTCCCCAATGTTCCCTTCTCCTAACAAAAATCAGTAAATAAATAATTAAAAAAGGACACCTGTCCCTTAAAAATGTACTCCACCCATACCTGTCGACTTCCCAGATATTTGACTAATGTACATTAGTGGCTCCAACTGCTCATCATGAAATGTATAGTTTTCTGACAAATTATTGATGATCTCATTAATTAAATTATTCCAAGTATTGTAGTGCTCCTATCCCACCAGTCTGGCATTTGCTCACCTTTTACTCTACTTCCCTCTGCTTGCTTCCCATTTTCATCTGTCCTAAGTCTAACACTTCTCCTTTAATTCCATCCAGTGTCCCATTTTCTCTCTTTGTCGCCCCCTACTGTTATTATTATTCTGCATTGCTGAGCATGACCATAGCTTCCCTCAGATGCTGCTGTTTCTTTCCACTTCTTTGATGTCTTATTTTTGCCAGCCTACCAACAACTTTTTCCCTCCATATGCTTTGCACTATATCCATTCATACCCAGACCCCTTTCCAACAGTTCCCCACTATTATTCTACACTTCAACGTCCTCAAACTTTTTCAAATAAACCCTCACTACTTCCTATCTTAACTATATCATCAAACTCTTTCCTTTCTAACTCCTCTATTTCTTACACTTCAGAGAAGACACCAGGACAACCTAGCTCTCTTCCTTCATAGAAAATACTTCCTTCCTTCCTACCTACCTTCTACCAGCTTTCAGACACCACCACCATTAAGTATCTTACAGCCCTGCAACTTCTTGTTTTCTACTTAATTCCTACTTTCTCACTACCAGCTATCAATAAAGTACAGATTGTTTTAATTACTCAATCTGCTATTCCTACTGGGTCATCTTTCACCCTACCATGACCCTATAGTAGCTCTCAACATATCTCCAACTTTGTCCAAATCACCTATTCATACATCCTGCCTACACTCTCCACAAATGGTACCAAATCTATTTAATGACACCTCCTCACCTTTACCCCAAATGTACACTGATTAATTCCATTTTGGCTTAAATCAAAATAAAATTAAGTGGACAAAGTGTCTAAAAACAAAATTCAGTAATACCCCATTATAATAAAATCTCTGCCCAGAACAACCAATATCCAGACAATTCCCTTCCACTCACTGCCTTAGCTTCACCATGGCCTACCCCCCACCCCCCACACTAGTAAACAAACTTTTGCTGCCACAAATATTAGAAGCATAAGAAGTACAACACAAGCTTGATCTTCTCCGTATAACTGAAATGTGGTTTAAACCCATCATAAATGAATCCAACATTACACAACCCGGGTATAATACAAATATTACAAATACACATTACTATTCTTTATATCCCTCCTGGTGACAATACAGCTACTTTGGAAGATATCCTATGGTGGCTATCCATGACATTTCCGCAAGAAAAAATACTACTAGGTAATGTCAAAATAAATGGGTTGGACACATCTAACTCCCCTACATCTAGCATGAAGTTATACAGTTTCACACAGCTAAATAATACCACAACACATTATAGCAAGACATTACATTCCTTATCACTGGATCCTAGCATCAGAACTTAGCAAACACACCACCACAGATACAATGTCTGACTGTCTCACTGATCATTTCCCAGGCTATACAACTACACATCTCACATATCCACTCACGCAGCATGTTTACTAAACAACACACAAAGTTTAACCCAGAAATATTCATTACTACCCTATCATCTAATCAACGGAACATCTTAAAAATCCTCCCCTTGGATGATGCTGAAAATTAATTCAATACAACTTTAATAAATATTCTAAACAGCCTTGTACCTCCTAATAGGAAGATACTAAAAACAAATAGTACAAATTGGCTATCCAAAAAAATAAGAGAGGGAATACAAGATTGAGAAAACGTGGAGAAAGAATGGCAAAAATATGCACCACCACAATATGTCAAAAACTTCAGAATGGTTCACATCATACTAAAAAGCAAATCAATGAAGACAAAAAATATCGTATAACAATTTTTGGAATAATAGTAAACACAACGTTAAAAAATTCTTATCATCCATTAAAGAAATCTTACATCATGACCAAAAATTCAATCCTAATCCCTCTCCCAATAACTTAAGACTCACAAAACTGCAATAGAATTCATCTCTTATTTCATAGATGGCATAACATCTGCAACCAACGATTCACCAACATCTAATCCCAAATCTGTCCAACAGACACATCACCACATCCAGTTTCACCTTCAAACCAGTGACACATCCTGCATACAATTATTTATTTTTTAAACAGCTTTATTGAATTATCACTTGTGACATGACACACTCAAACCAAGCTCTACTTCAGCTGATGACCGAGTACCTTGAAATAGCAGCTAATAGCATTGCCTGCCTCATCTCAATCCTTATAAATAGGTCAGTCCAGGAATCCCACATTCCACCTCTCTGGAAAAAGTCACACATTACCCCTCTGCACAAAGGAAGGAATTCAACAGATATTAGTAACTTTAGTCCTATAGCAATCTTATCTCCCCTCTACAAAATACTTGAAAAATGTATTCAAAATCAATTGCGAAAATATCTTCCACAAGAAGAACTCCTATCCCCCACACAACATGGCTCCCATCTCTCCCATAGCACTAACACTGAACTTTTGACCTTCATAGACAATGCCAATAAAGCTAGAGATAATGGCAAACTATTTGCCTCCTTATTTCTAACTTGTAGAAAACATTTGACACAGTTTGCCAGAACAAACTTCTGCTTCAAATATCCTCATTAGGTCTCTCACAGTCCACCCTTCCATGGTTCAGAAGCTGTCTATCCAATATGTATCAGTCAGTAAAATGGCACTGCACCATCTCTCCATACCTCCCAGCCATTACTGGTGAACTACAAGGCTCTACCCCTGATCCTATACTCATTGACATTCTCAGCAACACCCTTCACAAATCCCCACAGCAGGCCTTCCTAATACAGTACACAGATTACTCCACAATCCTATAAAAAAAAAAAAAAAATATATATATATATATGTATATATATATATATATATATATATATATATATATATATATATATATATATATATATATATATATATATATATATATATCTCAGACAACCTGGTGCATCTCCAAAAGAGCATGGGCCCAGTCAAATGTCAGTAAATAAATAAACAACTAAACAAACTTCCCCTTCTCATCCCATTAAGCCTCTCCTTTAGGAATGCCACACAAGTAAAAACCCCACCGAAGACTGACCACACATTTTCCTTGCTATACACACATTTATTTCCCCTGTCTCAAATACCAACACCTGCCTACAGTCCCCCCCCACACATACATATATACAAATCATCCACCTTCTGCTCTGCACTCTTCTGACTTTCTATCTTACATTTCCACACAGCTGCTTTTATGTATTTTTGGAGGGGGTATCTATGCTACCTGTGAAATAACCTAAGTTGTAGGTAATAAAGAATCTTCCAGACATCCCACAAGGATTAACCCTCATGCCACAATTTGCTTTCTGTCTTTTTTGCCTACTTGTATTTTCCTAAAGTTACAAAAAAGAAGAATAAGCCTTGTCAGTTACTTTTTATTGGTATTTGACCATAAGGTGCAATTGACAAGCTGCAGATTGAAACTTGAACACAGCTCAATCAAACAAATGCTAAATAAGTTAACTGCATTCTGTGTGAAGTGCTTTAGGCATAACACAGATTGTCAAAGGAAAAATATACTTTAAAAATGATCAATACACGGTAGGTTCAGGTTAAGGCACTTTAATCTTGCAGCAAGGAGACAAAAACGTGCTAATACAGAGTTTGTCTGACTAGAATCAGGAAATGCAAGCATTTTTATACATTTTCTAATAAGATATTGCCTACCAAGCTGACGTAGTAAATTACAAGTTTTAACATCATCATTTCGTAGTGCTTGTTTATATGATTTTCTGCTTGTACTATCAATTTTTGTGAGAAACTTCCTAAGAAAAACAATGTGGCCTTGGCTACCACCGGTTAGATATATGCAATGTTACCATTCAAGGTACTAAGGCTAATTTGAGCACAAAGCAAGTATAGATTGCAGTTCATTTCTCCAACAGTCCTTTGTCTATGTTATCTCTAACTTCTGCAGCTGTGCGTGTTCTCATACTTCGAACAGAGCTAATTGTTCAAAATCATTACATTATAGAATATGACATTGTTCATTCATTGCTTCCTGACCTAGCAGATTATCACACCTGCTTCTCAAGTACATTTCCAAAAGGCATAAACATGAATTTCACTGTGGTAGCAGTTACCAGGTCAGAGGGCATCTTGCACGTTTCAGAAAGCACACTGCAGTTTCAAAAGCATCTTTTAGTCTCATATAAAACTAAGCTGTATATAAAATTGTGCATATAAAATAGAATGAAAAACTTGTTAACTTATTTTGTTTCTAGTTAGCATTAAGCACACAGATTAATACATATTTTTCTGACATTTCTCCCTGTTAATACTTTTTAATTCTATTTTCAAAAGAATAAACAGTTTGTTTCTTCTCCTAACCTCTTCCATTCAGGATTTGCAGTTAAGAGAGTCATTCAGTTTAAACTTATGAAAGTGTTTCATTTTTCAACAATTCTTCAATTTCAGTACTTTGATACAAAGTCTCAGAAACTGATATATCTATAAATTTTTTGATTAACTTTTTCATGCAGGGAATACCACAACAAATGCATGCTCCTAATAGGAGTAATCCCACACAAATGGCAATCAGGATGTTCATTAGGATGGAACCCCACCCCCCCAAACAAATTCTGGTAAAAGTCCGTCAGAGCTTTTGGGCCTGGTTTGGTCATGGTCGACACTTGCTGGATAACCTCAAGATAGTCGTTTATTTCTTGCTGGTTGTCAGAAATATACGAACAGCATTCTTCTTTGATTAAAGTGCACGTACCACCTCTCGCTGCTAGGGTGAAGTCAAGAGCCATGGGGTTCTGAAGCACCACAGTTCTCATAGCATTCAGTTCATCAGTCACTAATTCGAGAGCAGAAAAAGTTGCATTGCTCATAACTTCGAGAAGTTTAGACAGTTTTCTCAGCTCCCAAATTGATTTCACTGCGCCATATGCAGGGGCTATGCCTGCCCATGATATAATGGTGTCACTCAAGTCCATGTGTGTCAGTTTAGCTTTGTTTTTTATAGAGTTATGGTTTCTCCATCCTGCTTCGATTCATCCTACTGGATTCTCGGGTCTCTTAATTGGACTTCTAGGTTTACTGCTGACCTCTCTGACATTTTGAATTTTTCACTGAGGCAAAGCTGCAGTGTGTCGTGTGGCCGGAACCAGGTAACCCAAAAAACAACTGTCGGATCATTTCTCAGGTAGCCATTTATATGTTTTTTCCCACAAACAAAATAACAATTCTCTACTTTAGTATTGATATAAGCTTACCCTGCATGAAACATTTTCTTATCAATAATAGAAAGCTGCTTTAAAAGAGCAGGATTATGTTGTATCTCATCAACATTTCTATGCATTTTAGCAAAATATGCATCATAGTTTGTATCACAAATAGTTTTAGTCTTACTGGGTTTAATATAACATTTATAAGAAACAGTCACATTGCAATTGCTCCAACCCACCTGAATAGTGTCATTTTTATAAAAACATACAATCCCTTTTTGTGTAACAGGTAGGTACAATGCTATTTTGTCTTGTGATTTCACAGGTGAAGTATCAAAAATCAAGTTTTCCCAGGTCTCATTGACCCCTAGGGGGACAGCAGTCATTAATAATCCCCCGTATGCTGGTGGCATAGCTGTGCAAATCCAGCAGTTTGAAACATTGAAAGTCTCAGCATACACATATTTAATTGCTTGGTAAGTGTTAAAGTTTGGATGCCAGTCTATGAGTAATGCATCACATTTGATCAGTTCAACTTTTGTGGCTGGGAAAAGAAAAGGCCACAGCAAAAAGATCAATGCTATCAGTATAGCTATCAGAATAATCATGCAAGTTTTCTGAGGTTGTTCAGTGTCTCTATTTTCTCTATACCTGGTCATTTTGTTCTCGTTGTATAACAGTAACAAGGTTTTTGTCCAGTTCAAAGTTCTTAACCAGTTTACAGTGTGTCAAATGAATCCAGGACGCTCGATCTGCGATCTTGACTGCAGTGGGTGTCGAGAGTAGTACCTGGTACGGCCCTTCCCACTTCGGAGAACTCCAGTTCTTTTTCTTCACGACCTTCACCCAGACCCACCTGCCTGGGGCTATTGCTGCTTCTGATGCTCTGGTTTGTTCTTTATCTGAAACAGAATTTAACTGCAAAAGTTTGTTATTCAAAAATTGCCTCATATACTCTGCAAGTGAACTGTCAGCCTCCTGCTCTGCAGGCATGAGAGGTTTCCATTGAGGTGTATAATATGCCCTCCCAAACAGAATTTCAAAAGGAGTTAACCCTTTTGCATTTGGAACAGTTCTTATGCTCAACAGTGCCAGAGGTAGACAGTGCACCCAGTTCTTTTGTGTCTCACTAATCAATTTCCTAAGTTTGTTTTTCAAAACCCCATTGTGCCTCTCTACTAATCCTGCAGATTGGGCGTGGTATGCACAATGATTTTTCAGAGAAATCCCAAAATAACAGCTGAGTTGTTGTATAGTTTGATTTACAAAGTGTGTGCCATTGTCACTATAAATCTTTTCCGGTATGCCAAATCTAGGAATAATTTCTTTAACAAGGACTTTTGCAACATTAGCTGCATCTGGATTTTTTGTTGTAAAAGCTTCCACCCATTTGGAAAACATATCTATAATGACAAGGCAGTACTTCTTATTTTCGCATTTGTTCAGCTCTATAAAATTCATACAAATAGTATGGAATGGATACGGTGGTGTAGGGAAACTCCCTTGCTTAGGTTTTAATGCCCCTTGTGCATGATGCTTGTTACAAACATGGCATGCTGCACAAAAATGTTTTGTGTAGTTTGTAAATCCATACATCGTAAACACTCGATTCACTAACTGTACCATCCCCCCTGTTGAGACATGGCACTGCCCATGGCTCAACAAAGCTACATATCTAAACAAGTTAGATGGCAAAATCGGTTTCTTCTCTTTGGAGATGTACAGTCCCTTCTCAAGGATTGCTCCTTGTTTTATCCACTTTTGTTTTTCTACATTTGTAGTAAGTGTCTGCATTGTTTTTAACATTTCTAAGTCTAAAATCTCAGATGGTTGTAATTCCTCCCTCAAAAGAAATACTTCTGTAGCTGAAGCTGCTTGTTTTTCAGCTGTATCAGCCCTCGCATTACCTTTTGAAATTCTATCCTGTTGTTTGGTTTGAGCTAAGCATTTGCAAATAGGTACTTTCTGAGGTAACTGAATAGAGTCTAACAAATCTAAAATAAATTGCGCATGATTAATTGGTTTACCAGTAGATGTTATCATTCCTCTATTTTTCCACTGTTGCGCAAAAACATGTACAGTAGAAAAAGCATACTGACTGTCAGTAAAAATGTTCGCTATCTTACCTTTTGCCAAGGTACATGGCCTTGTCAAAGCAATCAATTCTGCTGCTTGTGCAGATAAGTTATGTGGTAAGGACTTTGCTTCTAAAATCTCAGTATCAGAAACTACTGCATACCCCACTAGATTCTGTCCTGTAGGACCCCTCCTGCACGAGCCGTCCACATAGTATGTCACCTCAGCATCATCCAAGGGAACATCTGTAAGATCTTTTCTAGGTAGTGTATTTTACTCAATCTCCTGCAGGCAGCAGTGTGGTTTGCCATCTGCTGGGGTTGGGAGCAAGGTTGACGGATTCAAAGTTGTGCATCGTTCAATTGTCATATGAGGTTGGCTCAACAGTATAGTCATACAGGAAAGATGTCTAGCAGGAGAAAGATATGCTACTTTTTCTTGCAGTAAAATAATCGTGACTGCATGAGGCACTCTCAATGTGAGAGGGTGGAACAACACTACTGAGGCTGAAGCCTGCACTGCCATTGCAGCTGCGACTACTGCTTGTACACAGTGGGGCAGGGATCGCGCCACTGGGTCTAGCTGTGATGAATAGTAAGCTATGGGGCGTTGTTTGTCCCCATGCTGTTGTGTTAACACTGATGTCATATAACCTTGCTTACAATCTACAGTTTGGAAAAATCGTTTATGATAGTTTGGTAATCCTAAAACTAATGAAGAAGCTCTCAGTTGTTTCAATTTGCAGAAAGCTGATTCTGCTTCTGGTGTCCACTGTAATAAATCTTGTGCTGCCATAGGCTTTTTGAATATCAAGTTGGTCAGTGGAGCAGATTCCAAGGCATAGTTTGGAATCCAACTCCGACAAAAGTTAGTAGTACCCAGGAAGGACATCATTTCCTTCTTGGTAGTTGGTTTAGGTGCTTGTAATATTGCTGTTTTTCTGTCTTCATCTAATATTCTGCCTTCTTTGGATATTACATATCCCAGGTATTTGACCTGTTTTTTCCAAAGTTGCAGTTTGTTTTTGTTTACCTTGTATCCTTGAGTGGCTAAAAATTGTAATAATGCTATGGTATCCTCTCTGCATTCTTGCTGGGTGGGGGCTGCCAGCAGAATGTCGTTTACATAAAGTAAAATCTGACTGCCTTTCGGTGGGATAAATCCCGCCAGGTTACTTGCCATTTCCTGTGCGAATATTGTTGGAATTTCACAATATCCCTGTGGTAGTCACGTATATGTATACCTTTTCCCCTGAAATGTAAATGCAAACCAATGTTGGCTGTCGGGATGTATCGGTATTGAGAAAAATGCATTGCTAATATCTACCACAGAAAAATACTTTTGTTGAGGTTACAAATCATTCAATAAAGTGTGTGAATCTGGCACCGTAGGTGCCCTGGGTATAACTGCATCATTCACAGCTTGTAAATCTTGGACCATACGCCATTCTCCATTTGCTTTCCTAACAGGAAATAGGGGTGTATTACATGGTGAATCGGGAGATTCTATCAAGACTCCTTCCTTACGTAAGGCTGCTATTATAGGTTTGATTCCTATTTCTGGATCCTTTCTCAAGGGATACTGTCTCTTTTGAGGTCTAAATGCTGATTTTGGCGTGATAGTAACTGGTCCTGCTGTACGAATAAGTCCTACATCTGATTTCCCTGTTGACCAGAGAGTCTCTGGTATGTCTCGTAAGGCTTTTTCCTCTTCCTCTAGTAAGAGTGCTACTCAGCTGTCCTCACTTGCCTGTGAGTGTACAGCTGGGTGTGTCTGCGTTATCCAATTTAGTTTCTGCTTTTGTACTCCCTGTTCGGAAAGTTCTAACTCTGTCTGCTTTTCCCACCTTGTGACTTTTTCTCCTAGGTCTGCCCACTTCACATTTCTATCTTTAGTTAAACTCACATGTGGTAATCGATTAGATTTGTAAAGTGCTAGGAATTCCTGGGGCAATGAACAGCTCACTACACTGTTTCCTTCTGTGTCCCAGTACAAATTTCATAATACTAATCTGTTAGCATGGTTTCTAAACAGTTCTTGCTCATATTCTTTACCAGGTCCTGGTTTGCTATAGTAATATAGAGTGCAATGCAACAAATGTTGTTTATCACTGTCACGGGAGGGGGATTTACTGATGGCTACGTTCATCAGTTCTTCAGTTACTGCCCCTGGACCAGTCGTAACTAAGTCCTGGCTGTACCAATAAAATGTTTCAACCTCCGGTCGCACTACAAAAGTATCCATTTGTCTCTGTGCTTCCATACCCTGCATAGTTGGAACTATGGCTATGCCAAATATCTACATTAGGTCTCTGCCCAAGAGATTCACTGGGCATTTTGCAGAAACAACAATTTTGCTTTTCTGGGTCATCCCTGAAACTGGGTCAGTTATCGCTATGTTGTGGGAGAGTGGCTCCCGATACAGCTGTCCATTAGCTGCTTTCACTAATATGCAGTCAAGTGATTCTGAATTTTCTGGTAGTTTGGAAGGATGTATCAGGGTCCGTGAAGCCCCTGAGTCACACAGGAATTTAAATTCCCTCCCTTCTACCAGAAGTGTAACTTCCGGTTTTGTGTCTGCTAAGTAGAGCTCTAGGCTCAATAATGCTAAGTCCATAATTTCATTTTCTTCATTATCTGTGATTTCATGCACATCCTCTATTTCTTCTATCACATCCTCTACTCCTTCTATCACATTTGCACTTGTCTTTTCTTGATTATTCCTTTCTAATGATTCTTGACTATCATATAGTCAGTCCTCACCCTCCTTGTCTTCTGTGGTTACCTTTTTATTTTGCCTGCAATCCCTTGCTAAATGTCCCTTTTTCCCGCATTTAAAACATTCACCCCTTTTCTTTCTCTCTTCATAGTCTTCAGATCGTTTATCAGATTGTTTGTTTCCCTGGGTATTTTTCTTACCCTTCTTCCCAGTTTGTACTACAAAGACTTCTGATCCGTCTTCTACTGCAAATACTTGAGTTTTCTTTTTCTTTTTGCTATTAAAATGCCTTTCGGCATGTCTTGCATATTCAAGTAATGACTGTAATCTACTTGTACGATGATCTACCATATGCTTTGTAATGAAGCTGCTAATGGGTGCAATACTGCCTTTCAAAAATGCATTCTTTAGCTGCTGCTCATATGGGGAATCATGTGTTTGGTCTTCAGGTACCTGCATTCCACAATGGTTATTAAAACATTCTAATAATCTGGCATAATATCTATCAACAGTTTCACCTTCTTGTTGTATGCATTGATTAATGCAAGTCCAATCAGCCCTAGGCTTCCATTTCTCAGAGATTCAGTCTGTCAGACCTTTCACTCTGTTGTCCAGTTCTGCATTACTATGTGGGAGGGGTCTAAGCTCTGCGTCACGGGGATTCCAGTTGCCACTGATCATGTGCCAATCTGGACCTACGATTTGTCTAACTACTTTCTCTACTTCCTCTCCATTCAAATAGTAACTTAACCTCATGCCCTATAAGTCTTCTAAGAATTTTCTAAAATTAACTTTTGTATGGGGAATTCCCTCTGTGGCTTTCTGGATGTCTTCCGGTGTCCACGGTCTATATACTAGAAGAGTTGGGTCCTGTCCTGCCTGTCCTGCCTGCAGATTTGGTACTTCTATGAGTGGACATATCTCTTCTTCACTCATAGTTTGTGAATTTTTATTTATTTCATACAATTCAATATCCCCTCTTAAGTTGCGTGCTCGAGACCTGGTCTCGATAGGATCTCTGACAAGCGGTTTTGGTTTTGCAGAAACAGCTGTGTATAGCGGAGGTAGATCAGCTTGTCTACTCGCTTCATATTCTGGTAAGGGAAGTGGAGGGGGCGTAGGGGCTGTTGCAATTACCAAGTTATTGTCTTCTTTATCTAAAAACATTGCTTTTGAATTTTTAATCTTTTGTTCCCTGCGGTTTGCTTCCTCAAGCCACCTATGTGCCTGAGGGACTCCTAATTGTCGTTGCTTTTTTAGCTGACCT
Organism: Protopterus annectens; assembly: GCF_019279795.1. Lineage (NCBI taxonomy): Eukaryota > Metazoa > Chordata > Ceratodontiformes > Protopteridae > Protopterus > Protopterus annectens. Next base: position 784,274,413 of record NC_056749.1, read on the forward strand.
TTCACGTCTGTTTTAAGTTGTCTAACAAGTTTAATAAGTGAAGGTTTATCTAGATTACCATCAAATTTGTATTTATTAACCCATTTTGTACAATACCTAACATTATCGGCACGCTGTAATTGCATATATTTTGCGTCTTCGGTTAAGGGCGGGTCTCGGGAACTTTTTGTGCACTGATTTCCCATGTTGCCTTAGCTAAGTTAGAAATTGTTACCTTTTTATCACGTGGTATCACGATTTACACCTTTTCACAGTTTATCTAGAATAACTGCCTACCTATTCTGTTTCCCTGATCTATGACAAGACAGCAATCATTTTTGTCCCTGATCTGCACATGCAAATCTCCCTAACAAAAACAATAATACTGTAACAAGTCCCTGATCTAAAACAGAAAAAGGTAAATTCCTCCTTACCTGAGCCTCCATGTGTTGATCCCACCGGAACGTTGACTCGTCCTCCAATCACAGATCAGAAACAGTGGCTGGTCTCTTTTGAACGACAATTCAGTCGGAGGTCTTTCAAAGCAGAAGAACCGATGTGGCCACTTCTCCGTACGGGTTCATGCCACCGGGCCCAATTCTGACATGAGCCAGAGTGAAAGATATGTATCCGGCCCAAAGGACCAATCTGTCAAAGGAAAAATATACTTTAAAAATTATCAATACATGGTAGGTTCCGGTTAAGGCACTTTAATCTTGCAGCAAGGAGACAAAAACGTGCTAATACAGAGTTTGTCTGACTAGAATCAGGAAATGCAAGCATTTTTATACATTTTCTATTAAGACATTGCCTACCAAGCTGACGTAGTAAATTACAAGTTTTAACATCATCATTTCGTAGTGCTTGTTTATATGATTTTCTGCTTGTACTATCAATTTTTGTGAGAAACTTCTGAAGAAAAACAATGTGGCCTTGGCTACCACCGGTTAGATATATGCAATGTTACCATTCAAGGTACTAAGGCTAATTTGAGCACAAAGCAAGTATAGATTGCAGTTCATTTCTCCAACAGTCCTTTGTCTGTTTTATCTCTAACTTCTGCAGCTGTGCGTGTTCTCATACTTCAAACAGAGCTAATTGCTCAAAATCATTACATTATAGAATATGACATTGTTCATTCATTGCTTCCTGACATAGCAGATAATCACCTGCTTCTCAAGTACATTTCCAAAAGGCATAAACATGAATTTCGCTGTGCTAGCAGTTACCAGGTCAGAGGGCATCTTGCAAGTTTCAGAAAGCACACTGCAGTTTCAAAAGCATCTTTTAGTCTCATATAAAACTAAGCTGTATATAAAATTGTGCATATAAAATAAAATGAAAAACGTGTTAACTCATTTAGTTTCTAATTAGCATTAAGCACACACATTAATACATATTTTTCTGACACAGATCAATGTAAATTTAAGGTACACTTGCTTATATATGATGTTATCAATAATTCTTGGGCTAAAGTATGACCCCTTACAATTAGTAGCATTAGGTGCCCAGGAAATCATTAAGAAGTAAGTAACACACATTAAAACATATGTCTAAGGATGGCTTCATAAGATTTATTACTACCCCAAGTGTATACGGTGCTGGTGTTGAGGTATGTTGTGTAGAACAGTATCTAATATAAAGTCTGTATGACCCTTCCTCAAAATGTGTTACAGAGATTACTCAAATCAGTGCAAAGGAAACTGTTTTACAGGGATAAATATAAGTCAAATAAAATAACAACTGAAAGTCGAACACATAAACGCTTTTCAAAATTAGATCTATCTCCAGACATGTTCAAATTGTTACACATCAGCTTACACCCTGAAAAAGTTTGTTCATCTGCGATGTTCAAAGTTTATTAACAAAATGCAGAAATTCAACATTCTTTTTTGTCATGGGTTCGATTTCCAGGTGCTATCAGTCACAGTTTGTAAAATGTATCTCCCAGTAATTCATTATGTCCTACTTCACATAAATTTATCTAATAGTAGCACTGAGTGACAGCAACATAATTGACAATGTCATGCCATATTTGTTTGTTACAAGGGTCTTTTACAATTACCATCCACCATATTAGAAAGCATGGCCATAGGTGCCAATATATCATTTCAAATGTATCTCAGATATAATCATTAAAGAACATTTGATCAAGTCACCATGGAACATGTGCAAATACATTGTGCAGTAAACATGGCCAAGTCCCACTCCCATGTTTCAAACCTGAAGTGTAATTGGAAGAAATCATACCAAAATTTGACTCCTGGCCACTTGAGCACTTTCTATCAAGCAAATGTAGTTTTCAGGTTTGTCCATCATTGCACACAGGCTGGTAAACACAAGATCTAAACTGGACACCACTTCCCTGCTATTTTTCCTGATATAATTTAGAAAACATGACAGGAAATGGTGATGGTGGTACTGCATTAAGAGCCCAGAGGTGATGGCAGGAGGAGTTAAAGTGATGGTGGTACTGCATTAAGAGCCCAGAGGTGATGGCAGGAGGAGTTAAAGTGATGGTGGTGCTGCATTAAGAGCCCAGAGGTGGTGGTAGGAGGAGTTAAAGTGATGGTGGTGCTGCATTAAGAGCGCAGAGGTGGTGGCAGGAGGAGTTAAAGGGATGGTGGTGCTGCATTAAGAGCCCAGAGGTGGTGGCAGGAGGAGTTAAAGTGATGGTGGTGCTGCATTAAGAGCCCAGAGGTGGTGGCAGTAGGAGTTAAAGATCTCTGTTTGACTCCTTGTAAAGCACTACAGCTGTATGCTTTTACAGCAGATTATACGGGGGTCTCAGTCTAAGTCTGAGGCTTGAATTAGCTTGGCCAAGGCTCCTTAACCAAATGAAGGAATATTGTACAACCCATAACCCATCTGTATTGTGTAAATACAGTGGCCCATCACCAGGTAATACAATACCATGGGTTGCCAACATATATTTTTTTTTTCTGTTTTTGTTCTGTACAACTTCTGGAGAGATAGAAAGAAATCAGGACACAAATCAGGAAAGATTGGAATGCCTCATAGAGGCACTGGGTATGTATGCATCAGGGATGAATGCTCCCAATATCATCATACATCAGAACTGTAATTAACTTTACCAGTTTGGAAGAAATCAGTCCATATGAGCTTGACACACACAACTGAGCAGGCATATCTTACAGATGTTTTAAGCATACATGCTTGCTCAAACTAGCTCTTGAGGATTTCATTAAGCAATGTTTACGTCAATGTAGCTGTATGTGGGTTCAAATCCAAGAATCAGAATTTAGCTTTTATTATGTAATGTAAATGGTACAGTGGTAGCCTTGTCGCCTCAAAGCAAGAGGTTCTCCAGTTCAATTCTTGGCTGGGGTGCCTTCTGTGTGGAGTCTGCATGTCCTCCCTGTGTTCGTGTGGGTTTCCTCCAGGTACTCCAGTTTCTTCCCATATCACAAAGACATGCTTCTGGAGTATTTCTCCCTGGGCCTCTGCTGAAAATTGGCTTTGTTCCAAGTTGGACTTTCCCAGTTAACAAATGTTAAATAAATAAAATAAATCAGTGTTGTGCAATCATAGGATCACAAGATCATAGGATGTTACTAGGCTAGCAGCCCTAGAACCTTTTTATGTTTAGCCATTCATGTCCCAATTTTCCCAATTATCAATGCACAAAGAGTAGAATGGCTTTTGTATATTCCTGTGCTTTAGGGCATCTCCAAACTTACCCTGTTTGTAAGTGCCATAGGTGACAAGCCAGGGGTAAATTTGCAATTTCCCATCCATTGATCCAAACTGCAGTTGAATATACTTAAGGAAGAGCTATGTTTCAAGTGGATGGGGAATTTGTTACAGAGAGGGGGGTAATATCTGAGACCTGTCCCTTCAACTTGTTTTGTTTATGTCCCAGGTGAGGTGTAGCTCCTAAGAGTGGCTAATTTTAGCGCTGTTTGCTTTGTGAATGTGTAGCAGATCCATCAGGGCTGGATTGGAAAATGCCTTGCAGGTTAGGCATAGATCGCCCCTCAGTAGTCAGGGACAGGGCTTAGAAGTGGTCCACATAGGACAAGTTATTTACACCCTGTGTTTTTTTGGAGAGAAACCTCTGTAGCTGATCCAGCTGTTTCAAATGTCTGGTCCAGTACATGCTGAAGGGAGCAATGTACTCAATTATTGATTACAATAGGTAATAAACTTGCAATATTTGTAAAAGGACATTTCTTTTATTGAAATGCATCTATGCAGTATCACAAATCGATTTGCCTAAAGTCTATGACAATGAGATTATTGTGTCCTGTAAGAATACATCCATGACATCAGATTCACATATGGCTCACTAAAGGGTAACATATATTATTTGTCTACATTTGGAGTGAATCTGAGGTGTTAAAATGACATGGCATTGATAATATTTTCAATGTTTCCTCCCACCAATTTCTCTAACACTCTTTTATTATTGTTTTTAGTTTGCAACATAATTTGTGCTGTAACACAAAAGACTACCAGTACTGAGGGCTAGACTGACCACTGATGATTGGACTGCCATACCTCCACAGGTGGTTGCAGCAACACCACCACATGTAGCACAGACATCCAGCACTTCTGAGTTACAACATTGTCAGTGTTACTTGCACAAATCCTGCAGTATCTGCTCCAACTGTGTCAGGTAGCACTGCTCCAGGGAGCTGGTGTTTTCCACTGGAGGCAGTAATTATGTCACTCATCCAGAACTAACAGAGCTGGTGGGGAAGCGCATCAGTAGAACTGAGAAAGTCCTGCACTGAATAGCCATGTCAGTGCCCCATCTGTCATTGCTCCAGGTGTCTACACCAGAAGACAATGATAACAGTTCTGAGGGTGTGGACCTCATCTGGCATTGCCCCGGGTGTCTACACCAGAGGGTGTAGACCTCATCTGGCACTGCTCCAGTTGTCTGCACCAGAAGACAATTTCTGAAGGTTTGGACCCCATATGGCACTGCCCCAGGTGTCTGCACCAGGAGACAGTGATAACAGTTCTGAGGGTGTGGACCTCATTTGGCACTGCCCAGGTGTTTGCAACAGGAGACAGTGGTGACAGTTTTGAGGCTGTAGACTAGATGTTCACTGTACTCATGCTCGATAGGAATGCATCTATGATGTCCCCTACCTTTCCCAAGTCATGCTGTCCTCCAACCTTATGTGTCCTTCACCATCCCTTTCTGTCTTATGTGTTCTGTATGTCTAAAACTGCTACCTAACCTACCCTTTCTTATTTGTAACCAACTTCCCCAACATTCTTCTCTAGGGTATGTAAATATATAAAAAAAAACGTCCATAGCTCTCCACTTTAAGAGTCTGACACACCTGATTTGGTCCAATTGGCCACACAGCATTTCTAAGTTTTTTCTGCACTCTTGATGCGGTGACTATGCAAATTCTTCAAATTATTTGTAGAAGTGCACTTTTATCTTGTGAAGAAATTGATAGCTTTGGTGCTGTCCTACCACCATCTTGCATATTTCTTTAATCTCCCACACCCCGTGTACTACCCTCTACTTTCTCCTGTTTTTACAACTGTCCTATCAACTCTTTGTCTTACACATTTAATCTAGTCAAAAAATAGAATTACAGACAACACACATGGCCAGAAATGGCCCATAAAACAAACCATTAAATTTGGTCTTCAGCATTTGCACGACCCTTGGCATCATGCAGCAAGGGTAAGTGATAGCAAACTGTGTTTCCCATTCTGTGGCAACAACTGAAGCTTTTACTTTCAGTCACAGAATTGCAGTTATTGTTGCACAAGTGTGTTTAGGCTCACTGCTTCATAGAATGAAAGTCTAATAGCAGTATGAGGAGACAGTTAATCTTATGTTTAACAGGCTGCTGCATGTAATGTATACCTGATGAGATGTTATAATTCTCATTACTGTGATGAAGCCTGATGCGCTTCCCCACCTTTACTTCAAACTTTTGTTACTGTTCCTTCAAATGTGTGAGTTTTACAATTGTGAAGCATTAGTTCCTTGGAGTTTAATTTCTCCAAGTCTTTTAGGTTTCTAGTAGCAAGACAGGAATGAACCTCATTCCTAAGTCAAAGTATGATTAAAGTTTATGAAATTAGTATTGTTTAAATCTTTGATGTTAGCTATATGCTCAGATAATTCTCAGGTCTTTAGAATGCTTTTGCAGATTTTAAGTATTTGAAAATGATCTCAAACATTATTTAAATTATGTTCATATAAAACATTATGTGTGGAAGTGCTGGCTACATTTATTATTAACCACCAGCATCCTGCTCATGGATTAATCATCGTTCCACCATCCTGCCCCTGCTGGCTCCCTATTTGAAAACATTTATTGTGCACAGCATGACACAATTATTATGACATGGAAAACAGTACCACACCCCAAAGATGGCCAGAAATGGCAAATAAACAAATGTCCTTTTTTTCTGTCTCCCCCCTTTCCCTCTCGTCTATCAATATCTTTCTCTCTGTATCATCTTTCACTCTCTGCCCATCTGTCTAATTAATCTTTCTGCCATGATGCCTGGCACTGACCACTCAGTGTAACAGATAGTAAATAACAGTTATTTCCATGATGTCTGGCACTGACTACTTAATGGTAACTGATGGCAAGTGACAGTTCACATCTTATGGCAAAAACTGATGTGTTTTGCTTTCAGTAACATTAATATGCTGCTCCTCAAACTTTAGTTCTTGGCTTCAATACATTGTTTGAAGACAGACTGATCTCACTATGAAGAGGCAGCTCTTATTGTATGTTGAACAGGGTACAGAGTTGAATGTACGCCACATGGGGTGTTTCATTTGTCATTATTCTTCCGTAATTTGCTGTGCATGTACTCCCTTGCTTCCTTCATACTGTTTTCATTGTCCCTTCAAATGTGTAATTTAACATCTGTCACTTCCCTTTCTTTGTGGTATAATTAACTACCACTCATGTATATGGACTGCTGAGGCATGTTGGCAGGTTTCAAATCCAGCATCAGCTTTAAAATTATGAACATTTTCATTTCCCATAAGATTTTTTTTTGTGAAGTAATGGCTACATATGTTATCCCACCAGCAGTATCCTGCTTGGTCCTTTACATGGCCCACAACTGTCATAATTCTCCTCATTACTTTCCGTGTCTAAGGACCAGCGACCTGGTCGAAGCAAGAATTAATAAATGACAAATTCAGGAACATTAGGAGCAGGTTACAATCATTGCTCCCATGCACGTAGAAAGTGCTAGGATAAAATATTTAGCATGAGCATGCATTTCCTGAAGGATATGAAGTCTGATGTGTAGACATATGATATCATATCATGACTTCACTACTCGATGTTATAGACAAAAAGAAAACAAATTGCAATTACAAATATGAGGTCAGTGTAAGTATGGCCCTGTACTGTCCATATAATGCAAACCTTACTGAAATGATGATGATGATGATGATGTGTAAATGAAGGTGCAGAAAATGTTAACATACCACACATCTATTCTAAAATGCCACAGAATCATAGCTTCAGAGGTTCATAGCAGGTTACTAGTCTAATGGCCCTATGCCCTTTACAAGCCTAGCCATGTAAAAACCTGAGTACCATTATTTTTTCCAACAAACATCTTTATTAAATTTTCACACATAACAGAGGCAATCTTACATTTATACAAATGAAAAACAAACAACATGACAATGCTTTAGTTGCAAACAGTATACATCACAGACACCACTGAAACATTAGTTGCAAACATTATACATCACTTATAATCTATCCAGTCATTGTCAGTTAAGCATTATGTGGCTCATTCAAATCCTGCCTCTTAAACCTCATTCCTGCTTTGTTTATATTGTTCCCACAATTCCCATTTTTCCTCTGTAGTTTGCTCCCTCCCTTTCCTAAAGATCCCGATTCCAGTTGTTTTATCTGTTACTATATTCACTACTTTCAGTAAAGTTGCTCTAGACTTTGATTTCCATTTTCTAGGGTGACGCGGTGGTGCAGCAGTAGCGTTGCTGTCTCCCAGCAACAGGTTCTCTGATTTAATTCTTGGCTGGGGTGCCTTCTGTGCGGAGTCTGTATGTCCTCCCTGCTTTGTCTGGGTTTCCTCTGGTTGCTCTGGTTTCTTCCCATGTTCAAAGACATGCATCTAGAGCATTTCTTCCTGGGCCTCTGCTGCAAATTGGCTTTTTTTCCAAGTCGGACTTTCCCAGTTAACAAATGTTAAATAAATAGTAGTTGCTTTTTTTGCACCCACCATAATTAGATTCAGCAAGGATTTACTATGTCTAGGCAATTCCGATTCTGTATCATAGCTCAAAAAAAGCATGTTCCCAAGTAAATCCAATCTGCTCACCCAGCAACTCCGACAGAGCGGTCTGCAGGAAATACCTAAAGTCTGACAGCTCAATAGACTTCAAAAAAATATGTTCCCATCACCTCTTTCTTGCTCGTCACATGTCGAACACTTGCTATCCACCTGAGGAAAAATTCTTTGGCATCTACTTGGGGTATAAAAATACCTATGTAAACACTTTCAGGCAAAGATCCTAAATGTTCTAGACTTTTTTGCATATTTGGGAGATGTACATGTATCCTTTCATTGTCTCTTTGTGAATTGCTTATCCAATCTCTCTTCCCAATCCTTTTTAAGCTCCTCTGATTGAGTCTTATAATTATCCTGCACTATTTTATATGCTTTACTAATTATTCTTTTTTTAATGGCAACTTCTGTTCTAGATTCTATTAAAAACTCTACCTGTGCTGGTCTCATTCAGGGACCCTAGTACCATTAATGACCATGTTTAGATAGTTGTTGTTAGCAGAGCGATTCTGTGATTAGCACTGACTGCCCCTGTCCATGAGGGACAGAGGTGCCACCCCTGGGATGAATTTACAGTTACCCATCCAGCTGTCAAGGCTGCACTTGAATAGGGTCATTGAGGAGCTCTGCTTGAAATGGAGGGGGAGCTTATTCCAGAGGAGCAGCAATCACTGGGAGATATAGCTATCTCTCCAGCATGTTCTGTTAATGTCACAGGCTAGGTTGAGATCCCTGGAGTGAGTTATTTTTGTCCCATTTGATTTGCGGATGTGCAGCATTTCCATTAGTGCAGGGTCTGAGACTGCTCTGTAGGCCAGACACAGGCCACCTCTCAGCAACCTATATAATAAGAGTACAGCGACAGGACTTCCAGTCTTTCCAAGTATGTCATGTTTTAGAGGCCCTGGATTCTCTTGGTAAGAATCCTCTGTGGGCTCTCCAGTTACTGCAGGTGTCTGGTGAGGTACAGACAGAAGGAAGCATTGTACTCAATTAGTGGTCTGATAAGGGTCAAGTGCAATGGAGTTATAACCTCCCTGGTCCTGGATGTGATGCCCTTATTTATGGGATGCACGATGTAGAATGCTTTTCTTACCACTATGGACACATGGTGACTGAAGTTTTAGGGAGCAAGTTGGCTATGTATTTAGTAATATATAGGTTAATGCTTAGCTGGAAGAGTTTCTCTATGATACTTGAATAAGGTACTGTGTCAAAAGCCTTGGCTAAATCAAGATAGGTGGTATGTACTGTTCTGCCCTCATCCAGAGCTTTGGTGACATTCTCAAAGAAGTCCACCAGATTTAATAAGCAATATCTACCCTTGATGAAGCCAGACTGGGTCAGGTCAAGTGTTTGAAGGTCACCTATGTCCTTGTGGATAAGGTCCATGATGATTCTTTCCATGGCCTTGCAGATAGGGCTGGCTAGGCGTATGGGTTGATAGTTTCCAGGGTCTGCTGATGGACCCCCTTTGTGCAAGGGGATTACTGTTGCTGTTCTTCACTCTGCCAGGACAAAGCCAGTTCTCAGGCTATGGTTAAAGATAGTGCTGAGTGGTTTTGCTAGGTTTTGTTTTAGATTGTTTAGTAAGGAGCCTGGGATGTTATCTGGTCCCATAGAGGCTGTGTTTTTTTGGCCTTGGAGAGTGTCATGAATGCTTTTGAGATATGTCAGGTGGTGACAGAGAGGTAAAGTTATTGTCAAATCTGTCAGCTAGCAGATTGGTAATTTTCTCAGGTTCAGTGTGAGTGGTACTGTCCATTAAAAGTTCGGCACAAAAGCTGGGCATTTCCTCTTGGGTTTTGGAAGTAGCTAAAAAATGCCTTAAGATCGCCTTCAGCTAAGGCTGCTAATTTAGGCTTGTAGCTAGGCCTTAGAGGGCCTAACTGATTTGCTTGTTCATGCTGTGAAGGGTATTGTTCCTCTGTTGAGTTAGTTGCCTCCTGTCCTTAGATATCAATGTCTTTCTTTTGTTGTATAACTTATTTATACTTACAGTCCACCAGGTTGGCTTGTTTTTTTTAGAAGACTTGGTTTTGTTCCTGTTAGGTACAGAGGAGTCAATGCATTTGTTTAAGTGGCTATATAGGGCAATTGTATATTCCTCTGCAGAGGAGTCATTGTTGTCTATGTTGTCAGGGGTTTTGAAAGTTTTTATACCATTACTTAATAGGCAATAGTTTGTTTTGGAGAAATTTTTCAGTTTTTTTACTCCTTTGGGGGTGTCAGGTTTGATCTTTACTTCAGACAAGACACATTTATGGTCTGATCTTACCTGGGGGCAACACACACAGGGTAGTGCAATGAACCCCCCCCCCCCAATGTTGATGAGCACTAGGTCCAGGACATTTGAAGCCCTTCTGGGAGTGTGGACCAATTGTTCTAGGCCATTTGAATTAACAAAGTCCAGGAACCTTGTTGCAATCATGTTTGTGCTCGGGTAAGTCGATGGAAGGATAGTTGAAATCTCCCATGACCATGGTGTTTGGCTGTATGCTGAGTGACTCTAGCAAGCCCAGGTAGGAGGCCTGCTTCTCCTGATTCATGGAGGGGGACCTATAGCTAATGATGATGTTGAAGGGTATTTTTCCTATAGTTAATCGGACCTGCACTAGCTCAAGAGAGTCATACTGTTTCACTAGTCTCAAGGTGTCAAGGTGTATTTGGATTTAATGAAGATGGATACACCTCCATCTTTGGTTCTTTCATGCTCATTTTGAGGTCTGAATGTATGAAAGGCATTGAAGCCTTGGAAGGACAGGGTGAGCTCATCGGCCTTGAACCAAGTATCTGTGACAGCACAAATGTCAGCATCTTCCAAGGTGAGAAGTGCTTTCAAGGAGTGCAGTTTAATGATTAAGCTTCTAACATTAAACAGCATGACCTTGAGTTACATCAGAAGTTTTTTTCTTTGGACATTGCCTAAAAATGTCACTATGGGGAGGCAAGCATCATTGCCAGTATCCAAAAGCCTTGAGGAGACTGGTGAAGGCCATCTCTGGCAAAGCAGCTTGGACTGTTGACCATGTCTTCCCAGGTAAACAGATGCTGATTCCCTCTGTATTGAAACCAGAACCTAAGCCAATTATTGACATCAATCATTTTTTGTCTGTATTGTGGCATCATCATCGGTGAGGCTAGAATGCTGCTTAGGGCTAATGATATACCTGCCTGGGTCAAATAATCTGAGAATTCAGTCATGTGTTTCTCTACATATAGTCCAGATAGGTATGTCTCAAGTCATTCACACCAACATGTACTATAACAGAGTCACAATGGTAATTTTTGCTGAACGACTTCAGTGTGTGCTTGATTTAATGTATCCTGGCACCTGACAGGCAGTTGATTGTGACCTTCACCTTATTCAAGCTGGTGAGGGAGACAGCTGTGTGTCTCACTCTTGAGTCGCCTATAACCAGAACATTTGGTGTTGTGATGTTTTGTCTTAGGGGCTTAATTGTTGAGACACTGATATGTGTGTTGTTATGTATGATGGTGGATTCTCTTCATGTATCAGTATGCATATGGTCTTTGCGCATAGGAGATCTCTGGTTTTTTGGAAGGCTCTTAGTGAGTACCTCCGCATATGTGGATTTATGTGTTTTGACATTCTCTTGTATGACACAAGTATGTGTGCTGACAACCTGTTGTATGTCTTGTTTGTTTTTATGTAAGAGGACTGATTATAATTTCATTGTATAGTTACATCTCTCACATGCTGTATTTGTTGTAAGTGGTTGTCAGTATACATGAGGCAATTGCTACATTGCCTCAGGATGCCCATATCAATCAGGTTGGTTAGAGAAGTGGTGGGAAACTGTCCATCCATTATGGCAGATATATATTGTAGAGACTAGTGAGGATGGGCTAGATTGACCAGGATTTGCTTGCGAGACCAACAAGGATGACTATTCTGTGGCAGGCTAAGGGTGGAAGACTGAGTAAATGCTTCAGAATGTGCAGCTGAGTTGTTTACTGGGTAGCAATGAGCAACTGTGTTGTGCAAAGAGAGGCAATGGAGCTAAGGAGGGTTCTCTAGCAGATTTCAAGGGAAAATTGTTATTTCTAAGAATTTGGATCTATACACGGCAGCACTAAACCCTGTTACAGCTATATGAAAATGTGATGGTTAAATACAAGTGAAGTTAAACAGTTTTAATACAAACTAACCAGTGGGAGAGCCAAAAACTGAGCTTTATTCCAGCAATCCCCAACTCAGATAGGTCCTAGGGTATACACTTCTGCCACAAGGGCAAAAGGAGGGCCTTCTTAATGTAGGATGGCTGGTTTTAGTGATCAATTAATACCAAATAGCCTAGATTCAGCAAATCTGAATCTAGCTTATGCTATAATATACAGAAGTACTAGGATTTCAACATGCAGAAAAAAACAGTTAAAGCTGCAACAACAGCAAAAACAAAACATCAGTTAAGCAAAATACAGTTCAAAAAGAGCAATGCAAGGTTAAAATACACTTATTTTTTATTGCTCACAGTGGAAGCCTTGTATTTAGTTCAGATTCACTCCACGTCTCTGGCTAAGTCCAACAATTAACCAGATCCAGATGAATGAAAACAAATCCTCAAACAAGAAAAAAAATGTTTAGTGAAAATTACTCACTTCCATCAAGTATATATCACAGATGTCTTCAGAATTAAAAAGTCACTAAATACCATACATTTAAAAAGACCCCCAAGAGGTATCACACGTTATACAACCACCAATCAAATGTAATCCCCTTAAAAAGAAACTACACCTTAAATTACAGTAAAGTAAAACCTAAACTGGAAAAAATTCCCTGAAAAATGTCTATGAAAGCACATAAATACATTATCTTAACTTTACAAACAATGATAAATGTTTGCAAGTACAGTTTGTATTTACACTGCACAGTGTACAAACATTAGTTAATATTGCCAATGACATACCGACTGACTAATGATTTGCACACAATGATCTTCAGCTGAACAGTCAGGCATGCTTGTGTGTCACTCCACTGTTTGACAACTGTGTTTATTATGCATCGTATGCATGGTCAATGCACGGTTATGGGAAACACATAGATATCATTCACAGTACCGCATATCCATGAATGAAGTGATGTATGACATATCTCTGCAGTGTGCAATGAATTATAATCAACACATTGCTGTTTTGTCTGCCTGTCAAGACACATTCCTATTCACCCAAACATGGAATGTAAATGACATGCATACACTACCCAACACTTGCTCAATGTCTCCTGTGGTGCTGATTGTATGATACAATATACTCTAACTTGTGTACTTAGGCTAATGTTCAAATCTGGAAATGATCAACTAGTAGAAGTAAATGTGTGTGTGTGTGTGTGTGTGTGTGTGTGTGTGTGTGTGTGTGTGTGTGTGTGTGTGTGTGTGTGTGTATGACTCTATTATTAGGTAGGATTGGCTTTGCCCACAGATTTGATGTGTGCACTTACACTCAGGAGAAACATTTACATAAGGTAAGTGCTCCCACATCAATTTAGTTCCCTTTTTGCCCAAATGTCTGCTTTGCAAAATACTAAGGAGGGCATCTATGCAAATGTGCCCTGTATCACATTTGCTGTACAACTTCCCCTGTGGCACTCGGTATTGAAACAAAGCTTTCTAGATTGTGGACATAGGTATGCAGGTGTTCAAAACTGGCAATCACTAAGTAGTATTAGTGTGTGTTGCTATAGTGACAGGGATGAATGGATTATGCAACACATTTCAACTCATGAACAACCTTGACATGGGGAGACCATCTCCCACTTTCCTTCCACTCACTTTTAAGCCACAAATATGTTTTACAACACGATGATGTTGTGCTTTCAAATATGGTCTGTCTCATACTTGTAGTGAGATCTCTCCTGTGGCGCATGCAGTTAATGTACAGTTCTCTGGGTTGTGGACTTAGCCATGTGATTGAATCAAGTAAGGTCAACATAATGTGAGTGTAGTGACATAAAGCAGTGCCTTGTCCAACATTCCTCCTTCCATGCCTTTTAGGTCAAACATCGGCTTTTCAACACACTGATGAAGCCATCCTGTTCAAATGTGTGTTCTGTAATACCTGCAGCAAGATGTTTGCTGTGGTGCATGCAGTTATGTCTGACTTAAATAGCATGTGGACTTAAGTAGGTGTTTGTAGAAATGTATCTGCAAAAATAATATTGATGGGAAGGAGTATCTTACCTAACAGATGGTGATAAGTCTAATACAGCTGTGTAAACATTAACATGGATAAAGCATTGTGATCCATCAAAAGAAATTTTAAGAGATACATGACCATCCAAAACATTACTTAGGTCAGACCATGAAGTGTGTCCTTTGTGGCATTTGTACCTGGAGGCCTCCTGTGACAGAAGCAGGTAATACACAGTTCCATAAAGTGTGAACCTAAAAAGGTAGGGGTCTGAATCTGGTAATGTATATCTGTCTGGCAGTAGTGACAGACAGGAGTGGTTTTCCCAAATGATGGTGACATGGCACACTCACAGCTGTGCGGGCACTAACAATGTCAATGTTTTCTGAGGGCTCAGACTACATTTTAGTGGAGCCATAATCATTCCAGCACACTACTGATGTAACCCCTTAAAGTGTGTGGCTCATGACACATCAGATATAATTATTTCTGAGATGTTAGTGACTGATATGCAACTGTATGAACTTTGGCCTCTGGCAGGTGTTTGAATCTGTCAAGGTGTAACTTCTGAGTGGGTAAGAGAATGCTTACAGGTAGGATATGCTTCTCGAAAGGAATGATATTTATGATATGACTTAATGGAAATACAATTGTGGAGGGAAAAGGGCAACATTTGTACTGCCTTTAGTGGAAGACATATACATTGCAAGACAATGCTCAGGTAGTCAGGTTATCCCTTCAAGTGTTTGTTGTATGACAGCCGTGTTGTGCATCATCACTGCACAGGGATGTGATGTGCATCACATATGTTCAACTTCAGTGGTGAAAACCTCTTAATATTTTGTTCACAATATAGTGATTAAAGTTAAGAATGGCTTATTCATCAGTTACTGATGTGCATCAAGCTGCAAAATGGTTACAAAGCCTGATAGGACTTGTGCCATGATACTTTGTTGTGGTTTTGTGGTGTATAGGTGATGTCAATGCATTCACTGATGTACTTCCATACAAGCATGCCCAGTATAATGAAGTATGGTTTGCATGCCATTTAGCACAAAGTATATTAAGTAATAAATGTTATGGGACAGTTATTGTCATTTGTTATTTGTCAAAAAGTCCTTAGAATTTTCCTTTGGCAGCATGGCTCTGCCAACATCTGTGCAATGGAGGTAGTGACCACTGCACAGAGGATAGCATTGCTACAGGCCATTGTACCAGTGTTGTATGTGAAAATATGTGTGAAATGTACATTTTAAACAGTATACTTACTGTTTGATGTTAGTGTTGCACCTGCATGTGAGTTATGGCTGTGTATTATCATGCAGGCATTACAAATGTGTTCAACAATATTCACTTTTGGGAAACTTGTGAATTAAAACAAGATACTTTCTTGCATTCAGAGTTGCATTTTTTCAGAGTGCATTTAAATGTGTTTGTAAGGCAGTTGCAGCAAAAAATACACATGTATAGTTACATTGCCAAAAATGCTTTATATTCCAATCACATTCAAATGAAAAGTGAAACAGTTACCATGCAGCATATGTCATTGCATAATATTAGTAGCAGGTAAACATTTTTGATGTAGTTCTGTGTGGTCTTCCTATCACCCATACCTATATCATATCCATAGGCATATACTGATATTACTGTACACACAACCCAGCTGTAAATGGACTGCCTCCACATGACTTTTGAATAATATGTATCATAACACGTCACATGACCATGTCCCTCATCTCCTATGTACATCTCCTATCTGTTATAGTTGGACATCTGTAACTACACATTGCAGCATACTGTTCTGTTAATATGCTGTTGACAGTGACAGTTTGTATTTTTGTGGCAGGTCATCCTGCATTGCACTGCATAACTATTTGGGATATATTAACAATATTACTTCCTATCAGTCACAACATGTAAGTTGCTGCCACAACTGACAGCTTCTACAGTGACTACCTGTATGGGAAATATTATACAGGTGTTCATTAATCTTCTCAATATGTCCCCATTTTTAAATATGGATAATTTGCCTTTGTAGCTTCATTTTTCTTTTTTTAATACATATAAGACAAGGATGAGGTTACATTTGTGTAACCTGTATGTCTGATCAAACATCAGTAGGTTTCTATGAAAGTTACTGCCCTTGTTTAATTTCACAATATGCATTGCCATGCCAGCGAAGATCCATAACTCTGAAATACCTGCAATATATGCAATGTCCCCAAATGAGGTTAAGCTTATTTACCATCCAGTGTTTATACTGTGTCCTCGAGGCCTGCTATACATCATTGTGGCTGCTAGCTTGTGTTCTGGTGACAAACAGCTA
>NC_056749.1:784296156-784341156 GCF_019279795.1 Protopterus annectens
CATTGTGCCAGAAACATATTGGCGTAGCTATTTGCACAAGATGTGCCCATAGCTACGCCATGTCTTTGGAGAGGAACTGTTGTTGAGTTAGAGATGTTTCATATACAGATGAATAGTCTATGTCCATACCTGAAGTTTACAATGGCATATTCGAGTGTTAGGACTGAGTTTCTGGAATTGTTTATTGAGAAATTATCGGGCTCCTTGATTAATACTGGGGTATTTAGGAAGAGTTGTGCTCGTAATACCCTGCTAACTAGCAGCAGCATGCATCCTAATTACATCTTTCGTAATTTAATACGTGGTCAGGGTATAAGAGCATCTAGACTTAATCCCACTATTAAAGGCTTTCAATTTGAGATAGAGTCTTTACAACAAAGACTTGTGTATAGAGGTTATTCAGTTAATGAGATTTTGGGCAATTTGTCTGATTTGGTTGATTTAAGGGAAGGAGTAGCTGCTCCGTATTTTGGTCCCAAAGCAGTGACAATGAGTGAACCCTCATTGTGTGTCACTAGACAACCTGATCAAGTTAGAATACCTTTGTACTTCACAAGAGATCAGCGATCCCTTTGTGAGATTTTTAGTCAACATTGGTCCATTTTGTTAGTAGTCTCTGAACTGGGTGAATTAGTTGGTTCGAATCCAAAATTTGTTTTTAGGAATAAGATTAACCTGAAGAGACTTTTATGTAGTGAGAAGGCTTCAAATAATGTTTTTGTTAGAACAGGCACCACTTTGCCATGTGGGAGCTGCAACTTTTGCTGATACATCAAATCATTTGAGTCATTTTATCATCCAGATTTGAAAAGGTGCTTTTCTTTTCATGTGAATGCGGACTGTCAATCGTCCAATGTTGTTTATCTTGCCCAGTGTGTAATTTGTAGTTCTTTCTACGTGGGCAAGACTAATCGTTGCCTACGGGAGAGAATTAGGGAACATATATATAGTATTAGGAAGGACATTGCTACCAATGCCCTTTCAAAACATGTGCGTGAATACAGTGTCTCACACCACTTCAAGTTCAGAGTAATTGATTATATTTCTCCCAGTTTACGTATGGGGATATACGTAATCACATTGAGTTTAAAGAGAACAACTGGATGGTGATTTTGAGGGCCGATAGAGGCTCTGGTTTCAATGAGAGAGCCTCAATTAAGCCCTATCTGAAAAAATGAAGGGTACCTAAATAAAAATGTTTAGATTTTTTGTTCTAGGTTGTTTATTTTATATGGTGAAGGTGTTTTTTATATTTTTTATATATTTGTATATATATAGGTTGAGTTGTTTTAGATGTATTAGATATCTTTTTGATACCTCTTGAACTTTCATAATAAGATTGTGATGTCTTTTTAAGATGCTGTGATGGTTTTAATTAAGAAGTGAATGTGATTGGTTCATTTGAATTTTAAAGCATTATATATTAGATCTTTGTGTTGTTGTATGGTTAGGTCTGATGAAGCATTTATATGTGAAAGCGCTTACCCTGTATGAATAAATCGGTTTATAGTTATACTGTGTTTGCTGCCTTGTTCGTCCTTCCAGATATTTCTTGGAATATTGTTTATTATTGACTGTCCTGGTCGAACATTCATTCTGTGGATTTTTGTCACAGTTTTATTTTGAAGTTTATTTTTTGTCCGATTTCAGACGTTTAAGCTTAGGGCAGCAGCGCGCAAATGGGATCATGCCAAAAATAAAAAAAATGTGAAAAGACAATTTTAAATGTAATCTGCTTTTTGTCATTGTAGTGTATGGCATGCAAAATCAAAACAATAACAGGTAACACTGGTTGCTAAGGAGGAAGGCTGTGGTGTAGTGGTGTAACCAGGGACTAAGGCAGTGAGGTATGCAAATGAGCACATTTTACTGAATCACTAAATGGGGGACCATTCCCTGGCTGCACCCAACCATGTAGGAGCTATAAGGCAGTGGTGTAAGCAGGACAAGCAGCTGACATGAAAAAGGGGTGTGTCATGCTTGGTGTAAGCACTTTGGAGTGCCACAGCTCCCATTTGAGCTTAGCTAAGCACAGCTAAGCAAGGGCGTGCATTTGAGCCTGTATTTATCTATTCCATGAAATGAAGAGTGTGTTCACATCCAGGGAGCACCATTACTGCTGCAAAGTGTTTACTTTAGCTAAACGGGTTTGTGCGGCATGCACCGGGTGTAAAACAAAACAAAACAAACAAAAAAAAAAACGAAAATAGGAGAACTGTTTACATTTGGGCACCGTGTTTGTGCGGCATGCCTCGGGGCTTAAAAAGGGTGGAAATGGGAAGGGAAAAAATTAAATAAAGGGAAATAGCAGAATAAAAGCAATCAAGTACAAATAACATGGCTCGCAGGTGGAATGCATCATAGTCAGCCAATCATGCAGGCAGCATCTGCAGCACAACAGTATAAATTCTGAAACACCTCTCAGTCTGTTTTCCCCCACAAACTCTGAACCATTGGTGTATACATGTGGAAGAATTTTACCCAAAAAAATGTTAGGGACTTCTGTTGCTTTGATACAGATAGAGGCTGAGGATGGTGAGGAGGATAATGCTGACAACCACCCCAGACTGAGGAGGAGGAGAAGAGTGTTCAGACCCAGGGTAATCTACCACTAGCTACATGATGTGGAGATAGAGCGCTACAGGGTGGACAGAAGCATACCTCACCAACTCATCGAGCTGTGCTGGCTTCACCTCAGACCCAGAGTGAACAGAAGGGAACGCATCCCAGTGGATATCAAGGTATGTGTAGCCTTAAGAATACTAGCTACAGGTACTATCCAAAGACCTACTGGAGAAATCATGGGGGTCTCACAGACATCTGCATCCAGGGTACTCCATCAGTTTCTGGATGCCATGCTACCACATGGCAGTGAACACATTTACTTCCCCAGCACCCGTGAGGAAAGGACCAGCAATATGCGCTTCTTCCACTGTGTAGCAGACTACCCAGAGGTACTGGGTGCTAGAGACTGCACACACATCGACATCAAACCACCACCCAGTGAACAGGGTAAGTTCTATGTAAACCACAAGGGCTTTCACTTCATCAGCCGTCAGATCATATGCAATGCCCAGGGCATTATCATTAATGTGTGTGCTGGCAGCCCTGGAAGCTATCACAACTCCCACATCTGGCATTCCTCACAGCTGTACCAAGGATTTGTCAGGGGGGACATCCCATATGGCCATCTGGTGGGGGATGCTGGATATGCACTGGAGCCGTGGATGATCTTTTTTCCATCTTCATAAATGAAGTTAGTGCAGTCATTCCAGAGGCTACTTGCATTCAATATGCAGATGACTCAACCTTGATCTGCTCTGCCTCCTCCCCCACAAAACTTACCACAATAACCCAAAACACCTTCAACAAGGTTGAAAATTGGCTATTAAACCAACGATTAATACTAAATCCCAACAAAACTAAGTTACTTCTCTTCACCCCAACAAATAGGACCAAATCACCATCATTCAACATAACAGCTAATAATGGCACCATCATCTCCCCAGTAACCCAAACTAAACTGTTGGGTGTCATGATCGACGACAACCTTAGATTTGATGTCCACATCAATCAAACCATAAAAACTATCAATAAGAAATTTGGCAGCCTCTATAGGATCAGATCATTCCTAACCCCGCAAGCAAGAAATGCTATTGCCCGATCCCATCTTCTATCAACCCTTCTCTATCCCTCCCCTCTCTTCTCCCACCTGAGTAAAACCGATCTCAAAAAATTGTCAACATGCTACAACCACATTGCTAGATTTGCAACTGGCACACCCTACCGGACCCACCACTGTCTGAACCTGAATCTCCTGGGCTGGCTGGAACTACACCAACTCCTCCAGCTCAACCAGCTCATAGTTGCCCATAAAACACTCCACCACCCAGACACTAGTCCAGCCCTCAGAAACATAATCCGCCCTTATAGTAACAATCGAACACTCCGCTCATCCACCAAACGTCTCATACTTATGACCAAATCAAACCACGCTGCAGGTGACTCCCTCTTCGCCAACTCTGTTGGCAAAAACTGGAACTCACTACCAGATGACATTACCCAATAATCTTCGCCAACGTTATTTAAACACAAACTTAAAAGCCACCTTAAGTCACATTGGTTATGTCCCTGTACCAACCCTGACTAGTACCCCTTCCACCCCCTCCACCTCACTTTAACTTCAAACAAATTACCCTAACAGTCCATCCAAACAAGTTGATCAATCATATTAACTAATCTAGGTATTATTGCCTAAATAAAATATCCTAAACCCTAGGTAATAAGGTAACAATTACCTACTACCACAACTTAAAGTATGTCTCATGCCTCATGGATGGATGTATTCTGCTATGCCTGTAATCAGCCTGTATGTTCTGTAACTGAAATTATTGTACTATCTACTTTTTCTTTTTACTTTCTGTATTCACTGTTACTTAATGCTATCTACCTAAAATTTGTAAATTGTTATGTGTCTGGAGCTTTTCTCCCCGGGACTCCGTTGAAAATGGATATGTATCCAGTCGGACCATCCCAGTCAACAAATGTAAAATAAAATAAATAAATAAATGATGACACCCATCAGAAATGCACACACACTCACTCATGAATGCCATAATGAGCCACACGCACAAACTAGGATCATTATAGAGCATGTGTTTGGGATGCTCAAGTCACGGTTCCAATGCCTTGACATATCAGATGGATCCTTGCAATACTCTCCAGTCACATGTGCACACATGTTCATAGTATGTGCCATGCTACATAATATGATCCTGTGGAAACAGCTGCAGCAGGAACAGCATGGGGAAGGGCCACACAGTCCATCACAATTGTGAAGGTCCCCACAGGCACAGAGGGACTTGGAGGAGGAACCTCCGAGCCAGCTCCTGTAGGCAGATGGAGGCATGCCCAGTATGCCCTGGCCTTGGCAAAGAAGCAACGCATAGCACATACACTGACACTGTAGGCACCCAGGAACTGACACCTCTCTCTGACTCACACACACAGTAAAATGGATGCCACAGACATCACACTACCTGTAACTTACCATGTATAAGCAGTGTATTGCATGCATCTGACATAGGCAGCCCTCAAGCACCGTCCTCACAACTGTTTCATGCACAAGATAAGTCAGTTTTCTTAACAATAAATGATGTATTAGTATATTCTGGTAGCATATCTATGGTATGCAAGGGAATGGGTGACCTACTGGGATAGCAGCAGACAACTGACAGCTAAGTAGGACACCAGGAAATGTTTGCCCAATACTGGCTTCCCCACACTATGCAGTAGTACCCAAGATGACAAATCCCACTGCAGCATATGTGGGGGAGTCAACTAACTGGGGGTCATAGGTCACAGGCATGGATGTCAGTGTGGGGGTCGCATACTCACCTCTCAGCCTCACCCAGCAAGTCAGCTATAGAACACCCAAAGAAATGTCTGGCAAAGGCCCACAAATGGTGACAATGATGAAGTACCCTCTACAGACAGTGATAGCACAGCAGGTCTTGCAGTTGCAGTAAGGCTCTGAAGGGTAAGAAGTCTAAAACTGAAATGTACGCCATTACAATCTGACCTGTGGTCTTTTGTGATATGCCTCTAGTCTCCAAGACAAGGCACAATACTATGATAAATGGAACCAAAATGTAAAGCAAATATCAGCACAGTCTGTGCAAATGTGCACAGTTGACAGGTGTGCCACACCTATATTCCCAAAGAAATGCAGTAACATGTATGTTTGCAGGGAAATAGCAGCAGAACACACATTGCCAGGGCTGTCCCAATCCACATGATAACGTGTTGCATGTCCACAATATGCAGGGGTCAATGAGCTGTGTATATGTGTGGTTAATACTGTCAGGATGTGGCCAGGACTTACTCCTGGCTGTTGTGTTGTAGTGCACTAGGTACAGTGCTGTCTTTGACAGGGTCATGGTCTGAGAACTGCAGTGCCAACTATTATGCATGTCAGCTACACCTACAGTAGGAGATGTACACACTATCCACATGTGAATATCAGTTAATGCAGGAAAGCTGTACAAGGCATGGGCAGGGGGCAACACATATGGACAGTACACAGCCTGGAGTAACCTACACACTGCCTATCATACCTCTCAACTGTACAGACCTATTGCAGAATGTCCAGAGGTTTGCATCATAATTGTGGTCTGTATAACATGAAATAGTGGTTGCCTGGCAATTCATTGACAAATCACACAATACTAAGGTCAG
This sequence comes from Protopterus annectens, assembly GCF_019279795.1. Lineage (NCBI taxonomy): Eukaryota > Metazoa > Chordata > Ceratodontiformes > Protopteridae > Protopterus > Protopterus annectens. The sequence goes on from NC_056749.1 coordinate 784,302,394, forward strand.
AAAATATTGACAGATTGTAGTGTCACACTGCACACCTTATAGAAACATGCATGCTAATGCAAAACCTGGTATTGAACCACCTTTCTAGGTTTGTAAGGCCACTACTTAAAAATGGTCCCTATATTTAGGCCTCTGTCCCCAATCACTTATGGCTTTTTCCAGATGTCTGTCACTCAGAGGTTGAGAGGTATGGTGCCCAGTAGGACTGCAGGTACCTGAAGGTCAGTGTACTGCCAGTGTATAAAAGGCTACCATGTTTTTGTGTCAGCACTGACAATATGTCACTGCCCAACAGCCATACCCCAGAAATGACATAGGTTGTCACAGAAGGAGCACAAGTATGCCTTTTATTTATTTATTTTTATTTATTTAACATTTGTTGACTGGGAATGTCCGACTAGGTTCCACAGAGCCTGTTTTCAGCGGAGGCCCGGGGAGAAATGCTCCAGATGCATGTCTTTGGAATATATGTATATATATGTATGTATATATATATATATATATATATATATATATATATATATATATATATATATATATATACATATATATATATATATATATATATATATATATATATATATATATGTATATATATATATATATATATATATATATATATATATATATGTATATATATATATATATATATATATATATATGCCTTGTATATCTGTTCTGCTTGTCCTAACATTGCATTTGCCTGCCAAGTATTTAGAAAACAAGAAAGGGGCATGTCAAAACAGCAATGGCAGCCAGTGGGGAAGCAGACGTTAAACCCATAAGAGCAAACAAGCAATTACCAAACTGGTCTCCCAAGTGTCTATGTTTGGCAGGACAGAATTAACACCCTGTCCCCATGTGTGGGACTTTGTCTGACTATCATACTTGGGCCTGTGCAGATGTCAATCTGTGATGGTATGACAGCTAGGCCCACATGTAGCCTCATAATAACATATAGGAACACAAACCATCTAAGGACCATAGAAAATGGAGTGGTGCAATGATGGACAACCTGTTAAATAGGTACACTCAGAGGTGTGAAGTCCACAACCCTGTGTGCAATGTAATGGCATGTACCCCGCCCACATCAGAATTACAAATACATAACAGCAGCCACTGTGGCCAAAGCTTGTGACCAGACTACAGAAGGAAAAAGACACACACATAAGGGGAAGGGGAACCACTGGCCAGACAAATGGAGAATGTGTCCACCAGAACAGATTGTGCAGTAACATGGGTGCCATGCAGTGTAAGGAGTCAGTAAACATCACCTGCAAATATACAACACACACCTATGTAAGTGGAGGTCTGCAACAAAACAAAACCAAAACAATGGACACCACAGAGGCAAAAATCACATGAGAACTCCACAAACCTACACACCATGGACCATATAGACTCCACACACCAGGGTCTTGCAAACAGTAAGGCCTTACCCCAAACCCAAAATACCTACCCTACACAGATAGGCTACCCCTTTCCATACAGACTCTGCTGAGGTGACCCTTGTCTGGCATACAAAGCAATCCAGACCCTGCCTTGATGGGATTGTCATACATCTGGAACTCAAGGCCCACTCCATCTACCTGTAGGCGCAGCATCAACCTGGGCTATGATATCATTATGGCTTGTTGTGACAGATATGTGTCCCACACACTCCCCCATCTATGGAATAAACTCCCTGTGCCATGTTCCTCAATACACCTAGTGATGTGTTCCCTGTATAAGTGCATGGGAAACACAAAATACAGTCCTGTGAACCCACTTGTGTCCCTGCTGGACAGGGGCTTTATGTGCTGCATGTCTTAACATGGGCTACACTCTTGTCTGTGTGGGTTATAAGGGCATCAGGGCCAATATCCTACTAATGTCATAGCAAACTACCAACCTATACACAACTGTCTGTCAGTGTTCACCACATTACTCTGTATTGCTCTGCCACTGATATAACTGGAAGTTACAGTGTTATGTGGAATACACTACAAATATAATGGACATTTCTGCACAGTAGAATACACTCTGTACCCACACCCATACCTCCCAACCTCTGACATCTAGACATCTGGACAAGGTCATACATAAAAGTGGGACAAAGGCACAATGATAGGCACGTGTTGTAAATATTTCCTTACATACTGAGAAAGTTGGTAGGATAAGGAGTTTTGCATTAGCAGGGAGTGTCTGAAGGTTATGAAGTCTGAAACACTAATGTCTGTCATTATTTTGTAACATCAGTCTTCAATTATATGCAACTAACTTGCCATAAAAACACAAGTTTATTAGACTAACACCTGGACAACTGCCACAAAATGTACAGTTGAGAGGTATGGCCACACCAGGATATGACTTTTCAGGTAAGAGGAATACCACACAAGCAGGAGATCCCCAACCAGTATATCACCAAGGTGCTGGACTGTTTACACAGCTTCATCAGTCAACCAGCTATAGCCATACCTCTCAAGTGGCCTTTTTGGGCAAGAATGCCTGTAGTTGGGCTCATAATATTGGTCTGGGCATCATACATCTTGTATTCCACTAGTAAAGCACTGTAATGATTTGAGGATATCTGTCACTAGGTAATGACACAATACATTGAAGTGTCAGATGTCAGATATATCAGAAAATGTCTGTTAAAACAAACCCAGTAGCCCTAGGAAAGTCCTGTTTACATTTGAGAGGTATGGCTGGAGCACACAAAACTCTGGACTGGAGTACATCTATCTCTGGAATGGAGTCCCACTCTCACTATAGAAGGTCACACTGGGCATGCTCCTATACCTAGAGAATCACAGGCCATGTTGGAACCCACATTGGACTATATAACTGTATTTTGTACATATGTCTTGGCATACAGAGAGTTATGTACACCTTAACTGTCCCTGCACACACTCATCAGACAGAATTACCCAGAGCTAGCTGTAGGTAGCCCATATGTGATATATCTGTATCTGTTGCATGTGATACACAGATATATATATATATATGGGCAACAGATAACAACATGTCATGCATACACACACATAATGTGGGGAAGAGAGAGACAGTGATAGAGAGAGAGAGAGAGAGAGAGAGAGAGAGAGAGAGACACACACAGGGGGGACATGCACAGAGTGATCCACACACACAAATACCCTGAATGGCATAAAGTGATGTCCTGCTGCAGACAGTGGCATACCGGTCATAACCAGTCACACGTGCCACCAGGAAAGTGAGCTCCATTGTGTTATAGTACTGAGGTGTGGGTTGTAATATCACTTTATCTGCCTCTGTGTGTGTGTGTGTGTGTGTGTGAGTGTGTGTGTGTGTGTGTGTGTGTGTGTGTGTGTGTGTGTGTGTGTGTGTGTGTGTGTGTGTGTGTGTATCTGTAGGTCTAATTATTAGGAGGCTGTTCCCACTCAGTGCACTTCCCATTGCCCTATTCACAAGATCTGTTGCTATTATACCCCTTAAAAGTATCTTTGCATAGCTTCAGCCTTATAAGTTCCATGGTGGGTGCAATAACAATGAAACAGTATAGTACAAATAACTAGATAGGTGGGGGTTCTATTTCCAGTTCTGGCAAATGTGTGTAAGTGTGTATGTTTATAGGATTACATATTTTGAGGACATTCCCACCCACAGCACTTCCCAGTGCCCTACTTTAGCAGTCCAGCTGATGCCATTACCCTTAGAAGTACCTTTGGACAGCATTTAGCCCAACAAGCTCTCTGGTGCATGTAATAACTAAGTAACAATATAGTATAGAAAACTAGATAGACAGGGGTTCTACATTCAGTTGTGCCAAATGCATGCATGTGTGAAGGTGTTTGTAAGTGTGTGTGTGTTTGTAGGGTAATGTATTTTGATGCTTCTCCCACCCGGCACATTTCCCATTGCCATACTTTACAAGGGCTCCGGATGTAATCATCTTAGACATACCTTGTGACACTGTTAAATCCTATAAGCTCTGTGGCACATATGATAGCTGCATAAAACTGTAGTACACATAACTAGATATATAGGGGTTCTAAACTCAATACTGGCAACTGTGATATTGTGTGTGTGTGTGTGTGTGTGTGTGTGTGTGTGTGTGTGTGTGTGTGTGTGTGTGTGTGTGTGTGTGTGAAACTCACATCATCCTTGTGTGTGTTTGAGTGAGAATCATATCCTCTAGGGGTGTGGGTTATACCATTTTGAGGTGTGTACCGGCCAGTACACATCTCATTGGCCTACTTTACAAAGCCTGCTGATGTCATTCACCTTAGAAGTACCTGTATACAGTTGTCAGCCCTCTAAGATCTGTGGCATGTACAATAACTGCATAATACTATAGTGCAAATACTTAGATAGGTAGGGGTTCTAATCTCAATAATAACAACTACAGTAGTGTATGTGATGCACATCCCCTGTGGCTGTTGTGTGTGTAGGTTATACCATTTTAAGGCCTGTTGACCCCTTACCCATGACGTTACTTTCAAGACCCTGTTAATGGCATCTGCCTCACATGCACCATGTAACACTATACACCCCATGCCAGTCATCTGTACAGATGTACATGGGTTATCCACATATTTGCAACCTATATGTGGTCTGTGTCCCCTGACAATGAGCATTCCTGTGATATCATTGCCAAATATGTTGCAGTTACTATACTGACACGCATGCTACCATCAGACATCGAACCTGACTGACACATCGTGTTGATACAAAGTCTGTTTCTGTTACTCTAACACTTGTGCAGGTTCATAGGAGCAGTAGATGAGACCAATCACTATGTCTGGTGGGTTATCACACTATCCATGAAAACATTCACAAGATTACCTGTTGAAAGAGGTTGTGTATGTCCCAGGCATATAATCTATGTGGAGCATGTCATGTGTACACAGTAGTATAGTACATACAAGTGAAAATGTATCGTTACTAATATGTCTATTGGAAACTGTGTATGTGTTTCTGTATGCACAGCCCCTGTGACTGTATTCAGTGTGTGTATGTGATGGCTATACCATTTTTTGTGGCTCTTCCACCCTATGAACTTCCCCATTGCTAACCTAGTGTCAACCCATACAGACGTGATCCATGGTACAAGCACAGTTACACAGTTTCTAACACCAAGCCACCATGGTGCAATGGTCATATCACTGTGTACTGTACATTAATAGATGGGTAGGTCATCTATGTCACCTCCATGTGCATGAGTGTCTCAATACATGCCCCCATGCAGTGTTATGTGTGTGTCTGTGTGTGTGTGTTTGTGTGTGTGTGTGTGTGTGTGTGTGTGTGTGTGTGTGTGTGTGTGTGTGTGTGTGTATCAGATGGCTCTAACATGTTAAGGTCCTCTGAACCCACAATTGGCAATCCTAACAGCCCCTGCTATTGTTACTCACTTCAATAGTAGTGGCAGACACTGCCACACTACAGTACTGCTGTGCTATCAGTGTTATGTATCAAGCACTATTGTTTGTAAGACTGTGCAGGTAGGGGCTGTACTCAGCCTTCATCAGCTGCCTCATGTACAGGACTATGACTCTGTGTGCACTACCAGCACAAAAGGCCATACATGCATATGGATAGCAGACACATATGCTGGTGATTGTCAGGTTAGACTAACACAGGCTGAACTGTGTCAGGAATACATACCCCAAACCTGTCATACACAGTACCAGGCATACCCTCATCAACTGCATGACGGTTGAGTGGATGTAACAGAAATGGGAGGGGCAACGGGTTCTGATAGCTGAATCTGTTACAGTTTAAGTAATAGCTAAGCTTGTGAGGGACCTAGTGCCAGTACTCATGTAACCTCCTCTGAATGCATGAGCCTGCAGTCCTACAGAACATCCAGGTGACATATATGAAGTCTAGGTGGCTGTGTCAAGAGTATGTATGCAAGGTCACATTGTCTGTCACAATTGCCCCTCATACACTGTTGCATGTAAACACACATGGTAAACATGTACATGCACAGCTGTACCTTGGCTATGAAAAGGTCACTGTGTTTCTACTATGCCTTACTCATCATTGCTACTGTCATCAAACCCACAACCTACAGACACCTGGAACACAACCAGAATACAGTACATGACACTACAATCAGTCATCAGTACTAACAGCAATAGTGCATCAAGCCTATCAAGGTACATACACCTTGATGTGTACCCATAAATATTGCCAGCAGACAGCACCTTATACAGCATGACATGGAAACACTGTACTATAGTCACCCTGTGCATCAGACCCATATGAGCATGTCTGTGCATTGATGGTATGGATAACAGTGTTGTGGCACATGTATCATCACATGCATAGGGTGTGGTGTTGGATTGCCAGAGGACTAAGATGGGCCATATGGCTCACATAATGTGTGTGTTTGTGTGTGTGTGTGTGTGTGTGTGTGTGTGTGTGTGTGTGTGTGTGTGTGTGTGTGTGTGGGTGTGTGTGGGTGTGTGTGGGTGTGTGTGTGTGTCTGGAGGGGTGATGTTCAACTGGGCCATGCAGAGGAGCTGTGCATGTCTGGTGGTGACTGACCTGTCATAGGGATATGTGAATGTTTGCACACCATCAAGCGATGTGGATGCCCGACACAGGGCTATGTTGGACAGCCATTGACTGTACATGGCAGGATGCATGCTTCACTGTCTCCCAGCAGAGAGGTGGTAACTGGTTCTGCCAGGAGTATCACCGGCACCACCAGACCCAAGGACAGATGCAGTACTACTCCCTGATGGTGACTGCTGTCTGCTGGATCCATGTCCCTGATGGGACTGGCCAGGACAATGTGCCTATGGCCTGCTCTGGTGTTGTGTGGACAGCACCCTCCCTTTGGTGGTGCTGTTGCTACTGCCAGTACGGGACTGTGAATGTGCTCAGCTACATGGGCTCACAGCTGATCATGTTGCTGACCTATGTCCAGCTGGCCAATGCCCTACTCCCACCACATGCTCAAGTGCAGACACTGGACGGTCGAGCAGTGACAATGTCTCACTGTACTGTTTATCCCCAACATTGGAAAGATGATGTATGGCATCACAAATGCAGTGGAGGTCATCACACATGGCAGGGAGAGCTGCATTCATGACACTGAGCATCTGTCTGGTTTTGCAGTCAGTACACGCATGTGCCACCATGATGGACCATAGCATGCATCTGGTGACACCAGCTGTGGCACTTGTGACAGGGGCTTGATGGGCAATAGTCCTCTGTCAAGCACCCCTGTCCATCTGCCTTTGTGTGACCTCACCTGCTGTCTGCCTATGGCTAGTGTCTACAATCACACTCACCATACTCAACACACTAGCCTGTTCCATGCCACCACCATTAACCTGTCCATTATCCTTGGCTGCTGGGGACTGGGTATGTGTGGGCATACTGACTGTGTGTGGGGACATGGTGGTTGAATGTGGTATACCAAACAATGGCACAGATTCAGGCACTAACAACCCCAACCATGCCTCACTATGACCACCATCATCATGGGAGTCCACTAAGACACTGAAATCAGGTTGTGAGAGGGAGGGACACCAACCCCTGTGTTCACCTGTGAGGGTAAGACAACATATGGGAATTAATACCCTGCAGTGTTATGTTTGCTGATACACAGACACACATGCACACACACACACACACACACACACACACACACACACACACACACACACAAACACACACTCCTGGCACAGTCTGGCACAGCTGTGACACCTATGGGCAGTCCTTACAATAGTTCTGCCTGCTGTAGTCCATCTCTTTCACTGCTACTGTAAGGCCCACAACAAAGGCTAACAAATCCTATTGTGTGATGAGCCTAGTAGCAGAATGGTAATTGTGGTCAAGGCCAAGGCTATGGGATTGAGCTATAAAGTGTCAGCAAGTGCATATGCACATACTGTAAGAGCTGACTTACTGCTATACAGACCACACACAATGAAAAGGTGTAATTATATGTGATGATAACTGCTGAAGGGACAAGACTATACACTATCACTACAGTATCTACATAGTTCAGACTCGCAGGGATTCATTTCAGACAACTTTGCAGGACAGTCTGCAATACATACAGGAAACATGTAATGTACTAGGGCATAGCCTCATAAGATAATACCAGGCTATTGGCCCTCATGTCCTCATAAGCATGGCCCAGTCATTCGCCCATGTCTCTTCCAAGCCAGCACCTGTTTCCCCTGTCCAGCTGGTACACCAGTGGGATTCCAGGGGTGTCCCATCTGTTTCCCAAGCTGTTGTCCAGCTTCTTCTTCAAGAGGGCTATACACATACTCTGCTAGTCATGGGGAGGGAGTGTATTTTACAGACAGTTTATTGTGTGGGACACTACGCTATCCCACCAACAAGTATTATACATGTCACAGACCAGGTCAGGGCCTTGTGTGTGTGATGCATGAGTGGGGTTTGTCTTACAGATATGCAGAAATGCCATCAATGCTGGTTTGTAAATGGTCTTGTATGCCAGACACAGGTCACCTATAATCAGTCTGTATGAGACTGAGTACAGGGACAGGGATTTCAGCCTACCTGTATTGGATAGGTGTTACAGACCCTGGATTTGCCTAGTCAGGAACCTCTGTGGTCTCTGAAACTGCTGCATTTGCTTGGCAAGGCACATGCCAAAGGTTGTGGCTTTCTGGTTCCTGGATTACATACCCATATTTGTGAGGTGGGTCATGTAGACAATCTTCCGTACAATGGTGCCCACACTGTGGGAAACTGTCAGGTTGCTACCAACCTTGGTGCAATACTCACCTCACACCTGATTGCATGCTCAGTACATTATTACTGTCATAATTATTGTAGATGACTTCTGCCACAGCAGGGATAATGATGCCCCTCATGGCATTCAGGTTGCAGAAATGCATCTTCACCAGTTATTAATTGGGTGAGGGCCTCTTGGGGGATGCTCACATCAGTAGGGGAATGTAAGACAGTGGCCAGCTTGCAAGCATCTGTACACCTGGTCAGCCAAAGACCACTGCTTTTGTCCTGTATCTCATATATGTATATCTCAAACAGTAGAGGCCCCCAGACCGATCCTTGGGGTACATCACTTTGGAAGACTCTACTACTAGAGCTGGGTTCCACAACTTTGACTAAGTGGGTACGATCATTGGGCCAGTGAGCTACCCATCGGATATAATACAGGTTGATGCCTAGCTGTGTAAGTGTATGTACCCTGGCCACCTGGGGATTCTTGTGAGAGAACAGGGCTAGGTGAAGTTGGGCATTGTTCACCAACTTCCCCTCGTCCTTGTGTTTGTTGACCACTTCAGAGAGGTCGACCAGGTTTTACAGGCCTGTTCTCCCTTTGACAACACCATGCTGTGTGGACTCAGGAATTGTGTTCATGTAGGATGTTGCCAGGGATGGTATCACGCCTATGGAGGCATCTGTGTGTTGCCTTTGAGAGGGCATTACGGACCTGCTTCCTGATGATGAGGTGAGGGGTGCAGGTGCTGTGCATGCAAATGTGTACTGAAGAGGGGACAGGGGAGTGATGTTTGCACTTCACCTATCTGCAGCTGGTTGCCTATATCTATGCTGTATGTGTATGTGGTTTTATTGACCACCACTACAGAGAAGATTTGTGTGTTGTCTCTGGGATTGCAGACATATGTGTGGAAGGCCTAGTGACTGGCCTTGGTGGATGTGTCCAATTTGAACTCAAAGATAGCATTAGGGTAATTCGCCTGTGACCTTATTTGCTTGTGCAGACCAAGGTGACATTGCTTCCAATAAGGCACCTGTTCCTCCTTGGCCCTATCCAGCAATTATTTCCACCGATGATGGTATTTTTTGTATTGCTGTTGTCCACCATGGATGTTTACCCTACCTTGAGGGAGACGATGTTGCCCTGTCAGGTATTGCTGAGTCCATACAGCTAAGTAGGTGCCCATATAGTATTGTGGCATGGGCCGGGACAGTGCTGCTACTTCCAACTGATGGGACATTGGCTGTAGAGTTACTTCTACCTGCTCTGAGGAGATTTATAGTCATTTGTGTAAAGTTACTTTTGTTTGACCCTGAGAAGGGGGTGCAGGGAAGATGGTGACCTGAGCAGTGATGGCTATGTGTTCAGATCTTACCAAGGAGGATGACACTGTAGGAGTGCTATAGTGGCTTCTCATGTTGATTAGGACCAGGTACAGGATATTTCCACCTGTCATAGGAGTGTTGACCAGCTGAACTACTGCATTGCCATTGACAAAGCCGGGAAATCTCTGTGCATTCATGTTCAGGTGGCATAGGTCAAGCACACTATGGCTGGGTAGTTGAAGTCAACCAGGAGCAGGGTTGATGATTGAATCCTGACAGATTCCAGCAAGTCACAATAGGGGTGGTGGGTGTCCATAGTCATGGTTAGAGGCATGTAGCTAGCTATGATTTGAGTAGGTGTTTTTTCAACTGTTAACTACACTCTGGATGTCTCCCATGCATCATACTGTTTGGCTAGCCTGGAGGTGTGTATGTGTATGATAACATTCAACAATCCACCTCCTGTGGCTTTGCGGCCCTCAATGTGGGGTTTAAACATATGATGGGATGAGTAACCTGGCAAGGCTAGTGTGCTCTCCACAGCTACAAAGCAGGTGTCAGTAAGTGCACATATGTCGGCATCCTATAGGACAAGGTACACTTGTATTGCCATGGGTTTCATGCTAAGACACCTAGCTCCTGTTACAGCAAAAATGCACAGAGGCACACAACACTGCTGGACAAATGCCGGAAAATAGTGTCACTATATGAATCTAGCCAGAACACACTTAGTTGCCAGCACAGACAGTGTCACATTCACACGTCTACTCTGCAGGATATGACATCCGAGAATCAAATGTATGCTATTATGTTATTGACTTCAATCTTTAATGGGTTGCCAGTGATGTGCCAGACAATACACAATAGGATGAGGAATTGACTACATATATGAGGCAGACATGTGGTCGGTCTGCAAAACTTTGTACAGTTGTCAGGTATGGGCTCAGTATATTGCATACAGTTCAACATTCACTTCTGCAACTGTTGTGTACTATGCACATACCCTGTATAAGTCTCTTACATTTGTATGACATGCATATATATCATAGTAGCATTCACAGGTGAAATATGAATATTTACAACATCCCAGGTAGCTGGCCTAGCAGTGTCACACTCAGTTTTGGCAAAAGACACTCCAGCTGACCTTTGCTGGGGTGACTCAGGGGCCAGAGATGTGATCCATGTTAATGCAGACAGGGCAAGCAGGAATGGCCACAGGTGCCGGACAGCAGTATGTAAGTCCAACAGGTATTGTTGCGATCTAGTGTTTAATATCTGAAAAATTATATTGAACTGCTCTGCTTACTGCTTGCTTGCTTGCTTGCTGTGGGATTTGAAGTCTTCTTAAGACACACAGACTTGCTGTGCTGTTTACTGCTGAATCAGAGACACATAGCTTTGCATGACTCCATCTGTAGTCTGTTTAAAGCACCAAGCCTTTCAAATTGCACACTGATAAAGAACTATATTTTGCAGCTATAAGCACAGTTACAGATGACTTATTTTATAACAAACCACACGTAGTCTGTCAGATTTGTAGCATATATTTACAAAGTTTTCCTTCATTACAGATATGAATGATGACTTCTACAAAATACCTCTCTGTCCTTCTCTCACATAACTGAATTACTACAATTGCTATATACAGAGCTAGTCACGCACCCATTTCCTCTTGGTATGTTTTTCTGGCCTTATGTGGGAAGTCACATAATGTCTGTTTTTAGACGTTTCTATTGTCCTTTTGTGATTTAAGCACTTTTGCTGATGTGAGGATGCCATTCTGAAAGGAAACATCTGTATAAGCTGTTCCTACTGGAAAAACATCACGTATTGCTGAATTTATAAAAAAGGATATCTGTTAATTGATATTTGTTCTACAAACATGAAAAAATCATGTAATGCTTATTTTCCAGTATTGCTTTCTTAGGCATTTTCTGATGCTGTGAAGAGAAGCCTGTCTGTTATACATATAGTATGAATGCACATTGTAAACTCTATACATATATTCAAGCAAACTTTTTCTTTCAGCATATTTACAACAGAATTAATTTCAGCCTTATATTCATAATATCTAACAATTCCCTCTGTTTTTAAACATACTCAAAACATTCTATATAAAAACACATTAAGAAACAAAACCTTTAGTCTTTTTTGATACAAGTCAAAATGCAATTTTACATAGTTAATACAATGAAAACATGTATTACTACCAAACCTGAATGTATTTAACAACTTTTTCTTTTGCAGACCATTCTGTGAAAATATTTTATCAGTTATGAGCTGTGTCTGTTTTAATTTTACTTGATTAATTTATTCTTTTGCAAGCACAAAATTTAATTTATGACTTAGAATTGTTTCATTAACTTTTTGCAACTGTTGAATTAACTATAAGAGACAATAACTATGTGCTACTGCAAGCATTTATGCACTGCTGAAAATATACAGTTTTAATGTCATTTTAACCATCGCATTGTGTTCCTGTCTCTGAACTGCTCAATAACATCTTGGTAAAATACTGAACTGGGCTTAGATAATAAATATTTGAAAGCAATTATTTTACTGGGGTAAAACCAGTGATATTACAACTTGACAAATTACTTTTGAACTTATTACAATGTATCCTGATCAGTATGTATTTACACAGACTGTTTGCTATTTATGCATTTCAATCTAGTAGGTATCCTGGACCCATTGTTTTCTTTAAATATGTTTTTTTCACACATATTCATTACTAGACATTAATTTTATTTGTACTGAAATTTTCTACATTTGTACATACAAAGACTGTAAAGTACATTTAGTCTAATCTTACAAATTTAATAACATTAATATTGAGCAAAATCTTGGAAAATGTTTATGTCTCTTTAGAAATATCTAGTGGAATTGCCACCAAAGGCATATGTCCTGTTATTTTAAACTACATACTTAACAATTAAAAATGTTCATGCTTTATTATACCAGCATTGTTTTGCCAAAAACATATTAAAAATAGTGACCATTCTTGCTATTAGAAACATTTATGCATTTTGCATATCTTTATTCTCTCTTGTATAGCTTTAATAAAGCAATTTTAAATCATCTCTTGTTTTTTAAACCATCTCTTGTATAGCTTTACAATTTAACATGTTGTAAATACAATTTAATTTTAAACAATACAATAATAACCATTATGATAGCTATTAACAACTTGTAAAATATCTTATCCTGTCAGGTTTTAATCCAGTTTACCAGTATTTCTAATACACCAATACCTGTTTTTCCTCCCCCTAAAAGAGTATTGTCAAGAAGGAATGAGATATTTTTTCCTGTAGCTTTATTTTAGACCCTTGTTGTTTATTTTTTCTGTAGCTTTATTTCAGACCCTTGTTGTTTATTTTTTCTGTAGCTTTATTTCAGACCCTTGTTGTTTATTTTTTCTGTAGCTTTATTTCAGACCCTTGTTGTTTATTTTTTCTGTAGCTTTATTTCAGACCCTTGTTGTTTATTTTTCTGTAGCTTTATTTCAGACCCTTGTTGTTTATTTTTTCTGTAGCTTTATTTCAGACCCTTGTGCAGTACTGCTTATACAGTCAGTGTAAAACTGAGAAAGTACCCCTCCCCCTGTAGTACTGCAGCACTATTTACCTGCCCTATGCTGTGAGAATAGAATGTATGTCAGCCCAACACTTTGGTTATACATTTATTTTATTAGGTTACTAAATAAAGCTTTCACTGTATATTACCTCTAGTAGGTATTTACACCCTCCTGCACAATTGATTTGAACTGTATATATACTATAGCCCATTTGCTGGCTGTACTTGATGCAACTGAGTTTTTTCTTCTCTTTTAACATTTACTTGCAAACAGATTATCAGTGACATCTATGCACAACTGTGGCATTTTATGACAATTACTAAATAGTGTTGCTTGTAAACATTTTAACAAGTATGTTTTAATAACAATGATGCTTTAGAAAAACTCAAGCTACTTGCCTGGCAATCAGTCTTGTTGTTTATCTTATCTTTTCAACATTTCCTGTAACTATTCATTCAGTCTAGGAAGGTCTGAGCTCACATTTCATACTCTGTAAACTATAGTTAATTCTTTTGGCATTTCTCCTTTAATGTGATTGTGATTTGCATAACTATGCATTTATACAACATAAATAGACATTATTTTACAATTACCTTACATGGATTTCAGTATTTTTTATTTATTTATCTATTTAACTGTCCTGCCATTAATTTTACAAAAACTGTTTGACTAAAACCATCTGTGATTTTATTTATTTTTAAAATTCAGAACTTTAACTGTTTGGTGTTACTATACAATTATAACATATGTTTATTTATACAAAATCAGAATAATATCTTTCATGCAGGTGCGAAATGGCAAGAGGCTCGTCGTGATATAAATCCTTAAATAGTCCAAGTTAAACAAATTAAAAGCTTGCAGTTCTCAAAATAAAAGCAACCGAAGTAATTCAGCATATAATTTATTTGTGCACAGTGAGCGCTTTCACCCGTAGGCTTTTTCAAACTATTACAGCAGCCATTACTCACTTCAAGTTTAAATAAAACACTAAGAACACACAATTGGTCAACACAACTTCACCTAATTTACATACATAATTAAAAGTTGAAAATTAAAAAACGCGCTTTCTAGCGCTTCATATAAAATCACTACAAAGAACAGTGTGTAAAGAAAAAGTCATGTACAAATAATGCACATAAATACCGATCTAACATACACATCAGAAAATCAATAAAAAAGGTGGATGCAAGATCAAATGTATGTATATATAGGCTGTAAATACCCTATACTAAACAAACATTCCCTACATATACATCGCACTACTAGACATTCTAAAAAACACCATTCAAACAAACATAACATGAAAACCTTTAAACATCAATGAATAACAGTAAATGCATGCAGACATGGATGGGGTAGAATCTATCTACACATAGCCATTATAAAACACATGGAGGTACGAGGGAAAAACGGGAGACAAAAGGGGGCAAGAAACCTATAAACCTGAAACGTACGGATAAACCTATATCTACACTTACAGAGGGGATGGGTCACATGAAATGAATAAATATACAAACAAATAAAATATGAGTGTTATCTAAAGGTGAAAATATATATACATATGTATATGTGTATATTAAACCTACCCAGGCGTAATAGACCTAGTTGTGATAATAATGGGGATAAAACTCTATGAATAAAGAGATGAATACATTCAAGGCTTCAACAACCTTTTCTTGCGTAAGATAGGGTTTAACTGCACCCTGTCATTCAAACCAGGGTACACGTCAGATCTCATCCTTATGATCCATTTCAACTCACATTCCAGTAAGTAATTATCAATGTCACCCCCTCTAACATTAGGTTCTACTCTCTGTATCACACTGAAACTGAAGTAGTGTTCCGGTCCAGTATTTCTAATATGCTTAGCTAAGGCATTATTCATAGAACCTAGACGTATATGGTACACATGGTCTCTTACTCGTTCTCTCAATTGTCTAGACGTTTTCCCTATATAGAATACGTCACAACAGATGCATTTAGCTAAATAGACAACATACATGCTCTTACAACATGTTCTTGTCTTAAAATTATATTCATAACATGTAACAGGATGGATAAACCCCATACTGGTATCTATAAACTTACACTGATTACACTCATTACAAGGGCGTGTGTTATAAATTTCCCCTGTAGCATTCATATCATGAAAAAATGATCTATGACATAGCTTGTGTCTAAGGTTTGGTTTATTTTTATAAAAAAAATTGGGATCTGACCCTACTACTGTGTCAATATCTTGATCTAATTTAAAAATATCCCAGTATTTAACTATTATCTCCTTTATCTCCTTAATATCCCTTGTAAAATATAAGGGAAATCTAATATCATTCCTCTCTTCTTTTCCCTCACTATAATCCATTTCTACCCAATCAGAAAAGTATGGACGTGCTTTACTATTCCTCAGGTTCTGGACTACTTTAATTTTCCTATCTAAATCTTGCTCAAAATAGCCTCTTTCCAAAAACCTACTTGTTAAACTCTCAATCTCTTCTGTATAGCCTGAGGCTGTGGGATTAAGCCTTGAGGCTCTCATCATCTGCCCCTTCATAATGTTGTCGAAAACAAACCTAGGGTGCATACTACTTCGGTGCAACAACGTATTCCTGAAACACGATTTTCTATGGATACTAGTATTCAACAATCCATTCTGTAGCCTATATAAGCTAACATCTAAATAAGAAATGTATTCCTCAGAATAATTGAGTGTAAATTTAAGAAAGCTAGTCATAGCGTTCATCTCTCTAACGAAAGCAAGTAGGGACTCTTCAGACCCCTTCCAAATAAAGAAGAGGTCATCGACAAACCTCCGATAGAAACCAACATTATTCTTAAAAAATACATTCGGCAGAAGAAGCTCATTTTCCCAATCAGCCATTACCAGGTTGGCGTAGCTATTGGCACAGGAAGTGCCCATAGCTACGCCATCCTTCTGAATGTAGACCTCTTCACCATATATAAAAACATTATTCTGGAGGACTATTTCCAAAAAGAATGCAACCAAATCTATAGTACTAGAATCAAACTCTGTCCTAGCTTCCAAATACCTTTGCATTCTAAAAATACCTTCCTCGTTTGGTATTACTGTAAAGAGACTGACAACATCCAACGTGACTAAAATAAAATGTTGGTGAGTGTCCAGCCCTTTAACATATTCATATAGGTCCAAAAGGAACTGTTTACTATCTCTCAAAGTGAATTGGTTTTCATCCACTACCGGTCTTAAGTAATGTTCAAGGAAAATAGAGAAGGGTTCAGTTACCCAACCTTGACCTGCCACAATAGGTCGCATAGGTGGCTTTTCTAAGGATTTGTGGACTTTCGGCAAGCCTTGGATTATAGGGATCAATGGTTTATTAACTTTTAAAAACCCAAATAATGTTTTTGATATTAAACCACTCTTGAGCAGATCATCCAGGGCATCATAGATCTGAAAAACTTTTACCTCTACTTCTTCCATTCTTATTTTTTGGTAAAAATTTCCATCACTAAGTAGCTCTTCCATACTTTCATCATAATCTGACCTATTCATTATCACTACTGGTCCTCCCTTGTCTGATGGTCTAATAGCCAAGGAATAATCATTACACAGTGTTCTCAAAGCTTTCCTTTGCAGGAACGTGAGGTTCTGTTTAGATTTATAAGTCTTGTTACGTTTCCTATCATTATAAAAATCATGCAGCTCATTCTCAACTAATTTTGAGAAGGTGTCTAATAGTGGGTGTAATACAGGTGTATAAACACTATTAGGGCGGAACAACTCTCTCTCCCACTAATAAATTGTTGTCAAAACTTCCAAAGTCCAACCTTAATTGTACCTTTCTAATAAATAATTTAACATCTATAATTGAGTCTGTGACATCACTGTCACAGGTTGGGATAAAACTGAGCCCTTTATTCAGAACTTCCTCTTCATATTTACTTAATGCCCTACTAGACAAATTTATTACTAATGATTCTGGACTCTCTCCCACATTTTCTTTAATGTGTGTCCTGCTGGTTCTTCTCCTGACCCTTTTCGTTTGTACCTGCCCCTGTTCCGAGACCGCTGTCTCCCTGCAAACCGTGAGGCAGAGATCGGGAAAGGGGCTTGCTGTGTAGTGCTATTGTTACCTCCATTTACAATGTGTAAATTATTACTTATAACCTTCTTTCTAACAGAGTCTCCCTCAATAATGGGGTGTATATCATTTATTACATTAAGGTTAGTTGCCCCTTGTACTGGTGTACTAATTATTTCTACTTCATCATCTATTCTATTCTCTATTCCCCCATTCTCACCAATAGCTGTAATACACATTCCTTCATTCAATCTCCCCCCTTCATTCATTCCCGGTCTAATAGATGTAGAACAGGCCTCCGTCGACAAATGCAAATCAGTTACAGGTCTTACTACAGAACTTCTATTGTTACCCCTAGAATTAGGCATTTCATTCACATCTCGGTTAGTAACAGAATTATTAACACTGTTAAAACGCGGCCAAGTAAAAACATGGCCGTTTCTAAAATCCTTAATGTCTCTTAACAATTTGTTCCTTTTTTGTTCCAAAAGTCTCTTCTCAAAGATGTGAACATTGTCCATTAACCTGTCAAGTCTCGTCTCAACCTTTGTCATCTCAAACTTGGACATGATTAAATTAAACTGTTCCTTCACTTTTGTACGGAGGGCTTCCTCCTCAGACATATGAACATCATTCAATAGTCTCATGTAATCATAGCTTAATTTTAAATTTAACTGTTGCCATTTCAAAAGTAATTCCGGTTCTGAATTACCTGAAGTAGGCATCTTCAAAACACGGAGACCTCGTGGGGCGACTTGTTTGGCTATACAAGCTTCGAAATGCTGCCTTTGCAGCTGCAGTCTCTTCAGCTTAAGAAAGTCTAGCTCCAACTGGTATAGCAACGTAGATAATCCCGCAACATCGATAGTCCCTTCCTCATTCGAATCAGATGCCAAATCTGGTTCATAGCAAAGTAAAAGATTCTCTCTCTCCCAGACACAGAGTCCAGGAAACACGTGGTCTTCCGGTTCAACACTTCATTCTCATCCGGTCTATATGGCAACTCAATGTTGTTACCTCTCACACTCTCAGCCATCGCCCTCGGGTGGTACTCAGTAGCAACGTATAAACAAAATAAAAAACAAACCACCCAAAGGATAAACGCTCCTGCCTGGAACAGTTTAAACAAAATCAGAATAATATCTTTCATGCAGGTGTGAAATGGCAAGAGGCTCGTCGTGATATAAATCCTTAAATAGTCCAAGTTAAACAAATCCAAAGCTTGCAGTTCTCAAAATAAAAGCAACCGAAGTAATTCAGCATATAATTTATTTGTGCACAGTGAGTGCTTTCACCCGTAGGCTTTTTCAAACTATTACAGCAGCCATTACTCACTTCAAGTTTAAATAAAACACTAAGAACACACAATTGGTCAACACAACTTCACCTAATTTACATACATAATTAAAAGTTGAAAATTAAAAAAACGCGCTTTCTAGCGCTTCATCTAAAATCACCACAAAGAACAGTGTGTAAAGAAAAAGTCATGTACAAATAATGCACATAAATACCGATCAAACATACACATCAGAAAATCAATAAAAAAGGTGGATGCAAGATCAAATGTATGTATATATAGGCTGTAAATACCCTATACTAAACAAACATTCCCTACATATACATCGCACTACTAGACATTCTAAAAAACACCATTCAAACAAACAAAATGGAGATATCATGAGAAAATACATAACATGAAAACCTTTAAACATCAATGAATAACAGGAAATGCATGCAGACATGGATGGGGTAGAATCTATCTACACATAGCCATTATAAAACACATGGAGGTACGAGGGAAAAATGGGAGACAAAAGGGGGCAAGAAACCTATAAACCTGAAATGTACGGATAAACCTATATCTACACTTACAGAGGGGATGTAATGTAATAAATGATATACACCCCATTATTGAGGGAGACTCTGTTAGAAAGAAGGTTATAAGTAATAATTTACCCATTGTAAATGGAGGTAACAATAGCACTACACAGCAAGCCCCTTTCCCAATCTCTGCCTCACGGTTTGCAGGGAGACAGCGGTCCCGGAGCAGGGGCAGGTACAAACGAAAAGGGTCAGGAGAAGAACCAGCAGGACACACATTAAAGAAAATGTGGGAGAGAGTCCAGAATCATTAGTAATAAATTTGTCTAGTAGGGCATTAAGTAAATATGAAGAGGAAGTTCTGAATAAAGGACTCAGTTTTATCCCAACCTGTGACAGTGATGTCACAGACTCAATTATAGATGTTAAATTATTTATTAGAAAGGTGCAATTAAGGTTGGACTTTGGAAGTTTTGACAACAATTTATTAGTGGGAGAGAGAGAGTTGTTCCGCCCTAATAGTGTTTATACACCTATATTACACCCACTATTAGACACCTTCTCAAAATTAGTTGAGAATGAGCTGCATGATTTTTATAATGAGAGGAAACGTAACAAGACTTATAAATCTAAACAGAACCTCACGTTCCTGCAAAGGAAAGCTTTGAGAACACTGTGTAATGATTATTCCTTGGCTATTAGACCATCAGACAAGGGAGGACCAGTGGTGATAATGAATAGGTCAGATTATGATGAAAGTATGGAAGAGCTACTTAGTGATGGAAATTTTTACCAAAAAATAAGAATGGAAGAAGTAGAGGTAAAAGTTTTTCAGATCTATGATGCCCTGGATGATCTGCTCAAGAGTGGTTTAATATCAAAAACATTATTTGGGTTTTTAAAAGTTAATAAACCATTGATCCCTTTAATCCAAGGCTTGCCGAAAGTCCACAAATCCTTAGAAAAGCCACCTATGCGACCTATTGTGGCAGGTCAAGGTTGGGTAACTGAACCCTTCTCTATTTTCCTTGAACATTACTTAAGACCGGTAGTGGATGAAAACCAATTCACTTTGAGAGATAGTAAACAGTTCCTTTTGGACCTATATGAATATGTTAAAGGGCTGGACACTCACCAACATTTTATTTTAGTCACGTTGGATGTTGTCAGTCTCTTTACAGTAATACCAAAAGAGGAAGGTATTTTTAGAATGCAAAGGTATTTGGAAGCTAGGACAGAGTTTGATTCTAGTACTATAGATTTGGTTGCATTCTTTTTGGAAATAGTCCTCCAGAATAATGTTTTTATATATGGTGAAGAGGTCTACATTCAGAAGGATGGCGTAGCTATGGGCACTTCCTGTGCCAATAGCTACGCCAACCTGGTAATGGCTGATTGGGAAAATGAGCTTCTTCTGCCGAATGTATTTTTTAAGAATAATGTTGGTTTCTATCAGAGGTTTGTCGATGACCTCTTCTTTATTTGGAAGGGGTCTGAAGAGTCCCTACTTGCTTTCGTTAGAGAGATGAACGCTATGACTAGCTTTCTTAAATTTACACTCAATTATTCTGAGGAATACATTTCTTATTTAGATGTTAGCTTATATAGGCTACAGAATGGATTGTTGAATACTAGTATCCATAGAAAATCGTGTTTCAGGAATACGTTGTTGCAATCAAGTAGTATGCACCCTAGGTTTGTTTTCGACAACATTATGAAGGGCAGATGATGAGAGCCTCAAGGCTTAATCCCACAGCCTCAGGCTATACAGAAGAGCTTGAGAGTTTAACAAGTAGGTTTTTGGAAAGAGGCTATTTTGAGCGAGATTTAGATAGGAAAATTAAAGTAGTCCAGAACCTGAGGAATAGTAAAGCACGTCCATACTTTTCTGATTGGGTAGAAATGGATTATAGTGAGGGAAAAGAAGAGAGGAATGATATTAGATTTCCCTTATATTTTACAAGGGATATTAAGGAGATAAAGGAGATAATAGTTAAATACTGGGATATTTTTAAATTAGATCAAGATATTGACACAGTAGTAGGGTCAGATCCCAATTTTGTTTATAAAATAAACCAAACCTTAGACGCAAGCTATGTCATAGATCATTTTTCATGATATGAATGCTACAGGGGAAATTTATAACACACGCCCTTGTAATGAGTGTAATCAGTGTAAGTTTATAGATACCAGTATGGGGTTTATCCATCCTGTTACATGTTATGAATATAATTTTAAGACAAGAACATGTTGTAAGAGCATGTATGTTGTCTATTTAGCTAAATGCATCTGTTGTGATGTATTCTATATTGGGAAAACGTCTAGACAATTGAGAGAACGAGTAAGAGACCATGTGTACCATATACGTCTAGGATCGATGAATAATGCCTTAGCTAAGCATATTAGAAATACTGGACCGGAACACTACTTCAGTTTCAGTGTGATACAGAGAGTAGAACCTAATGTTAGAGGGGGTGACATTGATAATTACTTACTGGAATGTGAGTTGAAATGGATCATAAGGATGAGATCTGACGTGTACCCTGGCTTGAATGACAGGGTGCAGTTAAACCCTATCTTACGCAAGAAAAGGTTGTTGAAGCCTTGAATGTATTCATCTCTTTATTCATAGAGTTTTATCCCCATTATTATCACAACTTGGTCTATTACGCCTGGGTAGGTTTAATATACACATATACATATGTATATATATTTTCACCTTTAGATAACACTCATATTTTATTTGTTTGTATATTTATTCATTTCATGTACCCCATCCATGTCTGCATGCATTTAGTGTTATTCATTGATGTTTAAAGCTTTTCATGTTATGTATTTTCTCATGATATCTCCATTTTGTTTGTTTGAATGGTGTTTTTTAGAATGTCTAGTAGTGCGATGTATATGTAGGGAATGTTTGTTTAGTATAGGGTATTTACAGCCTATATATACATACATTTGATTTTGCATCCACCTTTTTTATTGATTTTCTGATGTGTATGTTAGATCGGTATTTATGTGCATTATTTGTACATGACTTTTTCTTTACACACTGTTCTTTGTAGTGATTTTAGATGAAGCGCTAGAAAGCGCGTTTTTTAATTTTCAACTTTTAATTATGTATGTAAATTAGGAGAAGTTGTGTTGACCAATTGTGTGTTCTTAGTGTTTTATTTAAACTTGAAGTGAGTAATGGCTGCTGTAATAGTTTGAAAAAGCCTACGGGTGAAAGCGCTCACTGTGCACAAATAAATTATATGCTGAATTACTTCGGTTGCTTTTATTTTGAGAACTGCAAGCTTTGGATTTGTTTAACTTGGACTATTTAAGGATTTATATCATGACGAGCCTCTTGCCATTTCGCACCTGCATGAAAGATATTATTCTGATTTTGTTTAAACTGTTCCAGGCAGAAGCGTTTATCCTTTGGGTGGTTTGTTTTTTATTTTGTTTATACGTTGCTACTGAGTACCACCCGAGGGCGATGGCTGAGAGTGTGAGAGGTAACAACATTGAGTTGCCGTATAGACCGGATGAGAATGGAGTGTTGAACCGGAAGACCACGTGTTTCCTCGACTCTGTGTCTGGGAGAGAGAATCTTTTACTTTGCTATGAACCAGATTTGGCATCTGATTCGAATGAGGAAGGGACTATCGATGTTGCGGGATTATCTACGTTGCTATACCACTTGGAGCTAGACTTTCTTAAGCTGAAGAGACTGCAGCTGCAATGGCAGCATTTCGAAGCTTGTATAGCCAAACAAGTCGTCCCACGAGGTCTCCGTGTTTTGAAGATGCCTACTTCAGGTAATTCAGAACCGGAATTACTTTTGAAATGGCAACAGTTAAATTTAAAATTAAGCTATGATTACATTAGACTATTGAATGATGTTCATATGTCTGAGGAGGAAGGCCTCCGTACAAAAGTGAAGGAACAGTTTAATTTAATCATGTCCAAGTTTGAGATGACAAAGGTTGAGACGAGACTTGACAGGTTAATGGACAATGTTCACATCTTTGAGAAGAGACTTTTGGAACAAAAAAGGAACAAATTGTTAAGAGACATTAAGGATTTTAGAAACGGCCATGTTTTTACTTGGCCGCATTTTAACAGTGTTAATAATTCTGTTACTAACCGAGATGTGAATGAAATGCCTAATTCTAGGGGTAACAATAGAAGTTCTGTAGTAAGACCTGTAACTGATTTGCATTTGTCGAAGGAGGCCTGTTCTACATCTATTAGACCGGGAATGAATGAAGGGGGGAGATTGAATGAAGGAATGTGTATTACAGCTATTGGTGAGAATGGGGGAATAGAGAATAGAACAGATGATGAAGTAGAAATAATTAGTACACCAGTACAAGGGGCAACTAACCTTAATGTAATAAATGATATACACCCCATTATTGAGGGAGACTCTGTTAGAAAGAAGGTTATAAGTAATAATTTACACATTGTAAATGGAGGTAACAATAGCACTACACAGCAAGCCCCTTTCCTGATCTCTGCCTCACGGTTTGCAGGGAGACAGCGGTCTCGGAGCAGGGGCAGGTACAAACGAAAAGGGTCAGGAGAAGAACCAGCAGGACACACATTAAAGAAAATGTGGGAGAGAGTCCAGAATCATTAGTAATAAATTTGTCTAGTAGGGCATTAAGTAAATATGAAGAGGAAGTTCTGAATAAAGGGCTCAGTTTTATCCCAACCTGTGACAGTGATGTCACAGACTCAATTATAGATGTTAAATTATTTATTAGAAAGGTACAATTAAGGTTGGACTTTGGAAGTTTTGACAACAATTTATTAGTGGGAGAGAGAGAGAGTTGTTCCGCCCTAATAGTGTTTATACACCTGTATTACACCCACTATTAGACACCTTCTCAAAATTAGTTGAGAATGAGCTGCATGATTTTTATAATGATAGGAAACGTAACAAGACTTATAAATCTAAACAGAACCTCACGTTCCTGCAAAGGAAAGCTTTGAGAACACTGTGTAATGATTATTCCTTGGCTATTAGACCATCAGGCAAGGGAGGACCAGTGGTGATAATGAATAGGTCAGATTATGATGAAAGTATGGAAGAGCTACTTAGTGATGGAAATTTTTACCAAAAAATAAGAATGGAAGAAGTAGAGGTAAAAGTTTTTCAGATCTATGATGCCCTGGATGATCTACTCAAGAGTGGTTTAATATCAAAAACATTATTTGGGTTTTTAAAAGTTAATAAACCATTGATCCCTATAATCCAAGGCTTGCCGAAAGTCCACAAATCCTTAGAAAAGCCACCTATGTGACCTATTGTGGCAGGTCAAGGTTGGGTAACTGAACCCTTCTCTATTTTCCTTGAACATTACTTAAGACCGGTAGTGGATGAAAACCAATTCACTTTGAGAGATAGTAAACAGTTCCTTTTGGACCTATATGAATATGTTAAAGGGCTGGACACTCACCAACATTTTATTTTAGTCACGTTGGATGTTGTCAGTCTCTTTACAGTAATACCAAAAGAGGAAGGTATTTTTAGAATGCAAAGGTATTTGGAAGCTAGGACAGAGTTTGATTCTAGTACTATAGATTTGGTTGCATTCTTTTTGGAAATAGTCCTCCAGAATAATGTTTTTATATATGGTGAAGAGATCTACATTCAGAAGGATGGCGTAGCTATGGGCACTTCCTGTGCCAATAGCTACGCCAACCTGGTAATGGCTGATTGGGAAAATGGGCTTCTTCTGCCGAATGTATTTTTTAAGAATAATGTTGGTTTCTATCGGAGGTTTGTCGATGACCTCTTCTTTATTTGGAAGGGGTCTGAAGAGTCCCTACTTGCTTTCGTTAGAGAGATGAATGCTATGACTAGCTTTCTTAAATTTACACTCAATTATTCTGAGGAATACATTTCTTATTTAGATGTTAGCTTATATAGGCTACAGAATGGATTGTTGAATACTAGTATCCATAGAAAATCGTGTTTCAGGAATACGTTGTTGCACCGAAGTAGTATGCACCCTAGGTTTGTTTTCGACAACATTATGAAGGGGCAGATGATGAGAGCCTCAAGGCTTAATCCCACAGCCTCAGGCTATACAGAAGAGCTTGAGAGTTTAACAAGTAGGTTTTTGGAAAGAGGCTATTTTGAGCGAGATTTAGATAGGAAAATGAAAGTAGTCCAGAACCTGAGGAATAGTAAAGCACGTCCATACTTTTCTGATTGGGTAGAAATGGATTATAGTGAGGGAAAAGAAGAGAGGAATGATATTAGATTTCCCTTATATTTTACAAGGGATATTAAGGAGATAAAGGAGATAATAGTTAAATACTGGGATATTTTTAAATTAGATCAAGATATTGACACAGTAGTAGGGTCAGATCCCAATTTTGTTTATAAAAATAAACCAAACCTTAGACGCAAGCTATGTCATAGATCATTTTTTCATGATATGAATGCTACAGGGGAAATTTATAACACACGCCCTTGTAATGAGTGTAATCAGTGTAAGTTTATAGATACCAGTATGGGGTTTATCCATCCTGTTACATGTTATGAATATAATTTTAAGACAAGAACATGTTGTAAGAGCATGTATGTTGTCTATTTAGCTAAATGCATCTGTTGTGATGTATTCTATATAGGGAAAACGTCTAGACAATTGAGAGAACGAGTAAGAGACCATGTGTACCATATACGTCTAGGATCTATGAATAATGCCTTAGCTAAGCATATTAGAAATACTGGACCGGAACACTACTTCAGTTTCAGTGTGATACAGAGAGTAGAACCTAATGTTAGAGGGGGTGACATTGATAATTACTTACTGGAATGTGAGTTGAAATGGATCATAAGGATGAGATCTGACGTGTACCCTGGTTTGAATGACAGGGTGCAGTTAAACCCTATCTTACGCAAGAAAAGGTTATTGAAGCCTTGAATGTATTCATCTCTTTATTCATAGAGTTTTATCCCCATTATTATCACAACTTGGTCTATTACGCCTGGGTAGGTTTAATATACACATATACATATGTATATATATTTTCACCTTTAGATAACACTCATATTTTATTTGTTTGTATATTTATTCATTTCATGTGACCCATCCCCTCTGCAAGTGTAGATATAGGTTTATCCGTACGTTTCAGGTTTATAGGTTTCTTGCCCCCTTTTGTCTCCCGTTTTTCCCTCGTACCTCCATGTGTTTTATAATGGCTATGTGTAGATAGATTCTACCCCATCCATGTCTGCATGCATTTACTGTTATTCATTGATGTTTAAAGGTTTTCATGTTATGTTTGTTTGAATGGTGTTTTTTAGAATGTCTAGTAGTGCGATGTATATGTAGGGAATGTTTGTTTAGTATAGGGTATTTACAGCCTATATATACATACATTTGATCTTGCATCCACCTTTTTTATTGATTTTCTGATGTGTATGTTAGATCGGTATTTATGTGCATTATTTGTACATGACTTTTTCTTTACACACTGTTCTTTGTAGTGATTTTAGATGAAGCGCTAGAAAGCGCGTTTTTTAATTTTCAACTTTTAATTATGTATGTAAATTAGGTGAAGTTGTGTTGACCAATTGTGTGTTCTTAGTGTTTTATTTAAACTTGAAGTGAGTAATGGCTGCTGTAATAGTTTGAAAAAGCCTACGGGTGAAAGCGCTCACTGTGCACAAATAAATTATATGCTGAATTACTTCGGTTGCTTTTATTTTGAGAACTGCAAGCTTTGGATTTGTATAACTTGGACTATTTAAGGATTTATATCATGACGAGCCTCTTGCCATTTCGCACCTGCATGAAAGATATTATTCTGATTTTGTTTAAACTGTTCCAGGCAGGAGCGTTTATCCTTTGGGTAGTTTGTGTTTTATTTTGTTTATATGTTTATCTATATTTGCTGTTGTCTGCCTTTTGCTTTTGTGCATTGTAAACAAATGTACTCTAGATGAATAGAACACACATGCATGTCTGTCTTGTATATGTATATCTTTATACAAGCATGTCATGTCCCTACCATCCTAGCATGCATGCTTAACCATTTTCAAAACATAAACATATTATAAAATATACTTCTTTTGCACAGATTAACTGTGTATGCAGGAAATTCACATCCTTTGTCAGTTGAGCTAATTTATTTCCTTTATCCTGCAACTGCTGTTGAATTTCCTGTGATGTTGCATGGTCTTTCTGACATTCTTTAGTAAGCTGTTCTGCTGAATTTGAAACTCCTATGCACTTTTGAAAAGATGTGTGTATAACTTGTCTAAGCTTCCTGAACTCATTGTCTCTGTCTTATAGAAGTTTATTACATTTCATTGTAACAAAATGTACTAGAGTTTCTATCAGTAACTGATTTGACTGTTGTTGCAACTCTGAAATAAACCTTTTACATCTGGTGGCAGAACATAACTGTCTAACATTTGAATATAATGTCAACATATTAACTTTTCTTGGTTCTTTACCTTTACAATTTTTGTCTGTACAGTCTAACCTTTGGATAATGTCATGCACTGTATTGTTATGACATTGTACACACAATAAACATTTTTATACCACACATGATTTTATTTCAGATACCAGTCAAATATTATAATCCATTTGCATAATGCCTTACTATCAAATTGCAATCCATTTGTATAATGCCTTACTATTAACTTGCCCTAATAAAGTTTTATATTTGCTAATATGCTGTATATACATTTATTTTGTTATTATTATTACCTCTATGGCATTCATACTGTATGTAACACAGAATAATTTTCTTACCAGTCAACAGACAGGCAGATGGCCAAGCTGCTTTACTGTAGATGGTTGAAAAGTTTCTGTAGTCACTTGTGAAGTTGGTACAGCAAAACTGGCAGATTCAGTCTTACAACTTCGTCTTGTACCTTTTCTGGAGAATTTATGGAACTGCTCCACCTTCCTGCAATGCAGTCTCACCGGATTTAGACGTCTATTAAACTGTATTGCTACAAACTGTTGAAAACTGTAGAAATCTGAAGTACTTCACATAAACATTACTGTGCTTTTACAGGAGTGACATTACCCATTCACTCCCCCTGTTTTTGGATACAGGCTAGGAACGTTGTCAAAGGATCACCATTGAAAAATTATATGGAGCTTAAGCTGCTTGCTGGATCCAAAGTCTTCTTAAGACACACAGTCTTGCTGTGCTGTTTACTGCTGAATCAGAGACACATAGCTTTGCATGACTCCATCTGTAGTCTGTTTAAAGCACCAAGCCTTTCAAATTGCACACTGATAAAGAAATATGTTTTGCAGCTATAAGCACAGTTACAGATAACTTATTTTATAACAAACCACACGTAGTCTGTCAGATTTGTAGCATATATTTACAAAGTTTTCCTTCATTACAGATATGAATGATGACTTCTACAAAATACCTCTCTGTCCTTCTCTCACATAACTGAATTACTACAATTGCTATATACAGAGCTAGTCACGCACCCATTTCCTCTTGGTATGTTTTTCTGGCCTTATGTGGGAAGTCACATAATGTCTGTTTTTAGACTTTTCTATTGTCCTTTTGTGATTTAAGCACTTTTGCTGATGTGAGGATGCCATTCTGAAAGGAAACATCTGTATAAGCTGTTCCTACTGGAAAAACATCACGTATTGCTGAATTTATAAAAAAGGATATATGTTAATTGATATTTGTTCTACAAACATGAGAAAATCATGTAATGCTTATTTTCCAGTATTGCTTTCTTAGGCATTTTCTGATGCTGTGAAGAGAAGCCTGTCTGTTATACATATAGTATGAATGCACATTGTAAACTCTATACATATATTCAAGCAAACTTTTTCTTTCAGCATATTTACAACAGAATTAATTTCAGCCTTATATTCATAATATCTAACAATATCTATTTACATTATTGCATCCCCATTTCTACATTCCATTACAAGCTAACGTGATTAACATACCTGTTACAGAGCTGAAGAATTTCCTCAAATAATGCATTTGGTTATGTGTGTATAACCGCAGTCTGTCTTTGTGTAAATGTGTTCAGACCGATATTGCATAGGCAGCAGCTTGCCTTTTGTATGTAATGCTTATGAACAGGTGATGGCCTGTGCACCAATTGGTGTCTCGAACTTGCTACTTGCATCCAGAGTAGCTGTGTTGCTTTTCCATTAGCCAATGCCATAGCAACACAGTGCTATAATTAAGTCCTTCATGTGGGCCTTGCCCCTTTTCCTTGCCTGTGTGGAGGACATTATGGAGATGTGGGGGCTATAGCTTCACAGACAGCTGGTGGAAATACCTCTCAGGACAAGACATATGGTGACAGCCCAACAACATGGGGGACAAAGCTCCAGAATTGGGTATAGATTGTAAGTATTGCTGTTATACACATAGAGGATTGCTAGATTAACAGGGTTTCCCTGGACATGCATTGTCTGTGTGACTTGACATCTGACAGTGATATGTCTCTGACATATCTCTCAACTGGTCAGATGTCCATAGACTGCCCAGAGGTTTACCTGTTATGTTTGGTCTGTTTCTCAGACAATTTCTGTTTTTTTCTGAAGTCAGTAGGATAATGTGAGGATTGTAGTTAGTAAATGTTGACATCCATTAGTATTTCAGACATCATATCCTTCAGGGATGTTATGTTACAACAAACCCTGTAACACTAGCAACTGTTTCAGTTTGTAACATCATTATGTGAGGTACGTCCCTTTTTCTGGCCCCCTGTCCCCAAGTATGTCATGCTTTGTCCAGATGTCTTGCAGTTTTCTCTTCTGTTACATGATTGTGGTCATACCTCCCCACTGTCCAGAAGTCTAGACACTGTACAGATGCGTGGCTCATAAGTTTGGTCTGTTCTCCATAACAGTTGTGTGTTTCTGGCAAATCACTGGGGTGATGTGAGCATTGATATCAGTAAATAATGACAATAATTTGTGTTTCAGACCTGGAATCTATCAGGAGGCATATGTTAAATTGAACCATACTACTCTAGCAGCCATCTACACATCTAACAGCCATATTTCAAATATGTCACTATTGTTTGCCTTTAAGTAAGAGGTTGGTTATCTATACATATATCTATGCATAAATATCTGCACACACACACACACACACACACACACACACACACACACACATATATATATATATATATATATATATATATATATATATATATATATATATATATATATTTGTATTTGTATATACTTGTATATGTATATAAGAGTACTACAGATATATATTTTTCCCTTATGTTAAATGACTGTATTGCATGATATGTTTGTAAAAACATTGCAACTGCATACAGTTCAGGTGGTGCAGATGTGTGTTTCTTTTATTGTTGTGCACAGGGACCTGGGTTCAAGACTTGGAAGTGATGACTTTTTCATTAATGTTAAATGACCAGAATGCATGATATGTTTGTAAAAGCATTACAAATTCTCTCAGCACAGAAGGTGTAGTGGTATGTTGCTGTGATTGTAGTGCATGACATTCCCAGGTACGAGACTTGGCAGGGCTGATTCTTTTGTTGCTGCGCAGAACAAAAGCTGATGGAGACAGAGTAATTAAAGCACTTTTAAGCAGTTCTAAGTGGGTTTGCGTGATTCTTGCATGAAGCTAAATGATGCTAACAGATAGTTAAGTCCTTTTAGCTTCACTTAGTAGTGCTTACTCCTGCTTACACCCCCACTAATTTTAATTAAAGAAAAGAAACATGAGTGATAGGAAAGTGGTGAAATGGAGGCATGCAGGGGGTAAAATATTAGGAAAACCATGTAGGAATGTACAGGGCAGGTGTAGGAAAGGACCATAGCTCTACATTTTTTTCTGCAGCAAAAGCTGTGAATAATGTGTAGAATTTGGAATTTACAACTTTACACCCCACAGGGAGGGGTGTTGGCGACAGACATTTGTAGAATAATTTGTGGGTAGATTGCTTAATTCCACTGTACATGGAGGTGAAATGTAGAGCTATGCATAGGGCAATGATTTTTTTGTGGGAAAGATGCCCTTTTTTATGTGAGAGTGGGATTCTGGGGAAGGGCTGTAGGTATGTTTGGGGAGGTAGGTTTGGCAGGATAGGTAGAATTTGCAGATAGGCAAGACACACAAGACAGCAGACAGGAGCAGTATATGATACATAAAGGGGTAAACACCTTAGAGAGAGTGGTTGGGAATCAGAGGCCCATTAGTCCCCAAATGGATACCACAGGACTCAGGTACCCACCCATGGGCAGTCATCACTGCATCTTCACTGCCCCAAAGGTGGGTGTGCTGGGGGCTGGACAAGAGGGGCAGCCTGCTCCTCGAGGTGCACCAGATGGCCCTCCATCTGGTGCAGCTGCCCACCCAACTTAGAGTGCACCATACCCTGGAACATTTTGCAGGTGACAGGCTCCTCTCCATGCCCATGCCTGGTGGGGACAGGTCCCATCCCCTGAGGTGGTTCCACACAAAGGTGGTGCAGGACCAGTGGAGGAAGATGTTCCAGGCTGGGTCCCAGATGTGCTGGGGCCTAGTGCCACAGCCAGATGGGGTGGGACAGATGGATCCACCAGGATCTGTCTTCCCAAATGTGCTATGGTGTAGTTTTCTCAGATATATTGGTTAGTCACGAACAACACATTGCAAAATTAGTTATAACGCATCTATATCAGCATTTTGAAAATTGAATAGTTCGAATCACTAAATGTCAAACTGACATAATCGAACTATCCAATTTGCGAATGCTGATAAAAAAAAAAAAGAAAAAAAAAGAACTAACTAGTGTAGGCAGGAGGCCAAGCCCCCCCTGCACCCCCCACATGAGGGGCTGACCCCCCCCACACCCCCCACTACTTATATATACCAACTCCGGGACCGCACTACATTGAGGTAAATGGAAATGTCCCCTTACGGAGATTTCCATTTACCCGTTCAACGTTCTGCACTTTTGGCATTCTTGATGCGATAGTATCAAATTCTATATTGTCAGCATTCGAGATGCTGATAGGGACGCAGTTATAACAGCATGCATGGGTGTTCCCATTAACCCAAACCAACAGATTTGAAACAGTTGCATAGCAAACAGAACACATGCATAAATGGAACAACAGTAAGGATTTTAACAGCATGTAAGTTACATTGATGGCAACAGGCCACCAATAATGGTATTTGAACAAGGTATGTAATATACAATCAATGAAATATATGAACAATAATGGAACACATGTCCCAACAATAGGTTTTGAGAACAACATACCCATAGTATATGAATCATAATTATTGCTGCAGATGATGGGTGGGGGAGAGAATAAAAAGTCTATTAACAACTATATAGGCTTCTATTTTGCACAACAGTACGGCTTAATACTCTACAGGTTTCCCCTGACTTTACATCTACCAATAGCCCATAGCTTCTGTAGTACATACATACCTGTTAGACTGTCAACCTGTAATAGAATGTAATGGTATGGGACAGACTGGGTGAACTGTGGTTACTTTACTGGGGGGCTTTTACATGTCAGGGTTACATACTTGACAAAGATGGGGTACCCTGAAATGATGTTGTGTGAGTCTACTTCTACCATAGTTCACCTGGATTCCCATCTGTGTCCAAGGTGATTGGCAGCAGTGATCACTAGCCATGACAATGTGACACTTGAAAGACATATATCTGGAAGAGGGCATGGTGTATGTACCTGTCCTGCTGTCATTTGTAGGCATGGGATTGGGCAGTGGGACAGTTGTACATGGTGTATTGTTAGACCCTTGAAACAGCTACTACAAACATTTCATTACCTGTAAAAGCTGTGGAGAAAATATTGGTTACTACTATCTGACTGTTTCTACAAATATTCCAGATTTCTTGAATGTATATATGCACATATCTCAGTATCATTTCCTGGAATTGTACCATGTTTGGGTCTGCTAAAATGAACTACAAGGCTATGTTTTATTATACTGGGCTACTGGGGAACTGCTGTGTCTTGCTTGACTGTTTTCTGCCTAATTGTCTGTGGGTTAGACAGTCTGACCTTGTAATCCTGAGATTCTTGCATGATGGATAGTTACTGTACTGTGTATTAATCCTTTGAAATTATGCGATCTGGAAAACGAAGGTTAACATAAGGCACGGCAGCAGGGGCACAATATAATATATTTGAAGTTAGTATTCAGGGTTCTGATCTTAGTGCATAACATATGTCATATTTCATGTATATCTTGATTTACAGCTCCACAAGCTACTGTTTTGCATACAAGCTGATTCTCAGAACAACCTCTGTTAATTCATGCTGTCAAAGCGATATTTTCTTTGCAAAACCTGTAGACATTCTATTTCTACAGCAACATACCAAAATGGTGGTTTAGGTTTTTATTGTAGTTATATGACACAGTGCTCTACTACTGCATATGCTGTAGATGTCTATTCATCTGGCAAAAGTTTCTTTAATCGTTACACACAGAAAACAGTAAACAATTTACTCCTTCTTATTTATTTCCACTGTATACTGAAAGGTTGATCTGTACTCGCCAGACTGTCAGTGCATCCTTGTCAGTCTGTCGGCATGGGCCTCGATGTTCATAGCCCTGTCTTCTGCAGCTGTAGGGGTGAGAAACAAACATTATGCATACCTGTCTATCACACACTCAGGCTAGAATTTGAAACAGCTATATCTGGGATATTTACAAACTTTTGGAGCATGCCAGTTTTGAACATCTTGAATCCATTGGGCCAAGAGCTCCCCCTTCCTACACTTTAGGTTGGCAAAATGATGCCATACCTGCTCATTAGTTTGGGGGATTCTAGTGGCACCAGTGAGGTCACATGACAGATGGTCCCAGGCCTCTGCTTTGTACTGAGAGCCCCAGTATGGGGCTATATTAGATAATCAAACGTTTGAAAGTTCGACTGTCATATGGTCAACACCATATGATCGAACATTCAAAAGTTTGAATAGCTAATAAAAAAAAATAAACTATACAAAACACCTACCTGAATGCTTTAAGCAGGGGGGCAAGCCCCCCTGCACCCGCCATACCCCCCGATCTTTAAATATACCAACTCTGAGATCACACTACAGTGCAGAAAACAGAAATCTTCCCATTATGTGCTGTATGGAGATCTCCATTACAAAGTTCAAACATTCAAAAATCTGATCATATGGTGTTGACCATATGAGACTCTAAATTTTGAATGTTTGAACATTTAATATAGACCCCCCTAGTACTGGCCCTGCAGCAGTCTGTCATCATGGTGTTCTACGAGGAGTCGAGCCATGACCCTGGACTCCAGGATACCCCAGCGCGGTGGTCGAAAGTGCAGTCCCTTACCAACGCCAGACATGTTCATGCAGAGATCAAACTACAACTGGTTATGGCTGTATTCCTGCCAGCATGATTTAAATTAGGCCATATTCCTGCCCTTTGCCATTCGACCATTTCAAAAATGGTAAGCTTAGCTAAGCAGAGCATAAATCCAGTAAGCTGGATTGAAGAGTGCTTAAAGGGGTAATTGCTGAGCATTGCTTAACAGTGCACACATCTGTTTAGCTGAGCTGACTGCTGCTTAGTATTCACATTTCAACTTACACCGACTAGGCATAGCTGAGCACTGCTATCCACTGCTCATTTTTCATTTCAGAAATAGGATAATGACTTAATTAGTTATTACTGACATATTAGTAAGTGTATATGATTTACTTTACATGATGTCCCTATATGTGCTTTCATTACATTACCATGGGGTGTGACTATACTGTATGGGACACTTGTGCATGCTTGGGTGATTTTACATGTTAGATGCACTCACACTTGCATTTTAGACCAGCTGCACTACCCTAGTTGACAAATATCAATTACTACATAATTTAAAATTAAAATAATACTTTTAACACTGCTTTCCCATGTAAAAAAAGTGACTGGTTTGGTACTTGAACCATCAATACCTGTATACAAAGCCAGGACTTTAACCACTATGCCATCTCAACATGAGGATTTTAGCTGTATATTTTTATTTATCTTCTATGGGATGTATAAGCAATACTGAGCAGACGGCCATAATGCACACACCCACTCAGCTATGCTTAAACATACCTTAGAATGGGAAAAAAATAATAAACCCACTTTATTTACATGTATCTGTACTTCTTGTCAGTCACAGTAAGGGAAATTGTGAAGGGACACATAGGGAAATATTTTATTTATTGCTCTTACAAATTTAGGAAGTGTGACTGTGGTTTTCTAGCAAATCATTGGCAAATCATTCAGGGTTTAAGTAAGAACATACTGGCAGACATTTGGGTTTCAGGTTATACCCTTCAGGAAATCCAGACTAATGCAAACCTTTTATTCTATCAGCTTTCCAGGTTTGTCAGTGCAATATTTAAAAAGTGTCCCTATTTTTGTGTCTTTGCCCCCATTATTTATGGCTTTGTTCAGCTTTCTTACTCTAGGAGGTTGAGAAGTGTGTGAGGCAGGCATCTGGGCATTCTGCAAAAACATGTATAGTTGAGGGGTATGGCGGTATGGCACTTTTACAATGCAGGGGGTCTGTGACAGAACCTGTCACAGACCCCCTGCATTGTTTCTTGCTTACCTATCTATTTCAGTGTCCAGTGTCTGTGGACACTGAAATGCTTTCCAAAAGTGCCGTACAGCACTTTCTGAGTGCAGGGGGCATGTTAGATGTGTGTGCACTACCTAAACATGCCCCCTGCATTCAGTAGTGTTCATATCCATTTAGCCTTAGCAGCAGCACACCTTTATGAATATGCAAGGCATGCTGCTGTTAAAGCTATGGCTACATGAGCACAATTCACTCCATGCAGGAATAGCACTATTCCTGCATGAAGTTTAATGAATCCCAGGGAGTATCTTTCAGTTTCATATAATGGTTTACTATGTACCATTTACCTAAGAAAAAGAGATTATTGTTGTTACTTTCAGTATCCATCAGTTTCATATAATAACTAGCTATGTACAAATAACCTAAGAAAAAGTGATAGGAAGTGTTAGCCCTTTTCCGATGCTGTATAAATTACAACATGCAGCTATAATTAGTTTATGTAAGATTACACGTGTTTAGGTTCCCAGACATAAATGTTTCTTACTGCAGTCTTTATTAGTGGGTACATTGTGCATACACTAATGATCTATTTATGTTGCTACTGTTTTTGAATTTTGCATTTTAATATATTCAATTTAGTTATCTATTCTTATAGGTTCATAGGCATATACAAGGAATCATACCTCTCACCTGTCCAGATTTTTGCTTTATATCTTTGGTCTGTTCCTCATAAATTTGTGATTTTCTGGTGAATCTTGAGAATGTGCTGATTATTGAATTCACTAAATAATGACATTTATTTATTTATTTATTTATTTTACATTTGTTTACTGGGATGGTCCAACTGGGACAGTGCATTTTAAACAGAGGCCCCGGGAGAAAAGCTCCAGCTTAAGCTTACATACAAAGTTATCATATCAAGTAAGAGAAATTACAGACAAAAAAATTAGTGTTAACACCTTTATAGGATAAGAATTTAAAAACAGAAATATATTCATAGTATCAAATAGAACAAGACTTTAAACACTTGAATATAGACAAATATATGGCTGAACCTATATATGTGTAGGAACATAACATTAGTTAGGAAATTAAGTAGTGATAATCACTTAGGCAAAGTAGTGCATAGTTAGTAATGCTTCTTTGGTGAGAGTTACAGCTAGGAATGTAACTACTTATAGACAAATAGTGTTGTTAGAAGGGATATGTTAACAGAGTTAGTACACACAGATAAATTGTATAAGTAGTGCTAAGTTAATAATTAACCTTGAGTGTTACATGTGCAAAGCCAGGGTTCAAATAAGTGTCTTTTGAGAGATATTTTGAAATGATTAAGATTACTTATGGATCTAATACTATGTCGAAGGGTATTCCCATTTTTGGCAACAAAGTTAGAGTAAAGAGAGTTGCCTGCTGTAGTGGATACTTTGGTTACTTGGAGTAAGTCTTTGTTAGAAGATCAAAGACTATGAATATTAGAATAGGGCTGTAGAAGATATTTTAGGGAAGGTATTTTGTCAGGATTGTGCATTATTTTGTGAGCTCTTATTAACTGGTTATAGTTTACAACATGAGATAGTTCCTATCAAGAAAGATTTTTGAGGCATTGACAACGATAGGTTGAATTTGTGGAATCTGCTGCAAATTTGGCAATCTTATTGCAATATGATTCTAGTTTACTTAGTTCTGACTTTTTAAGGTTGGTAAGTATGGGGGTGCATATAAGAGTGAGGAGAGAAGGTTGGTTCTAGCTATGGCTATTCTTGCAGCGTCTGTTAAGAATGTTTTGTTTCTATAAGTTGTTCCCATTTTCTTGGGAACCTTTTTGATTGTGTTAGAAATGTGTATGTCAAATTTTAGTCTGTTGTCAATTATGATGCCTAATAATTTTGTTTGGGAATCTGGGAAAATCCTAATATTATTACTGGCAGTGATATAAAAGTTAGCTGGGACTGGGACATTTGAGTTTCAGAATTCTTATTTTAAGTTTATAACAGTAATAATTAAAATTTGTCCTTATTTTGGAGACCCCCCCATTATTTGTGCCTTTGTCCAGATTTTTTTGTGCTAAGAGGCTGAGAGCTATGACTACGCTAATTACCACCAGCACCTTTATAAACCTAGCCATGCAACCCAAGCCAACAGTAGCCCTGTGTAACATGGGCATTTATTAGGGGGGGTTAGTTAGGAGAGGTATGTCAGCTAAGGGATTGATAAAAAGTTATGTGGGGGAAATGTTAGTTAGGGAATGTTTATTGTTCTACTTTTCTATATGAGACATTGAGACAGCCCAAGGGTGAATTTACAATTTCCCATCCAATATTATTTAGGGGGTGTTTATTGTCAGTCTCTGTCTTCAAGGGACATGGCGGCAGCACTGGGATGTGTTTATTATTTTCCATCCAATGGTCAAGGTTATATTTGAATATGGTGGGGAGAGACTCTGCTTCAAATGGATGAGGAGCCTATTTCATAACATGAGGATCCTTTGAAACAAATATCTGTTTCATCTGCATGATCTATTTATGTCACAAGCAAAGTTTAAATCCCTGGATCTACTGTTTATGTTGATGCCTGTTTTGCAGATACAGAAACACTCTATCAGGGCCAGATCAAAAAATATTTTTTATGGCAAGCACAGATCATCTCTCAACAGCCTGTAGGAGACTGAGTATAGGGACAGAGGTCTAAGGTGATCTGCATAGGACAATGTGTTAGTACCCTCTTTT